>NC_081837.1:41695469-41998499 GCF_030867095.1 Alligator mississippiensis | reverse complement strand
TGCTTCTACTTACAGTTTACTTGCCTTTCACGTTCAGACCCTTGATTCTTTTTATCCTGGAGTCCCTCCTTGTTTCTAGTACTTGGCTGCCATGCTCTAATGCTTGGGGAGCCACTAAACCTGGCTGTCTTTCCTCACGTAACAAATCCTATGCAGAAGTGATTAAGGCATTCAGGATTTCATCCTGGATTTTTGGAAATTGGTCTTAAGTAGTCAATTATTAGTCCAGAATCCTCTGCAAGCTCAACACTGTGTTAGACATGAAAGGAATCTGATGGTTGTATCAGTGCTTCTCTTGGAGGCTGGTTGGTCTGACATGCTCTCCTATCTCATTTCAGTCTTTTTGGGGGAGAAAAAAGGTTAGTTATGCTAGTCAAGATATGCAGGATCAGGCCCTGAGCTTAGATTTTCCTCCATCTGTATTCATCCTCCTACATTTTTGCAGCGGTGTGTGTGAGAACTTGCTTCTACGCAGGTGGCTACTCCTCATGAGCACTAAGTGGGGAGTAACTTATTCCACTCTGAAAATGGCATAAAGCACGTCCTACAAAGGGGGTCTATGAGGAGCGCACATGCTGGTAGGTGGTGTCCAGCCACTAGCAAACTACAGATTCACACCCTTGTTAACTAACTGCACACTAATGTCCCCATGTTGCAACATCTGTCGTGCTCAAAACCCTGCAGGGACTTTGTAGATGGAAAGTGGAGAGTCTGTGGCACCTTAAATAATAAAAAAGTAGAGAATAACTCCTGCTGTTCCAGTCACTGTTCCTGCTCATGCTACATTGCTTTAGCATACCTTACTTTCAAAGGCTTCAGAGGAAAGTAATTCCTGTTCTAAAATAATGTCCTAAAAAATCTGGGTTGCAACGGCGGTGCGATTTTTCAGACGGTGCAACACGTTGTAGGAAATTGCCCAATTAGATCATTTAATGGTGATCTAAAATGAATCCATGCAGCTCGCCCTGAAGCACTCAAAGGGTTATTAAATTTAGCTATTAATTTGTGAATGTTGTAATCCAAAAATGTCAGACAAAGGAAGACGAAGAATGTCCTAATTTCTTAACTATTTTGAATTGGGATAAAGGACCCTGCAGACTCAGAGACTGGAAGAATTCATTAGAATTTGATGTTTGAAATTTTCGAATCATATTGGTCTGACTTCGGGACTGTTTCACCTTTCGGAAATATAACTGAAAGCCTCGGGCACGTTAACGTTTTGCGGTGCACAGAAAATTGACTTTTCTTTCAAGGTAAAGTAAAGCCCAACTTCTAGTTGAACCGGAGGCAAAATTCAGCGGGAGGAGAAAATCAGCCTAGAACAGTTTTATCCTGTTTAGCATAGCTATAGAAGTTTGTGCAATACTCAAAAAAGATCTGAAAGTTTGCAAGCACCTTCAACTCAGCTCCTTTCTTATCTGTGGGGCTGACTACAGTCACTTGTGCCACTTTCTGATTCACCCGAGTCAGCAATGTGGATCAAATACAAATGGTTCCAACTGGATTACCGCAAAGGCTTAGCCCCTCACAAGGAAGTGATGATCTTTATTCGCTTTCTGGTAAATGTGGCCAACGTGACAAAAGGTTATTTTAAACCGTGCTTTCCCAAAATCATAAAATCACCAGCTGCATACTGCATTTTCAATGCTTCAGTGATCAAGTCATGTTCCCTCAACATCAGCCATTGTTAAGAGCAATAATTAATGATTATTGCATGAGGCTGTGCAGGCTGCAGGCTAGCTGCACTGCGCCATATATCATTGCTTTAGGGTTCAGTGTCTGAGCTTAGTCAATGGGACTTGGGAATGAACTCTTCCTTTCCAACATGAGCCATTGAGTACCCCTGATTTGTTTAAGTTCGGGACCAGGTTCCAGATCTCAGATGCACCATGGCCCAGCTGGAGCGTGTCCACTGAGATCAACAGAGTTTTGCTAGTTTAGATGGAGGCTGGGCTACAGCCCTGGGAAGTGGTTTTTAATCTGGGTTTCTTATTCAATCTGAGCAAAAGGAAAAGGAAAAAAAAGGTTAAAAAGATGAGAAGTTTCAAGGCGAAGACAGATTCCCACAAAGGAATTTTCTCTTTTCCACCCCTGTACTGTAGTGAGTCCATTCTCTGCTATTAGGAATCTACACAGCTCTCATCACCTTGGTACCTAATGCTTGTGTCTGTGCAAGGAAGCTGGGGCATAAACCCCACTAGAGCTACTCCACGTGAACTCGCTCCAAAGTCGAGTAAGATACTTTGCATTCCTCCTGCACACAGAGTCTCTGCAGGGGATCAGTGCAAAGGGGCTAGTGCAGCAAACTCACACCTAAACCTATTGTGCACTAACTTCTTCATGCAGACAAGCCCTGAGCATGTGTTATTCTTCCAGGGATGTTGAGGGACTTAAGTGTATCTTAGTGGAGGTTAGTGACAGCGATGAGAGACAACAGGAGTCCTGACACCAATCCCCTGCTCTAGCCACAGAAACACCTTGCATCTCCATGCAGGTGTGTTGAGCAGGACCACCTCCTAGTCTGCATCCACGCTGTTAAGAGGGGCTTGGCAGCTTTCCACAAGCACCTCCTCACATTGTTGTCCCCACCGGCTACATGTACTTTATTGTAGCACAGAAGAAGTGTCAACCTGGCATTTCCTGCGACTACAGCCCAGCGATGCATGGGAATTCAGCCCGGAGCAGTTACTGGAGTCCCAGAGACCTTGCACACTATGATACACAGAGTGAGGTAGCTGGACTGGGGGTATTGAAGCATCTTCAGTCGCTTTACACGCACCTGTAATCCAGAAAGACCCAGCACTGCAGATTGCACCCCGAGAGAGACACTCGTCATGCACCAAGCTTCAGTTCCTAGTAAACATAGGTCTTGCTGAGAGTCAAAAACTTTGGGCGTAGGTGCTTGAATTGCCCCACAGATAGCACCTGTGGTATTAGTGGCACAGACTGGTCACTAATTCTTTAATGAGGATAATTACTGGGCGGGGGGGCGGAGGTGGTTGCTAATAGATCAGTGAGAGATCTGGTGCAAAAAGATCCCTTTCCTAGAGCTGTTCTTACAGGTTTTTCAGACAGTACAAGCATGGTTTTGAAACCAAGGTAGATTGGCTTTTCTGTGCTAGAAGTGCCCTTCCTGCTTTGTGTTTGTACCATACCTAAGACAGGAGATCCTCCTTGAATAGGACTTCTGCGCACCACCGCCATATCAAATCACCGACGTGGGCAATCATTAGGACCGATCGTGTCCTGAAGATTCCTGTAGAGTGTTTCCTGCAAGTGTAACAGTTCGTTTGGATTAAAGGTGATTCACTGAGACGGGTCTCCAGTGGGAACATGCAAAAGGACAGAGCAACTCACTGTGCACTGGCCGTAATGAGACCCCTCACAAGAATTGCCCCTGTATCTCCACTAATACACATCCCATGCCTTTTAACACTAAGTAATTCTAACCTGACTGCAGTCCAAATCCTTACCCCTAAAGTGATCAGGAAGGGATCAGTCTTTCACGTGTAAAGAAGTAAGCAACTTTTAGCCTTCTTGAAAGTTAGAACAAAGTTCAGTCTAATCCAAGGAAAACAGGAACACAGAGAGGTAAGTCACAGGCCATTATAAGGCAGGTTTCACACCGATAGCCAGATCTATTTAACAAGAATGACTCATATCCTCCTCATGATGGCATTTGTCCATCCTTTGCTCTGACCAGACTGGCAGGACTGGGGTTGCAATTCTGCACATACTCTTTTTTTGTTTGATTTCTGATGTGATCTCAGGGTAGTGACAGTAGTAAAAAATTACCCCGGAGCATTAAATAAAGGATAGTTTGGAATGCTAATTAAAACACACCTCTGAGACAGAAGAGCGAAGGCCAGCGTGAATGAAGCTGGTAGAAACAGTGGGGTGTTTCATTGCCAAAGCAATGGGAAACACACTCTGAGAAACTCTCTTGCTTGGCCTGGGTGGGAGAGCTGAATGGACTATGTCACCCCATGGTCCAGTGCTTATTCCTGAAGTACCCACAGGTAGAGTCACATTTCTTGGACATGGTACGTACACATTTGTATGAGAGAGAGAAACGTTTCTGATCCAACAAGCTACCCCCAGCAGGGCTTCAAAGCTTCTGTATTGGGGGGCTTGGAAAAAAACATGCAGAACTGAGGTGAGGGTGCACGGCCCAGCTGTACTGCAGTAGATAGAAAACAGAATCAAAGCCTACGTAATCAACAGTCAGATGAGAGCTTTTGAAAGAAAAATAAAAAGTTCTGGCCAAATACTCACTTAGCCTGAATCCACTGACTTCCAGGGACCTTTGCTGATGGACAGCAGCCCTTTGGCTTTGCAGAGGGCAAGTTCCAAGCCCTCAGGACATACCCGCACATGCTCTGGCAGTTAAAGCTTCCCTTTCTGTTTCCCCCAGACTGGTTATTTGCCGGGAGTTGAACCGTATCTGCGGGAACTTGCACACCTTGTTTCTCCTGAAACATTTTTGCTGAAACGATTTATCGGAATAGCTCAAAAATAATTAGGAAAACAAACTAGCTCCATTCCCCCATGCAGTCCAGCTGGCAGCCAGGGGCTGGAGGAGGACCGCAGGTAAGGGTCACCAGTGTTGATAGTGCGTACTGCAGCTTCTTCCCCCTGCTCGGTGTGCGTGCTAGCTGGGCGAAAAGCCCTGCGTGGTAGCAGCGCTGCTGTCTCTCAACGCCCTGAGGATAAACAGACCCTTTTGTTTTATTCCGTTCCTTTTTAGCTTCAACCGCAAGGCAGTTGACCAGCCTCCAAGGAGATATCCCTTGGGATTTTAGTGACATTTGCTTTTAGATGTCATCTTGCAAGTGACTTCAGTGCTGGGGAAAGGTGCTGGCCATGAGGACAGGAGCCTTCAGTCTGCCTGTGCAGGCTTCTCACCATACCCCTATGGCATGTCAGAATTAAATCTGCAGCAGCAATTCTCAAACAGGGGGTCACACGTTCCTTTTAAAGGTACTGTGGGGTACCAGGCATATAAAATTCTTTGGGGAGCTGCGATAGCTTTTATTAGACCAACTAAAAAGTTGGGGGAAATGTTCTTTGCAAGCTTTCAGACACAAAAGCCCTTCTTCAGGCATAGAGGGAGTCTGCTGGTGAATTGTGTGAACTGCAAAGAACAATTGTTTCAACTATTTAGGTAGCCTAATAGCAAATATCACATTTACTCAAAGAACCACGTCTGCTATGCCCTTAGACCAACACGGCAACAACCAACAACCCTGTGGGGTACCACACACTCCTTGCATTTTATCTGTTAAGCGTGCAAACACCTACACAGTTCACAAGATAAGCCCAGAGGTTTTAAATTAGGAATCCAGGGTTAGATTAGGAATCAGAGGCCCTGCTGTGATCTTTGGGAATTCTTTGCAACAGAAGAATTGCTCTATTATTATTTGGCAGAGAAAAAACGAGCAAAAGCTAAGAGCTGACATTTTTTGGGGGGGGACCTTAAGTCTAATGCAATGAGGGGGGCTGGAGTTTAAAAAAGGCTGAGAGCCATTGGCCTAGAATGAGCCCTTCAGTGAGTGACAGCATGGCTCCGTCTCAGGCGCCGTTTCAGGCCTGGAACTGTCCACAGCAGAGGCTATCGTGGAGGGTGGAAGCACTTCACCAGCTACAGATGGAGCCCACGATGACAGCTAGTGACTTTGGGCCAGTCTCAGCCTGTCAGGTGTTTGAACTAATAAAGCACTCTCGCTCTCTCAAACAGTCCCTTGAGCTGTCCTGCTTCCCCTAGGTTGTGCCATTCTTGATCTGCGAACAGCCAGGAACATGCAGAAGAAGCCATTTATCTGCATAGGTGCAAGGAGGAGGAAATGGAACTGGAAAAATGCAGCGAGTTGCCCAGCTCCACCTGTCACCTTCCACCCACCACAATCATGCTCAGAATTAACCCAACGATCGATGCTTGCGCAGGGTCCCGAGACTCTGGGATGCCAGGGGCAAGCATGGCTACTGCCAGGGGGCATGCATAGTTCATTTCAAATAGGGCAATCCAGCTCAGCTTCCCCCGGCAGCTTTTAGAAGGGATTAGCCAAGCGCTAGTGAGAGGGTCGGCAGAAAAGTCCCCCATGTCAGGTTATCCCCCTGCAGCCTCCTGCCAGGTCAAAGACAGCTTTACTCTTGACTGCAAAGGGGTAAAGATTTCCCCACCACCACCAGCACCACAACCCCACAATATTTATTAGTAGGGGAAGGCTCTTTCTCCTCTTGCTCTCCTGACAAACCTGGATAGAAAAATTCTCTTTGCTGTTGAGCTGCAAGGTACATTATGGGCAGAAACACACCTCACTTGACAGACCCTTTTCGGTGTCCTCCGTCACCGTTTCCTGCATTCACTGTAGTGAGCTGTTGATGCAGGTGTTGCCTCAGGCTGGCTTTGGTCAAAGCGCTGTCCCAACAACGGCAGCAGCACACAAACACAGTCAGGCCAGGTACAGACATTACACTTTTACCGGTATAAGTGAGCCTGATTGGAAACCACAACAGAACACAAATTAGGCACACAAAACCAGTCTATACCTATAACGCAAGTCCAGCACACATGGACTGGCTTTCAAATGGCAAAACCCTGTCTAAGATTTGCCCTCTCCCCCCACCCCGCAAGCACAAAGGTGTATTCTGATTGTCAGAGGCTACTCTGTGTCCTGAAGCAAACCTGCACCAGGGTTATTATACACCCACTCTCTCACATCCTGAATGCACCACATAGACAGCTTTCCCCCATGATTCAGCCCTCTTGGGTCCCACCTGCAGCATCCTTGCTGCCTCACCTTCTCACCCTCCCCCTGTTTGAGAGCCCCTGCTCTGCACAAGCAGGCAAGTTTAGCCCATTTCAGTTGTACTTACTCTCCCCTTCAAACCAGTGCTGTGATAGCTTCCTTTCTCCGGTGCTCTGAAGTTCAGTCTTACTTGCATCACAGGCAGCAAATCCACCAGCAAGAGACCTTTCAGCAACAGAGGACTGAGAAAAATCTCTTCCAGCAGCCTGGCTGGTCCTGGATAGTGCAAACTTAGCAGCAAACTCTTCTTATGTCATATGTCCCAACCTGGGAAATGGCTTCACTCCTGGGTATGGCATGTGAGGAACAGCAGAAGAGGGGCTTTCCAGTAACGTTAAGTCTAAGGATCAGTCTTTGCTCTTACGATGGAGGCTCTGGACAGAAAGCGGATTTACGCATTGGATAATTGTACCTGCTTGGACTTGTTACGTGGGGAAGTTTTCTCTATATATAACAGTAATTGTGGTGAAGAGATAGGAATAAGTCAGTGATAGGACTTGACAGAGTCATGCAGCGGTTGTTTCAGTCATAATAAATGTGCTTGCATGTACAAGCATGCACATACAGGTCCTGGAAAGCCCCAGTACACACACAGATGATGAGAGGCAATTAGCACAGCAGAGGCATGCAAACCACAAAATTACATCAACGCTCTTGTCCCTCATGTCAGGGCACAGCTTTATTGCAAGCAATTCACACACAGTTATTGATGCTCCTTTGCTACCTAACAAATGTCTACAATAAAAAAAGCCCAGAACAGTGGACTGTGATGGAGTCCATCTAGCTGGTGATGCCCCGGGTTTTTCATCCCCTACTCGTTTCATCTCCTTTGGGTTCTCTAATCTTTTTGGCAAAGAAAGAAAAAGGATGATCAGAGGTCCCAGCTTTTCCCCACTTCTCCCGGGCAAGAGAAGTACAAGGCCTCCTAGGCCAGCTGCAAAAAGATGCTGTAACTGCTGGAAGCAGCAGGGTCTTTCTTTTGTGTTGTGTCATTGGCTTTCTACAGTCAAGCGGGTCATGTTTATCTTACTGGATTCTTCTGGGATAGCTATTGAAGGGCATTTTTCTTGCTGCAGGAGTTAATTATTAGCCACAGTCAAGTAGCCCTTGAGCAATTAGATATTACAGCAGGAAGAAGAAAGCACAACAGAACACCTTTCATTTCTACAAGGAAATAAAAGCCCTTTTCTCTGCTGGGAATTACCCTGTATAAAATAAATCTTGTCAATTGATACACAGAAAACAAACCCCGCTGGCTGTTTGCATAAAACTTTTCTTGGCATCCTTCTTACTCGCTGAAACCTGGGATCACCGGATGGGTCAATGATTGTGCATAGCAGATACCTGCACACATGCACACTCCTCATACCTGTGCATGCCCCGGCCATCCAGTGCGTTCAATTTGGGGACGGGAAAATGGGTTTAAAGACTTAAGAACCCCAGCTCCCTTCAGGCTGTCATTCAATCCTGAGTCCAAGCCATTGGGAGGCTCAGAAATATTTGACCCTGCGGGTGGCCGCATGTCGCAAAATCTGTCCCCATGTTTGTCATGGTTTATCCTGCGTCTCTAATTGCCTTCAAGAGATGTTAAGGGCAATAAAATAAAATAAAGTAAAATGAAATAAAATAAAAGGGAGTGTGGAGGAGAAGGGAATTGGTTGTTATGCTTTGAGCTGCACGTCTGATTGAAAAGCAAAGGAGCAAAGATCAGAAATCAAACAGCGCCTCAGACCAGGAACTTGCAGCTACGGGAACAGGTCTTTAAGGAGTGGTTTTGGCAGGTGCTGAGATGTCAAGTGCACACTCTTTCCTTCCACTGAGTGAACGGTGTTAAAAGGCAGAAAGGAAAAGCCAAGATCCTAAGCTCTTGAGCAGGGCTTTAGTTCTCCGGCGGGCCAAACTTGCAAGATCTCGGCCAAGGGTGCAGAGATCTCAGGCTGGCTCTAATGATCACCAGATTTCTGAGCTGTTTTGGATGTAGGTTTCAGTTCAACTTATAAGAAGCCTTGATGCCAGCAGGAAAGAGGGATCCTGCTTTTATTATGGATTTTGAATATTGAAAGTGTGGGGCAGGCCTATCCCTCATTGCAAATGAAACAACTGCTTGATGCTAATACTCTTCTGCACAGTAAAAGTGGCCAGGATTGCAGGTGGTCTGTATAACAAAATGACTACAAGAATAGGAGGGACATAAGGCAATGGGAAGCCCAATATTTCAGTGCTGGAGGCTTCCATGACAAAAATCGAGACCCTGCTTTATAACTACTGGCAGTTTTTACCAATATGCAACCGTTGTTTTTTATATGTGGGATAAATAAGCAAGTGATAGCTATTGTAAAGGCACTGCCCACATGGAGAACAGGGGAAGCCACCATGTAAATCTGTTTTCCAGACGAAGATTGCACCTAGCGTCCAAAAAAATTAACATCCGAATGTGAAATTGTGTGATCCACGATTAGTTCCCCGGAGCAAGCCCCTTCACTCGTGTGCAGGGGGAACCTTGGGCTGGGAAAAGATCTACAGCACGCTTCTTCTGCAATGAGTCAATTCACTCCAGTGATAAAGCATGCGCCAAGGCTGCCCAGAGCGGATCGTTCCCAAATACGATTGTGCAGCAGGAGAGAGCGGGCGCTGGACGGTCCTTTCTGCATGCCCGCACCGCCCTCTACTGGGCTGAATCAGACCTTCCTAAACCAGTCTACACAATACTGGGAATTTATCTATTGATAATAGTAGGGGGGGAAAAAACACCTTATAGACAGTAATTGCAACAATCCTGGCTGGGCGGTTGGTAAAAATTGTTATCCCCATTTCAAAGAGGGGAAAACTGGGGTCTGGTACATTAGGTGACCTATCAGCAGGTTACAAAAGGACTTAACAGTGGAGCCAAGAACAGGTACCCCAAGTCCCCTTCCACTGCTCCGAACACCACCTCGCACTATTTTAATGTTGCATTTCCCTTAGGTTCAAGTGGGCCGGCACGTCTGTTTTTGGTGACACTTGATGGACTCCAGGCCTGTGGTTTAGCTGAGGACTCATGGTGTCTGTAACATGCATAGGTTCAACAAGTGGTTCCTTTAAAAAATAAATGTTAATGATCCAACTAAGTCAAATGTAACTTCCTGAATGTGGTTGTTTACAGATTTCTGCCCTGCATGAAAGAAAAATGACTTTCCTAGTGTTCATCTTCTTGCTCTCCTTCGTCCGGACTGAGTCTCTAATAGGTAAGTAGCTAAACAAGTGGGCAGTACATTAGAAGTGGCTGAGTTGTGTCACATTTAGCATCAGCAGCCGTTGCAAGGATGTACATTAGCAATACCTGGAAGTGGAGCACACTGGACACTTAGCTAGAACCATAAACCCACGCTCTCCATAACCCACGCTGACGTCTCAGCGTTAGCCTTGCAAAGCATTCATTCAGCATGAAGTCCATTCAGCTGCTGCGTCAGACCTTTTGGTTTTCCTATCTGTGGATCCTCATCTCTTCGGGGTGGAACTAGGACTGACGTCTCTTAGGAATTTAATTAAGTGACACCCAACAGTTTGGGCCCTGAAATTCACAGAAAACTTTGTGCCATTTCACTGTTTCGGCCCCATACACTGGGTTTCATTTCAAATCTGGGATTCAAGAGGACTTGAAATCCCAACGCAAAACGTAGCCAGTCGTGTATCGATAGGCATTGGCCCAAAATACCCTTCAAGTTTAGCCTCGTGCCCCTTAAATGGAAAATCAACCCCAGGCTCTCTCCCAACACGAGACTACAGAAGGTCCCAAAAGATGCTTAAACCTCAGTTAACCTTTGAATGAAACCTGACCGAAGTTCTGGGTTTTGCAACCAAATTAGCAGGTGAAACCATTATTAAGAAGTTGTTCCCTTGGCGCGCCTGTGAACTTCAGCTAGATTCTAGCTTGAGCCTTGCTTGGAAGAGTTATGACAGCAGGGACTGCCCTTCCAGCTATGCAGTCTCTGTGTCTGACCATGCCAAGGTCACAAGGTGAAAAGTGAAAAAGCAAGGCGAGTAGGGGAAAAACTCCCAAAGAAACAAACTGCAAAAGGCAAAGTAAAGATTTGACTTGCTTGTGCCTTTATGTAAACCAGTTTGACCATCACAAGCAACTGTTACTCTGGTGCCCCACTCATCTTACAGAAAGAAGACCAGTGAAGGTACTAGGCTAGCAAGCAAAAGAGCCGTGTTTACTTTCTGGCTCTGCCACAGGTTCTATATTTGGCCTTGGACAAGTCATTTAATCCTTCCTTTCTCAGTCTTGCCAACTTTGACTGTCAGCTTTTCTGGACAGAAATGGCTTCTTTCTATATGTTTGCAACTGCTTTCCTAGCTCTGTGGGGCGCCCATGTCAGCTGAGGCGAGTAGGTGCATAATATAACAATGAAATGACTTTACTTGCAGCGGTTATCATGCAATATGTGTTTCCTTTTGCCAGTTAAAAGTTCCATATTTGGACCAAGGAGTGTGACTGGAGTGACTGGAGGATCGGTTACTGTGCAGTGCTTCTACCCTGACACCTCTGTAAACAAGCACGACAGGAAGTACTGGTGCAAAGAATCAACAAGGCAATGCGAGACAGTAGTTTCTTCCAATGGCTATGTGGCTCGTGGATATGAAGACAGAGCGAACCTCACCAACTACCCCGAGCAAGGCATCTTCGTCATGACCATGTCTGACCTGGAACAGAAAGATATGGGCTCTTATAAATGCGGCATTGGTTTGAGTTATAAGGGACTCAACTTCAGAGTCAAAGTGAATGTGATTCAAGGTACTGTGGCCTCCAGGCTGTTTGAAATCATTATTTTTCCTTTTCTAAAACTGTAGTCAGAAAATCATTCCTTCTACAGTGCCTGTCAGCTTAGAGATTACAGCAGAATGATAGCAGGGTGTTCTGCAGCGGGCACAGCAAAGCATGGGGTGGCATGGTGCAGAATGGTGCTATTTAGGTAGGCTAGTATGGAAAGACACAACGATGTGTGCAGGAGTACAGTTCAGCGAGATATCCTATACTGTAGCAAGGTCTGGGGTAGCACTGGAAAGCACGGCAGACCATGCTACAGTAATACTGCCGCGTGATAAAGCAAGGCCTAGAACAGTGTGGTAAGTGCAGTCCACATGGGTACCAGCTGCTGACTGATTTCTCATTCACACAGAAAACTCACCTGTGCCTAGTGAAGCCCAACTCTTCTACGCTGAGGAGGGAGGTTCTGTGACCATGGGCTGTGAGTTTGGTGAGCAACACGCTAGCGCCAGGAAATACTTGTGCAAGATGGGGAAAACGGGCTGCTCTCCTGTGATCGACACATACGGAAATGTCGGTGAACCTTACAAAGGGAGAACGCTGCTCACCAATCAGCAAACTGCAGGGTCATTCAGCATCATTATAGGCTACCTGAAGCCAGAAGATTCAGGAACCTATTTGTGTGGTGTTGGGAACTACGGGGGAGAAAGCCAGGAACTGGATTTACATGTCTATGTAGGTAAGTGTTGAAGAGGGTCTGTATATTATTTCAGCCATTCCCAACAGTCTCATATTCTATTTTTCTTCGTGTTTAAAGAACCATGGAAAAGTTGGGCTGGAAGGGACTGCAGGAGGTCATCTGGTCCAACTCCCTGCTCAAGGCAGGGTTATTCCCATTTAAACTACTTTATACAAGTGTTGGTGTAACCTGCTCTTACAGACTTCCAAACAGAGATTCCCCAGCCTCTCTGAGTTGCTTGCTTCAATGCTTGGCCACCCTTATAGCGAGAAAGATTTTCCTAACATCCAACCTAAATTTCCCTCGCTGCGATTTCCATCACTCCTTGTCCTGTTTCCTGCAGGCCCGGAGAATAGTCTATCAATCATCAGTCTTCTACTTTTAACCACCCTGAGGTCTTCTCATCCCCACACTAAACAAGCCCAGTCCTTTCACCCTTTCCTTCTCTTTAAAAACTCATTCATGACCGTTAACTTTACAGACAAAAAATTAAGCGCTGTTCACCCATTTGCTATTTTACTCAGGCATTCATATAGCAAGGAGCAAATCCCTGCTCAAACCATCTTACTACCTATTTTCAATACTGATTTGTAGTGGGGAAGTGGAGGGATGGGAACAAAATACATTTTTGGACCAAGTAAATATGCCACATCTCTAAGCAATCCTTAGAAATACTGTGTAAGGACTTTAGAGAAGACTCATTTGATCCCACATACACCCTATTCCCTTCACAATCCTAAGATCACTCCCTTTGCCCAGTCTTGTTTTAAATGTCTCCTATTAGGGGTTTCCACGGCTCCCTTTACGACACTACTGCATGTGGGTGATCTGCCCGTTGCAGGTTTGCCTCAGTCCTTCATTTGGGATCAGCTTCCAAAGGACAAGTTCAAAAAGCAAATGTCAGAGCCGATAAGCCAAAGGGTATTTCTTTGCCCAACTACTGCCACTCCTCTTGGGGTCCATATATCTGTTACCATTTGATTTGCTGTGCAGAGATACCCTCTCCAAACTTCAGGGTATCTTGATCTTCTATTATGTGCTTGGCTTTCAAGTGCAGTCACCATATTTCTCATCTATCAGTCATGTTAAAAATTAAGTAATAAGAAGAAAGTCAATATAGCTGGTGTCCTTGTTAGAGACAGCTCCGTGGAGAACTTCAATACCTACTGGTGTCCTGCAAGGATCCCTACAAGTACAAATTGAAGCCTGAGGGTGAGCTCTAAAATGTCCTGATGTCAGGAAGAAAGCCGCCAAGGCTGCAAAAGGGTGCTATATTTGCACTCTGGCTATCTGTGTTGTGACTGTTCAGTTTGTCCTTTATATTGCTGCAATTAACTTCATTTTAAAATGTTTTAACACAGCCAAGCCCACACCACAATGAATATCATCTCAGGGTGACTCTAACTGCATGCATTGCCCTTTGTTCCTCCAGGAACATCTGTCTCCCAGGGGCCACGTGTAATAAAAGGAGTCAGAGGTGGTTCTGTAGCTGCTGAATGCCAATATGATCCACGAGGGAAGTACTCACTCAAGTACTGGTGCAAATGGAGGAAACATGGATGCACTGAGTTAATAAGGAGCGATGGCTTTGTCGCAGAAGCATACGAAGGACTGATAACCATGTACGATAATCCGAAAAATGGAACGTTCACCATAATAATGAACCAGTTGAAAGATGACGATGCAGGATATTACTGGTGTATGACAGCTGGAGATAAGGAAAGGAAAGCGTCAAAGGAGCTGAAGGTTTTAAATGGTATGAGACTGTGTGTTAGTGATTCATCTCTCTGCCAGCAAAAGGCATACAAGGCATTTCATCCATTCTTAATCCCAGAGCAAAGAGCAGAGCTGTATCTTTTTTTGAGGAGAGAGTTCTTTTCTCATTCGTAGCTTCTTAAGTTGAATGGGCGATGCTTTAACATTTAAAAAGGTATACGTTTGAGTGCGGAGGGTTGTTATGATTTTTCAACTGAAGCTTTTGAAAGTGTTTGAAACATTTTCCCACGCCCCGCCCCCCCAAAAAAAGTTTTCACTGCTTTTCTACCAAAGTTTTTAGCAATTTTCAAGTTTTCCTAACAGAAATCTCTTGTGTGCCTTACAAAAACTCGGCAAGGCCATAAGAGTGTCTATACATGATCTTTAAAGTTATGAGAGCAAAGTAAAGTGTTTCCTCTCATGGAAAGAGTCTTCAGATGGTTATTCAGGCTTATTCATGCTTTGTTGGTACCAGGTTTCAATTGTGCGAGTCATTAACAGCCTCATTTGTGTTCTCTCTCCAACAGGGACTTCTGGTTTAACGGGAGAGAAGGAAGTCAGTGCAGTGATTGGTGAACCCCTTACTCTAAGTTGCTCTTATCCGTGCAAATACTATTCCTTTCAGAAATATTGGTGCAAGTGGAGTAATAACGGCTGCCAGTCTCTTGTCTCGTATGATCAAAACCAAACCGGCCGTGTTGTTGACTGCAACCAGGACAACAGAACCGTTGTCCTCAAATTTGACCACGTGTCACAAGCAGACCAGGGGTGGTATTGGTGTGGAGTGAGCCACAATGGTCACTATGGGGAAACGATGGCGGTGAACGTGAAAGTAAATGGAGGTGAGCTCTACTACGGACTTCGCAAGAAAAAAACCAGGCGAGCATTTCTGTGCAGCTACAAATGCTCCCCAATAATGATGTCTTTCCCTCGAGAAAGAGTGATTGCAAACTCTAGGCTACACCATTTCAGAACGTAAACTCCTCCATGTTGAACGAACAAGCCTCTGTTTACCCAGTTGCTCAGACCTTACTATATTCCTACAATTTATCAGTGGGTCCTGCGCCTCCTCCACTTCCAGATTATACTTTTACACCCCTTCCACACTTTAGTCCTCTTTTAATAATAATTGCCACTGATGCTGCTACTATTTATATATGTTTTACAAGAACACTTAAAAGGCATATTCATGATCAGAGGCCTGGTGTGTTAGGGCTTGTACATGCTCATAGTAAGCGACACTCCAAAAACTATTAATCTGAACAGATAAAAAAACAAAGAGAGCAAGAAAGGATGGTTGCTGTCCCTGTTTTACAGATGAAGGACTATTTTGCAACTCTGTCTGAGCACATTTAAAAGGAAAGGTCACAGAGGGAAAGGTCGCAGGGGGTCAGAGGTCTTGTTCTTTTGGAGGGGGTGTTAGGAATATACAGGAAAGCCCAAACCTGATTTTCACGTGTTAATGCACACTACTCAAAAATGAAATGCTCTAGAAGTAAAAGGGGAAGTCTGGTTTCACTGCCCTCACCTAATGAAGTGCAACGAGTAAATGGAACTTGAAAAGAATATATTTATATTTGTCTTTAGGAAGAGTGCCAAGATTATCACATGTGGCCATTGGGTAAAAGTTTCATTTAAATCCCTGAACAAGTCAAAGCCATACCAAATCTCAATGATAATATTCTGAAAAATCAAGCTTAGTCACATTTTGATGAAGTCACCTATTATTTATGCATAAAAATGCTGACAGATTCTCTCTCTCTCTCCCTGCCCCCCACCCCTGCACTCTGATACTCAATGTGAATATCTCAAATCCACCTAGCAATCATTAAAACTGAAGACAAAGGACAGCTAGGCAATACTAATCTCAATAAAGACACTCGAAGCGGTGCTGCTCCTGAAAGTGGTGCTGCTCCTGAAAACAGAGCAGTACAAGTAGACGCTGAAAAAAGGTGAGTCTCTCAAAGTCTGTTCTGTTTTTTAAAGGCATGTGTCACAGGGGGTCAAAGGACATTAAGGGTGCTAGGATGAATCCTATTCCCCAGTATTATGTGATCTACCTTGCATTTTAACCAAAGTCACCTGACAAATCCATTTCCAATTGGCTAGGTTCATAGAAACCCGCTGCTTTATTTAAGGAATCTTTATAAATAGGTGATTGATTATTCATGATTGGGAGAGTCACTGCCCCAGTGATCTCTGTCAGCCATATGTGATGAGAAATAGGAGTAGCACTAATTTTTCATAATAAATACAAGAATATGTGAAATCATACTCTAGAAACTTTAATAAGCATTCAAAATATCGACAGTAAATGGTTAGAAATGCAGTATAGGACATTAAGAGGCTATATTTTTATTAAAATAACACCGTCTACAACAGCTATCTGGTCAACTGATCTAGGAATAATAGCGCATTATCACCTCTGCATTTTCAAAATTATTCTTTCTTCCTTCTTATGCTTATTATTCTTCATTCTTATGCTTGGCTTCAGTATTGCTCATTTAAGTTAGTGTAGTCTTTATTTTCCCCTCCACTTATATCAATATTTAGGCTTCTATTTCTCTCAAAAATATTAGGGAAGGGCAAGTAGTTTAGATAAAAGTAAGACTTCCCCAACTCTGTATTCAATTTTGAAACTTGTTCTAGGCGTTGAGTGTTCAATGCCAGGCAGTGACAAAGTGCTGGGCAACTGTGTCATGTCTTCCAGGGAGATTTTGCCCATAAAATAACTTTGGGTCCTTTTCACGAAGTTGAGATAAGCAGCCAAATCCTGAATGCTTAGTTCTCTCTCAGCTCCAATTTTTGTTTTTAAACTTTTACCTATTGTTTCTTAAGATGCCACTTGCCATATACTGACTGTCCTAAGGCTTTACGTGAAATATGGGATACAGGGGTTCTTGAAGTTAGAAGAGCAGGCTGGAAACCATGGAACCAACGTTCTTGTCTTGGCTACTATATTCATTCCCTTCCATTTTGAAGCAAGGGATTTTACCTCTCTGTGCCTCAGTGCTCCACTTACAAAACAAGGATAAACTTGCTTCGCAGAGCTGCTGAGATGTTCTGCTAATGCTTTCTGAAGCACTCTGGAGTCTTGAGAGTGATGTAAAAGCAACCATCTCCCTTGATTTTGAATGTGGCAGATGTAGGAATGATTTCTTTCCACTATTAAGTGTTCTTTTGGGAGTAACTAATGCTCAATTCCTCCCTTTCTAGCTCTGGACCAAGTCAAGTGCTTATCCCAGTTGTGGCTTGTATTGGCGGTGTGCTCCTGATCCTGGTTGTGGCCTTTGCTGTGTTTAGATATAGGAGCCTGAACAGATCAGGTAAGTCCTACACACTCTAACAATCTTTCAAGTAAGGGAAAGATGGATGTTTGGGGCAGATGATGCATACAGCACCTCCACTGATCACAGTGGCTCCTATCACACTGCCCCACCAGAGGGTTTGAACCCTGGGGGTTAGAGCTAGCATGAACTCCATGGAAAGCCCAGCTGGCAAAGTGTGAAAGAGTCAGAAGGACAGGCCTAAACAACAGGACTGCATTGCAGAGCACTTGACATAACTAACTGACCCTATCTTCAGCCTCAATGTTGGTCCCAAGTGGCTCAGATAAACAGCTCAGGGCTTGAAACAGTGAACACTTGAGCTTTTGCAGGGTGCTTTAATAAAGCCAGGGGTTGGATATGGTTACAAGTGGAGTTATCAAACAGAAAAGCTCATGCCATTCAATAATATGCTGTCCCCTCCTCTCCTAACAGACCTGGTATCAGTTGGAAGCTACAGGACTAACATCAGTATGTCAGAGTTTGAGAACGCCAAAGAGCATGGAGCAAATGATAACAGGTTTATGAAAGACACTCAGGAGACCCAAATTGGGGGAACGGATGGTAAGTTGCTGATTAAAACTGTTACCCGTGATGTGTCTAGAAACTAGTCTTAGAGGTACTATATGTATAGTGGATTCTGTACGGAGGCTGTTGGGCATAGAGAAGACCTTCCAATGGTCTGACTCTCCAGTTGCCAGACTGCCCAAGTCCTGCCTATCAACGCACATGTTCTCTTTATATTGCAACTTGAACTAAACCACCCTTAACAACTTACGTCCTTGGATCTCAGAACACCTTACAGACGAAGTCTAACAAATTTGGCATTTGATCCAACTTACATTCAGGCAATCAGCCGAGGTAGCCTAGCTCTGGGCTAATGTGATAAGCAGCAGAAGGAGCAAGACTAGGCTCAGAGCTTTCTCCAAAGGCTGCCCAGGGACCTCTTCTCCCTCCCTGAGGTACAAATAAAAAAAATACACTTCTAATTTATGCACTGCAGCAAACGTGAACTGAATAAGCTGCAGCAGGTTCAAGGTGTGGCTCCTGGAGAGGTTCTGCCTACAAGTGCTTACAGTGCAGAAACACAAACAGCTACAGCCAGGGCCTTCAGTCTCCAGGTCTGTGATAGCAAAGCCCTGATATTTGGTTAAATTTACCATCGGTTGAATGATAAGCACAGACTTTCAGCATTTAACCAATGGCAGGTGAGACCAAGAGTCACTAGCAATTATGATCTTCATAAAGAGAAAATTGAAACCTGCTACAGAAATGGGAAGGACTTCTACCCTAGAAATCAGGCAGCGCCCCCGATTCCAACAAGAAAGAACTTATGTCATGCTGACACAGTGCAGCTCTTATTTCATTAGGGGAAGGGTGATAGAGCGGTTATGCTCTTCTAATGCTGGAGCCACTCCTGCGTGGCGCTATTCGAATTCTGGAACCTGACAAACAGAAGAGCACGTGCCCTGCACCTCAGTAGCTAATATAGGAGCTAATGAGTGAGTGTATCACGATCTGAGCTATATTCCTTCCTACCCAGCACCCTAATGCCGCCTCTTCTTTCAGAATTCATAACTACTGCTGACACTGAAGACGTAGAGGAGCCAAAGAAGGCAAAAAGGGTAAGTAAGCCTAAAATAGAGTCCTATACCTCCCAGGCTAGCACAACCCCAGTCTTTCCTTCAGTGGCAAAAGCTTCCACAACCCACAATGCACCCTATTTATGGGCTCTGCCTTCTCAGTTAACACCCTGTTATGCATCTCAGCTGTGGCATGCTCAGATTTTGCACAGGAGATTGAACCTTGCATAGCACCTGCATCACGGCAAGGAACAAAACAGCAGCCAGCTTGCTTTGATGTGTGATCGCAGTTGAGCTCGAAGGGGGAGCAGGATGTTATTGTTCTCAAAGCCTGAATCTCAGTGAGGAGACTCACAAATGCAAAGCAGCTTCCTTCCTTTTCAATCAAATAGTTTACTGAAGCTGGGCTCAAATGGGGGGACTAGAAGGCAGTGTTCCTGCCTCATATTGCAAAGTTTACCATTAACTCTGTGTGTGTTCCCCAGCAAGCCACTTCCCTTTGCTATGACTTTGGCCACCTGTAAAAGGAGGTGATGCTATCTGTAGTATTCTGGGGCACAGTTGTATATTATTATGTCTCCAGATTTAAGCTGCTCTTAAAAAGACCCATAACATAACACTTTAAGCAGTCCAACAACCCATGGTGCCAGGAGAGCAACAGTTAAACAAAACAGTAGACAAACCTCTGTTCCCTCCTAAGAACTCCTTCCCAACATTTCTCAAATAAAGATGCTTCTTCATCCTCCCTGGAAGATTTTGGTCCCCCAGAGAAGCTCGGATAGGGATGAAATTCCACAGTTCTCACAGAGTATGCCTTTCCATCCTCTGTTCATTAACTATGCTTGTACATTTTTTCTGCTATGCTTAAATGAAAGTTAGTACAAGAAGGCAAAGTGTTTATTAAAATAGTTTGGAAAATACAGCAGTCTGTGGCCTTTGCTGTAAAGCAGGCAAATCTAATGCCAGTGTTAATACCCATAAAGCAGGCAGGCAGGGACAAGGGTGTTTCAAAGAACTGTAAGTTTCCAAAAGTCTAGATACTTCCCCAAAGTTTCTGAACCTCTTTAGAGGGCAACAGTGTGAGCAAGGGATTCTCTCCATCTTCATATGTCTGCGGTCTACAGCTCCCTACCTATGCTGGTTTTTGTGGAAAGCTCTAAATCACTGTGTTTGAGCCCCTGCCAAATAGTTATGCAATTCCTGTTTTTTCACTTAGGGATCTAAGGAGGAGGCTGATGTTGCCTACAGCACGTTCCTGCTTCAAACGGACAACATTGCTCAGGAGCATGCTGCTAGGAGCAGTAACACTTAGCAACTGAACGTGTAAGGTGGCCTGGTGCAACTGTTTCTGAAGGAGATACAAGCACAAAGTCCTTACGATGGAAGACAACACTATCTGCATAATCACTCGCCACCAGATCAGCCAGCCATGCCGTTTATTACTGTGACAAACGTTTCAATGCATTTTGATCGCTTAGTACTTCAAGAATGTCTTAATCCAGCATTGAGAGATGATTTAATGAGGATGTTTTGGTTCAAAACTGGGTTGGTTTGGGGAGGTGAACTCTCAAAATGCTGCTTTTTTTTTTTTTTTTTAAGGGTAAAGAGCATTGGTGTTTAGCAGCTTCATGCAATAAAAATGTCTTTGATTTTTGATAGTCCAAATACCAGTCTTTCCAAGTTTACCAGATCACTGCGATGGCAAAGGGCTGAAAATGTGCTTAAGGGTTTCATCTGATCTTAAACCAACTTTGAAATATTTTAGATCAATGTGACACTCCTTTGATTCCTGTGAGCTTTTCTAATCAATAGGGCACTGACTATATGCCGGACAAGTAGCCTGAAATTTTTGTATTCTCAACCAATAAAGAATGATTGCCTTTTAGCAGATCACTTATTGTGTTCCATCTCTGGTATTACATGGGGTCGGTGCAATGGAGAGGGGGCTGTATTAGCGGAGAAGCCGCCATGGCACTGAGAGTGAAGGGAGAAGTTTTACAGAAGCAGGATGTGGACGTGCTGTGGTTCCCCTGGTTTACCTGTGGCACGTTAGGGCGATGCTGTGTCAGGGTTGATGGCAGTCTTATGTAGAGTTTTGACTGTGGTTATATGGGATGGTTTGTATAGGCCAGGGGTTGGACTAGATGACCTCTGGAGGTCCCTTCCAGCCCTGCTTCTCTACCACTCTTAAGTGGCTTGACTCCTACTCAAAGGCCTGATCCAAAGCCTGCTGTAAGCAATCAAAGCCCACCCAAAACCTCCTTGTCTTAGGCCTGCAGGGGTTCATTTCCCTGTCAGGAACTGCAATGGAAACAAGGAGGTGTTACTGCCCTAATGGCAATACGCTCACATAGGCATGAACCTGGTGTCAGTGGGAGGAAACTCAGCTCGTAGGTTTAAATGAAAACGTTCAGCCAGGCTCTCGGCGCCTCGAGTCTCCATTTCAAGGCTTGTACGGTTCGCTGTTACTTCCGGACCTTGCCTGCTGTGCACTTGAGCATTGTGGTTTACCATCAGATAACAGGGGGTTGCACGGCTGCTTGGCTCTGCTCAGCTCAGCTCAGCTCAGGGGATGGGACGATGCCTACAATAATACCCAAGTGAGGGAAAGAAGCAGCCCTGCCCCAGAGCACCTGCTCCAGTGCACACGAGGGCTGTGTTTGTAACTGTACGGCACAGCATGAGCAAAAATAGGTTGGGGGTTTCTTGGTTTGTTCTTATTTTAAGTAGTAATGACTGGTTTCTCACACCCTCTAAAATCAACCTAAATACACACTGGGGCATGCCCACCGTAGGCCCCACATGGACTGTCCTGCTGACTCCTTTGGTGAAAACATTGGTTGGAGATAGATAATGTTGCCCTTCTTTGCAATAAGAAGGCAATTCAGCTCTGGGTGGTGCTAAGCGGACAGTCCTTCGGTGTTGTAACCATGGAGGAGTCCCAGTAAGGGCAGCAAGAGCGTGAGATGCCTTCTAAAAACAAGCCCTCGGGCCTGAGGACCAGGAATGAAGGGGCTGTTGTCCTCTTAATCTAGTCCCTTTCCCTTTTCTCTTCTGTGCTCCCCACCCCAGCTTCCCCCAATATTTTTCCCAATGGCTTTTCTCTGGGGCACCCTGCTCTACCGTTTCCCTTATGCAACACCCAAGATCAATCCAAACGTTCAAGCTGCTGAAATTCAAGTCTGAACAGAAGTTACATTATCTTGGTCACCTGGATCACAGCAAACTCAGCCATATCCGTCACGGGACTTGTGACGCAGCAGGACGAGCTTGGTGGAACAAGTGCCAGACTCCTACATTACTTTGTATCTCTTGTGTTTTCAGGGGTATCTCTAAAACACCCACACATCCAACTGGCGCGGGGGCTGTGTAAGACGAAATTCTAAGGAAATACATAATTCATCCTGAGCATAGCCTCACAAGAGGGTTACACCTAGGATGAATTTGGCTGAGTACAATCTATTTTGAACCTTACTATAAGGTTTCCTTTGTGGTTTGCATATTGCTTGTATGGAGAGGAAGGGGTTGATACAGAACCATACCCGAGCCAGGTTCCTTCTTTTTGTGCTCTATTTCTTTCTGTTTCCGGAAACACATAGCACAAGGAACCAAGACGGTATCTCTGTGTGTGCTCTGCTTTCACTGTACTTTACTCACTGGGCCTCTCATTTCACAAAGAGAGAGAATGGACTTCATCAGTGTATTCTTTTTCTTGGTGCAAGGTAAGCGCTGCATTGATTAAAGAGCATATTCAGGATTTAAAAGGGAAATAATCAAAGGGAACACAGCTATTGGTTTTCATTTTTGCTTTTACGTGGCAGGGACCTAGAGCTAAACAGCCAAGTGGGCCTGTTTCCTTGGAGCGTAAATCAAAAAGGGGCTTTCTTTCCCCCTCTGACACTTTCTCTCGTGAATTGTTTTCCTCTGTAAAAAAGGCACAGATAGCCAAGTAAGTCTGAAATGTCAGGTTTGTCTGATGGTAATATTTCTGCAGGTTTCCCAGAAGAGTGAATAGCTTGAAACCTTTGCATTTTTAAGGATGAAGAATGATTTCTTTTTAGCAATATTTATCACAGAAGTTTTGTTGTTTTTTTGTAAACCGTGATGTGGGAGAAAGGCACTATATGATGTCCTAAAGGGATGTGTCTCCTTAGGGACAGACTTGGGATGTGTCTCCTTAGCAGAGAAGTGAAGTCCAGACTTGAGAACCTTCATGTTTAAATGCAAGGAGAGTTCAAACAAGTGCTCCCCGTGACTCAAAATACTTCAATCAAAAAGCAAAATAAAGGTGCACCTTATCAACTAACTGAATCAGAGATGCAGGAAACTTCTTTCATCAGATGTTATGAAAGGACAAGCAGGTCTCCGATTCAGTTAGTTGGTAACATGCACCTCTACGTTGCCATCTGCTTCAGATGAACGCAGCTAACTGCATCTCCCTGAACTACTTCGGAGACGCATGGGGTGGAAGAGACAGGAACCAACCCATTTGAGGACATACGATGTTGGGCAGGCTCTCCATATTTTCTCAGTGATGGAAATATCCTGCTCCTGGTGTTTTGAATCTCACTTCTTCAGTAATTAGGATCTGAAAGGGCTTGCAGGGAATCTCTGCTTTTAGAAATATTGGGTGGGAATTTCAGAAGCACCTTAGTGACTTGGAAGTGCTAACTTCCAGTGGGATCACACTCCTAAGGCAATAGGTACTGATGAAACTCCCCATTTTCAAAGCGCCATGTTGAAACTCAGGTTGAGACAGTCATTTCCTTTAAGAACATGCTTGGGGGCTGATTTTCCTTTACTTTAGTGACATAACCCCTTTTAACATAACGTATGCTATAGGTAAAATCCAATTTACACATCTGTAGATGTCCAAATCATTGTTTTTTCCCTTATGTCAGTTATCTCCTGCTAGCTAGCACATGCTAAGAGCACAGCAGGTTTCCTAGCAAGGACAAGATCTTAGTGTGACACACCTGAAGTACAGAGTGCTACAACAAGAATGGGATACAGCTGAGACCCCTGGGACCTGCCAATATGCATGAGAGAAATGGCTTTTGTTATGGGTGGAACTGAGTGGGAGAAAGGCCGGGGGCAGGATGGGTTTCTGCAGCGCTGGTTGGGAACAGAGATAAAAAACACAGTCCTATGCAATGCTCTGCTTTAGTGTCAACGGACATCAACCCATGACTCTCTTACTCTGTGCCCTCAGTTTCAAGTGCATTCAGACCCAGTACTGTGGTCGGTTGGCGTGGAGGCTCTGTCACTATAAAGTGTCCCACGAAAAACCAGGACATGAGAAAATTCTGGTGCAAACAGAGCAATGAAGGGGATTGTACCACCATCATCTCCACTTCACCATTCACCCATCACAAATACAATCACCGAGTATCCCTCACAAACTTGCCCAAGAAAGGGATATTCCAAATAGAAATGAGGAGACTGGAGGAGCTGGATGCTGGGCTGTACATGTGTGGGTTTGGAAGGATAAACAACAGACCCAGCACGTGGACCCTCCAAGTGGACCTGAAAGTTTTTGACGGTACAGTATTGTTCTGGGTGCTGCGGTGTGTACAGGATGTGTGTCTGCAGCCTAGATGTACTCTGTGGGCGTAGTCACACTGATGGTGCACCAGCGCCTCGTGCACACTCTCTGCCTGCCTAGCAGTGTAACAGTGTGCCATGGCCCTAAGCATGCACTGGTTTGTACTCCATGTAGGGAAAGCTCCGTTTGGACCAGGCCTGGTGCATGCTGAATACCCAAGGCGTAACACCCCCCGTGTGATAAGTGTTGTCCAGATGCTACCAAGGAGTCATCCAAGCCAAGCTCCTGCCACTCAAGGTAATGTCAGCCACATATCCCTCTTCATTTTAACGGGTTGGGGTTGGAGAACTGGCTCTAACAGGCCCTCGGCTCTTTTCTAGCAAGAGCAAGCACAAGGAGGTGATATGAGTGCAAAATGTGGGTTGCAGCTACCTGAGCTGAGCCTGTTCAGTGCTTTTCAGAGCTCCTCCATCATCTCAACTTTGACTCTCACTTTAAAATGAGGACCATCCCCATTTCAAGTATTGAGGAAAGGAGGAACAGGGCAGTAAGATCATCCCTATCTGTCCATATGCCTCTTTATCCAGGAACGCTTACACCCTAATTAACTCTCTGGCACGTTTGAGCACCTTATAATACTTAATCAAGAAAAGCATTAACAAAGCCTAAATACTCAGACATGTATCTATAGGAAGAAGCCGCTCACAACTCAATATTATTTTTTTTTGTACCATCTCTAAGTTCAAACACGTGGCGATCGCAGCAGATGTTGCCTGCAACAGAGGCATCCAAGAGCTTTCTTTGCAGGGCTTGGGACTATTTTCCCTTCTCTGCAATGCTCCGGCACAAAGGCCAGGTGGTGCTATGCAACACGCAGCCCTTCCCAATAGCTCTTGTTGTTTCCTCCATGTCTTCCCCTGGGGCTGTTGGCTGAGGAAAAGGCAGACCTGGCTCTGTTTCAGGGATTACACGCAGCGTAACTCTGCTTTCTGCTCCCATTGGGACCGGTCTCTGGAGTCATGCCATTAAAATCAGGGGAGTCACACAGATGTAAACTGGGGGAACACAGAGGCGGTTCAGTCTGGTGAACAAGGCATTGGCATAGGGCTCAGGGAGTCTGCCAGCACGTCTTAGCTGGTGCACAGTAATTTATATTGGCTGAGGATCTGCCCCTTGGGTGGGTTTTCAGCTCTACCACTGGCCTAGTGGGTAACTTCAGGCTGTTCACATCACCTGTGCCTCAGGTTCCCTGCCTGTAAGAGGGAGATAGCAATGGGACTTGCTCTGTAAGGTGTTCTGAGATGCAGGGATGTAAGTCGTTAATAAGAACTATTACTTATTAGTTATTAGCAGAGTGAGACAGCAGGCTTGCCCCCGAGTTCAAGGTGTGGTGTTTGCTGTAAACATCTGTGCAGGTCACGAAAAACATCCTCTCGCAGATACTGCCAGGCTGTGGCCTTCCAATTAGTGCCTTTCCTCCTAGAGGTCAAACCAAGGCAAATCTCAGTTCCACCCACACGGCAGTGCCAGGGTAGGAGAAGAGGAAGTGAAAGCAGGATGTTGCTCAAGAGCTTTATATTTTTAAAATTTGCCCGCCTCCGATTTTGGTCTCACTTGGTCAGTCAGGTAGCACGGTCCATCTGGAGGATGTCAGTCAGTGCTGTCACCTCTCTTGTTCTCTTTCCACATGCACGGTCTCCACCCGCGGCTACGTTCCATTGCACTACCACCTTGCCCACGCTCCTGCTTACTCTGGTGTAAACCCAGGTCACACCCCTGATGTCAACGGTATACCATTGCACACGAGCTCAGCCCTGGCCCCTCGCACTCAGCCCTCACCTGGACTATGACATTTGCTAGGAAATAAATAAATGAAGAAAAAAAGAAATTGCGAGGAAAAAAAATGCAGCAGCAGTTAATCTGAATGTACACTGCATAACAAACCCTGCTTTTAACAGCAGCAGGAATCAATTCTTGTTTTCCTTTATCACAACGTACTAAATGGACTGAGCCTTTTATAGCAAACAGCTTCTTTTTAATTAGTTGCTTGGGGGTTCATTAGGATCAGGTTGTGCTGTGCTTTCCTCTAGCCACCAAGCCAGCCCAAATCACTGCGCAAAGAAAGGCAACGTCTATTTTGCCCGTGGCATCAAGCCCCAGCTCCACTACAGGCACCACGAGCACGCCTGCAAGAGTCATAAGCAGCACTCCTGCCTATGAAACAACTGGGAGCATGACCCAGGGAGTCACGGAGGGTCCCAGGACAAACAATTTTGCTCGCCACCACTATCCTAAAAGGTGAGTTCCAGCCGCTTTCCTCCATCACCGACTTCTGTACAATTAACTGTCCCCAAAATGACATCACTCCTCAGGCTCACATAATTATGTCTTGACATAGAAGCTGAGGAGTGGATCTGCATGTCAGAACTGGCACTAAAACCACTTCCTCCCTTGACTTTCCAGCCCTGTGACGCGCAAACGGAAAGATAGCCCTTATATCCTGATAAGCATTATCCTGGTAATTCCAGTGCTAATGGCTTCTATGTTAATGATGAGGAAACTACTACGATGGAAGAAAGGTAAGTAAAAAGCCACATCGAACAGACTGTGGGATAAAGAGTGCACGCCGCTATGCGGTACTAAGAGCAGACAGGGTCGACTTTCTCTTCTCTCTCAAAAACTGTGGATTTCTGCTTTAGATACATTCGCAGCATTCACTTTATCTCCCCCAAGAGGCAAGGAATTTTATTTTTCACTATCAACATGGTAGGCAGCCCTAGAAGCGGTATAGTCACCTGGACAAAATTCACAAATACCGGCAAAAATAGCTGCTTTTTTGGCTGTAATGGCATGCCCTTCCCCTCGGCATCTGAGCCTTTCCAGTAGTACTTTAAGTGATGTAGCTATCAAGTACAGCAAACCATTGCCGACTTCTCACCTGACCTCACCTCTGGAGAACAGCTGGACAGTCAATAAAACCATTTCCAATGAGGCGTGAAACCTGGGCCCGGCCCTTCCATTCTGTGTCACGTTGGCATCTCAGGGACAGGTGGGCTGTATTTCAATGACCTTTAAAGAAGCAACTTGTAATCCATACAATAAAGCCTAATGAACAGAGTCTTTGCCCAGAAATGACTCTAGCAGCACCATTTTGTACCTGCTTTAAGGCTTGATCTGTAGAAGTGCTGAGTATGCATGACTTCCATTAATGGGAGATGCGCACGTTCGGTACTTCCGAAGTTTCAACCGTTAGCTTATTGCAGTATCCTGAATCATAAACGATCCACACATTTAGCTTTTGGACTGATTTGAAGGCAGTCAGTGTGCTGCCATTGCTATCTACATGTTTGCGTCTTTCCAAGAAGCAGTTTCCAATGGGACCCGTGAAATAAGCCAGAGGCTGAGCGCGCTCGAACGTCTCCAAGGACAGGGTCCAGCAGAGAATATCTACAGTGCATGTCCCCGGCTGCCTCGGCAGAACAGTAAGTTCCCCACCACAGTTCAATACCTTATTAGTTATTCCCCACCTCTGCTCTTTCTAATCTGTAGCAGGTGTTCACTAATGCTCAGTGGGTGGAGGGTGACTTGACTTCCAGGGACACCATAGATTCATAGATGTTAGATTCATAGATGTTAGGGTCGGAAGGGACCTCAATAAATCATCGAGTCCGACCAGTGCAAGGCTGGAATAGTTCCCTAAAATCTCTGAATTAACCTGGGCTTTCAGCAGGGACAGTGAAAGCAGAACTTCTCTCAATAGCTAATATCACAAAAAGTAAAAAACACACGGCTTTGGCTGATGTACATATCTGCAAGTATTTGGCAGCTGGTTAAGGAGCTGTCCTCAAATACCCTGGTAACCCCTCTCCTCTGGCTCATACAGCGCATGCCTCTTATGCTGCTAAAGCGCTTGGCTGCAGTACAAGGTGCTCCTAAGCTCAGCCAGAGCCTGGTGGAACCTGTCTTGCTCCTTCCTTCCCTGCCTTTTGTTCACAAAAATTACCAAAGTGAAGTTGCACAACAGGACAAATTAAGCGTCGGTGCTGCGGAAGGGGAAAGAAAGTGGATGGGCTAATTATAGCAACTTGCCTCATCTGGCTGCCAGAACACCTGGGTAGGCCAGAAAAGGCTAGAAAGGGGTCAAGCTAGGGCTCCCCCGGGCTGCGGTAGTGGAGAGCACCGACCACTGAGATACAGACTGAGCCTCTGCAACAGACCCAAACTCAAATGGCCCGTAGGGGACAGACCTGGGAAATTAATGCTGGGGACTGACTACTCCAAACCAGGGGAGCGTATATACGCTATATAGTTAACAATGCAGTTTACATCAGAGCAAGCGCCGACCCCTGCTCCTACCTGCATTCCCCAATCACTCTCAGGGCAAAGGCCTGTGACAAGTCTTGCGCCAGGCTCCGACGTTCAGCCAACTCAGGTGCTGTTGAATTGACAGAAGGGATAAATGCCTAGGCCCATTATTAAGGCGGAAATGACCACATAACCGCAGCTATTAGTCAAGTTAGATCCATTTCAAAACCTGGAAGCACACTGGAAGCCAGGGAAGTTGCTGCAGAGAAGGGGCAAGCTGCTTCAAACATCAGGAGAGAGCCAGATAGACTGGATAGATTGCACCAAAAATACTCCTGATGGACTCGAAGACAGCAAACTAGGTGAGACGGCCTTTTCCTGGTGGCCCAGGCAGAAAAGCTTGTGCATTCAGGCTGATTTGGGGAATTACAGCAGACAAAAACACATTGAAACCTTTCAGCAGGCAATTTGATTCATGGTTGGCCTGGTCAGCATGTGGTACATCTAAAACATACATTATAGCTCATGTACTTGAGCTGAGAACAGCACTGCTGAAGTGTGGGACAGATACTCTAGGGTACATGGGCACGGCATTCTGGTTGAGGTCAGGAGCAGTTGCCTAAATACCTGTGAGGACCTGGACTTTTGGATCTGAGGAGCTAGGGAACCTGGTTATTCCCCAGCTGAGCTCAAGTCAGCATGACATTGCTTGTGATCCAGCCACAACGGAAAGAAAACAACATGGAAACGGTAGGACGTGTACAAATAGATTAGGAGTCTATTTTAGGCGCTCTCTCTCTCCCTCTCCTGTCATTTCACTAGGAATTTGTCTGTCTCCAGTATAATTAGGCAAGCAGAGTCATTCATAATTACCTGAGCTATCAGCTGCAGACGCCTGATAATATCCAGATGAGTCCGACTTCTCATCGTACCTGTTTCCTCCTCTGAAGCTTTCCCAAGCAGTTGTGCTGTTGTTTCTGCATTGCATCACGCACCGCTTCTTTTAGGTCATAGTGACATTTCATCTCATGGCTCAGAAGCTGCAGAGCCATTAAAACCCGTGTAATCTTTTCCATACACCAGAGGGGGGTAGGAGGTTATGGCAGTCTGCTTGGACAGCAGCAGCTGTGCCAATCTGACCAGGGAGATATAGCCCCGAGCCGTGGGATTTGCTATGCATCGTGGGACACTGCATGGTGAACCAAACAGGAAGCTCCCAGAGATTAGGACCTATATTTAGTCCTTGCTTCAGTAGTGGAATCCTCTCCTGATTCCATTGAAGATGACTGGGGTGTAAATCTGTGACAATTTACACCTGAATCAACTTGCCATACCATTCAGTGGATTCGAAATACAGCCCATCCCATTGACTTTGCTCTTATGTTTTTAACCAAAGTACATGTATCAGGTCTTGAGTCAATCCAACTTTGATGTAACCTCACTTAAGTCACACTAGAGGTGTGCACGTGTGCTCCAACAAGAGTGAAATACCAATAGCTTAAAAAAAATGACTTACTGTTATTCCTGGAGACCTATTTCTTCCTTAACCGCCATATTCACTGCTGCCCCTGCCCTGGTTCCAAGTGGCAACAGAAGTGGGAAAACTGAAATACTGCACATGTGAAAAGAGAGACAGTGGCTGCATCTACACGTGCATTTACTCTGCATTAAATGTACTGTGCAATAACTTACTGCGCAGAAAGTGGTTTTTAGGCCAGCGTCTACACGTGCAGCCGTTCAAGTGCAGTAACACTGCGTGTAGACGGACTTGGGACTGAAGTTCGTCCCAAGTCCGTCCACACACACTGCGTTATTCCGCAGCAAGGCTTCCCAGGAGAAGTTAGACAAGCAGGTACAACAATAGGAAGCAGCTTGTGTACTTGCAAGGTGTGTGACTTAAAGGACGGTTCATCTTGGTGTGACAGTGTTCTGGCTGCGAGGGCAATGAAGCTCTAGGAGGGTGTCGATCATAATAAGCTAATAATGCAATAGTCATACTAATAAAATGAAGCCTAGCTCTTACAGAGATTTTTCAGCCACAGCTCTCATGGTTGTTTACAAATGATGTCTGCATGGCTGTCTCCTTTTCTTTTTACAAACGGGGGAATGCGACATGCAGTGATGTAACATGGTACCAGAGACATTAAGGATAATTGGTGACCTAGCCTTGGTACAGCATGTTCACTACAGTTGATTATCTAGAGATTTGTGCAGTCGAGTTTAAATAACCCTACTGATGGAAGCTTCAATTCTTTATGTTACTCTCTTGCCTAAGAAATCTGAAACTAGGGATGTTTTTCTGAAACTCAGCTTCAATTTAGCTTGTTCAATTCAATCTTCTTTTTCCATATGCCACCATGGACCACGCTAATTTGTTTTCTTTCCCCTCCTACAGTGAAAACCGAACCCTCTGGAAATCAATGGCAAAACTCCTATATACTTCAATCAGGGCTTTAACACTGAGATTTTATACTCTGGTTATTTCAGGCAGTCGGGCCGATAGATTTTTAGCTTACCATCTTTTCCAAACTTTTTTTTAAGGCTATGCTATTCCTCCAATCCCAATATTGTGTTTATTGTTTTTCCTTGAATTCCCCCTAAAGTGTCATTATTTTTTTTATACAAGGTATGTCAGACTAAATACAAAGTCCTAGTATTAATCACCCGGTCAGTACAGAGAGGGAACATCCCCAATCTGATATGAACAAAGTCTGCCAGCCGCTGACCAGCTTCTTGTATGCATGTGTGTATAGTGTCTGCTTTCTCTAAGTGTTAATAGATTTAACTTCCAGCACCACAGCCCTTTGCAGCACCTTGTGAAACTCAGTGCCAGATTTTTATAACCAGGTACTTTTCTCCTATCAGTTCTTTCTGCTAGCCTCAAGCCTTAAGAGGCACATGATCCGGACATATCCAAGACCTTGGAGTTTTGCAGTCTGGGACTTGGATGCATCCTGATCTCTTTCTAATCGTTTCCAACTTCTATTGCTTTTCCTTCCAAATGCCACGAACCAAAAAGTTTAAAACACAGGGAAAATCATTGCTGTTTATGTTGGAGCAAAGCTGAGACTGTTGATGGACGATATGGTAGAACCTATCAACCGCTAAACAAAAGCAAGGCATCCTTGTGCAATAATCCAGTAATTAGAGCAGCTGGAAAATTATACTAAAATAATAACCAATTCAGATTAGTAACAGAGCCACAGTGTGTTAGTAGGACATAGGTTAAAGTAGATGGGAATTAAAACATAGTTCAGGACCGGTATATAGGGTGTGTACGTGGGTATTTCCAGAACTGGTTTGTTTCCTATCCAGTGGAGCCACCTCCGCATTATACATCCTGTTGCTTTCCTCCTCCTCTTTTTCCCCAGTCAAGCTGGATCCATATCCAGAGACTGATGCTGTGGGAGAGGACACGAAATGCTTCCATTTAGGAAACATACCAAACTTACTTAGTGTGTAAGCCTGAGCTTTTCTCTGCTGGCAGTAATTCAAAGAAGGTACCAAGTAGTTGGATGTTCCAACAGGCTCTTCAGCCCTGGATGAGGCAGAAAAGGCATGTCCTTTCAGAACGGCTTAAGGCAAGCTGGAGAATTGCAATTCAATTCATTTCTGACAAAGTTGACATCATCGGCACTCATCCGCACTAGCGACAGAATGGAAGTTAGGTATTTTTCTTTTCCTGCTCGTGGACTTGTCCGTTCAGACAGCAGCTGGATTTTTCCACATTTGCAAAACTCTGTAGTCGTCACATCCTCTTGCCAGCCATGCATTTTTGAGAGCCAAGAAGCACTAATTCTAGACACTTTCGCTAACAGCATAGATTTGCTTCAGTTTAACTCGTTATATTGTGTTCCCTCTAAAACTGAGATTTTCACAGGGGCCCAAGCCTTGAGCACAAGTCCACGAGGAAGATTTCCAAAGGCACAAATGGCCTATATACCAGAGCTGGCTTATTAGAGCCACCACCATCAGATGCCCCCAACTCTGGCCCTTTATTCTATAGACCTTATCCCCAGAAAGGGGGAGCTAGGAGAGGGGTTAGAAACTCAAGGGTCCCTCGGGTCATATGTCTAAGGCAGTCCCATTTATTTAGGCAAAGGCACTCAAGGGAGCAGCAGGGCTAGACTCATGGCTGGCTGCTTTTGACTTCCCAGCCTGAATGACAAGGAGCTCACGTATATGGCCACGTTGACTGAGGACAGTCTTCAGCACAAGTCCAGGGCAGGGCTTAAATTCAGCCTTCTGGAGCTAGAGCGGTGGCTGTGCCATCACACCCTAGCTAGAAAGGGGTGCCCATTGGCAAAATGGAAGTGCTCCTTGGAAACCTGACTTGGTTAAGGAACTCTCATTTTATTAGTACCAATTAGTGACCCATGAATATTCACCCTGAAAGTTTCTCTGGGGTGCTTTCAGGCACAGGACGAGTCTTTGGGCAGATCTCAGTTTAAACTTCCCGCTTAGAAACTCTGCCCACCAAGCTTGATTGCAATGCTGCCTACCTTCCTGGTCTGCGGCGTCTTGAAAAACCTGTCCTGGCACCTTCAGCCAGATCCCGAAAACCCCACCTCTAACTGGCAAGCTCCCACTCCCTCTTCTATCAATCCATGCCCAGATGCTGACAGGGAAATAAATATTCAAGGTGGTTTCTGGCAAACAAAATGGGTCTATACAGAGTCCACAGATGTTAGATCACTGGTTCCTGTCCAACCCCAGGTTTTACTTCCCACAAACATACACGTAAAACAACATTAACTCCCCACATTTCCTCCTATTGTCTGCAAAAGCCCCCAGGTGCATTGAAAATACCCATACCAGGTCTTAAACTAGGACAAGGTGCCAACTGTAATTTGGTGTTGCAGTGCATTTGGGCAAATGTTTGACTTGCGTGTTTTCAGTTCATTCTTTCCAAGTGAGGTCTTAATATAGTCTTGCGGCCTGGTTCTCCACAGCTTTCCCTGAGAGCGGAGGCGTAGAGTTGCATAAAGTTCTTGCACTGGTGCCAATAATGTCACACGAAGCGTAAGCCTCTTTTGTAGAGACTCAGAATGGGAAATTTCCTTCACTACAGCTGAAAGCTTTGTCCATTGACTTCCATGAGGCTGTATTTAGCCAATATATTTTTAAATGGGAAGGCACCGCTAAAACCATTTAATACCAGGTTTGCCATGACGTAAAGGCTGCTAACAGTCTTGTTGGATGCCTAGTCAACTAAATCCCATTTTAATTAGTCACCTAATACGCTAAGGTACTTTTGTAAATTCCCTAAGGCATCAATCTGCATAATTAGGCAAATAAATACCTCGGAAAACTCTGGTCCTCCTCTGAACTCCCAAGAGTCCTACTCATCCATTATGATATCAAGTCCCCTAAGTTGTGATGGACCCTAAGCATTCATTTTCTATCTTTTACAAAAGCATCTCAATCAACATTTAAAAACTTAAGCTGATACAGTATCTACTACACTGCCTGTAGAGCTGTTCCAATAGTTCATTGCTCTCGCTGTTAAAAATTGCATTTTGTTTTTGGCCTGAATGTCTCAAGCTTTTCAGTCGTCAGGTCCTGAACTTATTTTCCAGAAGAGACTGTCTATCCAATTTCCAAGTGTTCTTTAATTTTCGGCTTCTAGATGTTCAGCTTTCGATTACTTGGGCCTGATTTTCCCCTGATGTCTAGCATGCCGTACTTCTCCTGACTTCAAGTAGAGTTTGGGGTCAGCTCAGCGTTGGTAGAAGTCAGGCCCAGTCTGGGCCTTAAAACCAAAGCACCCCAAAGATGAAATCTATTTCTATTAGACTGTTGCTTTATATACAGTGCACTAAATAAGTCAGGTTTTTTTTTTTTTATGTACTATCTGTTATCTATGATCTTTCACAGGTCCCCATGTGCCTGGTGAATTGAATCAGCAGAGAGTTGACTCAGGAGAGCTGTATACCCTATTATGGACATGTGAAGCGCTCCCCAGTCATCAACCCAATAGAAGCATCAGCCATCAAACAAACACATACTGCTTGGAAGTTATTTCTTAGTTTTTTCCTTAGATCTTGCTTGAAGTCAGTATACTGACGGATACCAAAACCAGCAAGTTCTAGTGCATAGGTAGAGGCAACATTTTCTTCTAAACTTTTGTTCAGTGCACGTGAAGTTTTCCCCTACGCAGGCGGCCAATGTAGGAGCTCATGTTCCTTATACTAGTGTAACTCCATTGACTTCAGTGAAGTTTTGGACTATTGGTAGATTTATTTGAGAGAGACTAGATTCAGGCCCTAGCCAACTATCACAGCCCTGGAGTATGTCCCTCTTGAACCATGGAGAAAACTTTTGTTGCCACTGTCCAAACAGCAGATACACCCCCCAGGCTGCTTTCCAGAGGCTCTCATGTGGTATTTAGCTCTCCCTTTCATGATTTTAGCCCAGGACCCCACGTAACCCTGGTGCACTAACAATAGGGAGAATGGCTGTGTTAGTAGGAGAGTAGAAGAGGACCACAGGTCCCGTTTCTGTCTGGCCTCGTTAAACAATCCCTTCATATTATAGCTAACTCCTCTCCCTCCTGCAGACAGAGACCTCCTCCCGCTTCTTAGATGCTGTGCTTCATTTAAACACCGTCTAAAAAAAGAAGTTACCCACATTTGCTTTTTAAGTTAGCTGTTAACATTTTATTAGCTGAAGAAAAACAAAAGAAAAAACAACAACTCTGACCACATATTTAAATACAGAATTAAACAGCTTGAGAACTGCAAGAACAAATATTGTCTTTACACCTGACAACAGCAGCTTGTACAATATGTACATACTGAGTGACTGGCAATACAATCATGCCATTTATCATAGAAGAAGAGAGACAGTTATTACATACTCTCTTGACTATAAATACTTTTAAATTAGTTTATAAATAGCGCATATTTAAAATAAATAGCCTTTGGAACTTGCACAGCAACTTCTATAGAGGATCTCAAAGTCCTTTGAGACGGATGTTAAAAAAGGGAAAACTATTTTTAATGGCAATATTTTTTACCAGCAGGCCTGTTGGTGTCTGATAAGTTCTAGTTGCCAAAGCCTGTGCCAGAGAATTGAGAACTTCACAAGGTGTTAGGTTGGATGAAGGCTTATCCATGTTTGTGTAACACTGGGACTGATCTCATCTCACTCACACTTGGAATAAAATGCTAGGCCCATTTGAAGCCAACATTCGACTTGCCTGGAACCAGGATTTCTCTCCAGTTGTGTAGCCTTGTGACATCCTCTGCTACAATGGGGTTATTCTGGGTTTGCACGAGATTAAGTGAAAGGAGACTAAGCAAGCTGGAAAGCGTGAGCATCGCCTCACTCAGAGAAGTTGTCGCAGCCAACTCAATGAGATATTTAGGAATGCAATGGTTTTAAGCATCTGATGAAGCAGGCAGTTGCCTATGAAATCTCATGCCTCTCTGAACAATTTAGTCTTGAAGGTGTCACCCTGCCCTGCATTTTGCATGATTTCAGACCAACACAGCTAACCACCTCTCCAAGCATTCAAAAGAGGTCAAACTGGAAGTAAGAGAGGCTTTTGAGAAATTTAAGGGACCTCTCAGTAGTAGACAAACTGGAAATGCTGTTGGAAGAGTGGTTCTCATCATATTATGGTGCCACAGGGGCAAATTTTTAAAGTTACCCGCAATTTTGTTTTTTAGGAGAAATGTTCAGTGGATTCAATTCAAATGCAGGGCTGGGGGAAGATTCTAGCTTTTTTTTTTTTTTTTTTACTGTGACTTTCATCTCGGTGCCCACGGCTACCAAGTATGCATTGGAATCAAACAGAGACAAGGGATGCTCCTGAATTAATCCAGCTCCAAACTCTGATGCAAGGCCATCATTAACAATAAATGATGGAAGTGCAGCCATAGGAGATTTTTAAAAAACAGCCTGTTTCTGCCCTAGTCCCAGGTTTTGTGCTGCAAAGTAGCAAGAGCTTATCACTCTGAGATTAGGCCAGTTTCGGTTACACAGCTCTCTCAATGGAAAGCAACATGGAGCCACTTTGATGTCCTAGAGATCAGCGTCTTGCAGGATGCCTCCCTGAGCTGTAGACACCAGGCCTCTGTAAGCAACATGCGCAGGGCCAGCTCTTCAGCTGGGGTAAAACACTGCATCTCCCCGAGACTCAGCGGAGCTACACCCATTTACACCTCTTGCTGAGTTTTCCCACAGCATTGCAAACAGAATATATAAACAATTCAAATAAATTAAGACATTAAAAAAAAAAATAGGCTTTGCTCTAGTTTCGGTCTTCTCTCTTAGTTCTTAGCCTTTTCCATCCATTTAAAGAGAATGTCCATCTCACCCAGAGCTTTGATGGCTGCTGTGTCATGATCCAGCTAAAGGAGGAAAATAGAAGTTGTGGTGTTAGTGCCTTCACAAAGGCCATCTTGATTTGGTGTTGTTCATGCAATAAATGTCATCTATCAAGACATCAAGCTTGGATCATTTTGATTTGAGTTTTCCATTGATTTTCTCTGGCTCTTATAAGCTGTAGTCACCATAACCAGTCAGGCTTTGCCAGCTGGTGCCATGCAGCCAATACAGCTGTTTCCTAAGTATAATATGAAGGAAGACTGTTGCATTTGTAAATACTGATCTTTAGGAACAATGGGTAAAATGTGCCAGCATGCTTTGGTGAACTAAGAGCCAGAGCTCAATTATAGAGTCCACATCCAGACACATGGGCTAAGTACAGTCAAAAAGCCTGAGGCTGAGTCAGTTCAGAGCAGACAGCTTGAACCAGGGCTAGCACACCCACCCTGAAAGTCGGGGGTTGCAGGGCAGGTGTAAAGCATCCTGGGATGCTGGGGGACTGCGAGTTAACTTGAATCTGGAGGGTATTTGGGATAAAAGTTCAATAACTAGTTTAGGTTAAATTGGTTTAAGTGTGATACTGCATCCATCTAGGTTTATCTTAAACCAGTTTCAGCCATTTTGAAAGTGGTTTACATGCACTGAACTTCTGTTACGTTGCAGATTTGAACTGGTTTCTGATCACTTATACCAGTTTATGGGTCATTTGTCCCCCTAGCCACGGTGCTTTGAAGGGTTTAGGATGAATTCTAGAGCCACTGAAAACAGCCTAGTTGAATAAGCAATGGGCTATGCCATTGTTGTATTCATAGGGAAGTAGGGCTGGAAGGGATGCCCAGAGGTCAGAGTCCTACCCAGTGCCGGCTTAGTCACTTTGGTCAATTATTTTTCCTCCATTTCTCTGCCTACACTTCGTTGGCTTTGCCTAAATAGACTCTTGGGAAAAAAACTTCTCCGTTTCTGTGCGGCACCTGACGCAATAGAGTCCCGCTTTAAGAGGGGCCTCCCAGAAACACAAACGCACAAGGGAGCGTGCCGTTTTCTCCCCCACCAGCTAGGAGGGGAAACTCTCTGGGTGGTTGATGGCTGGGAGCATCTCCCCCACCAAGTTACCTTTTCGTATTCCTCTCTGAAGAGCTCGAGTCGACGGTTTGCCTCCGCCCCACACGTGCACTTCTTTTGATCGTGCTGGGCAAAGAGAACGCAAAAACACACAGTTAGAACTAGTGGGCAAAATAAACCAAATATGCTTGTTGCTTAGTCTGGAGACTGGATTTAGGGCAGCCCTGGAGATGGGGGTTCCTTCTCCAGAGCTAAGCAGGACTCATCTGCAGCGCAGACTACTCTGTACTGCCCTGACTTGGCCTTGCAGAAGTAGAAAAGGTGCTCAGTGTCTACAGCCCAATCAGTCTTTTGGCTTTTGCTCAGAGAGAAGGGGAAACTAGCAGCAGGCATGGTGGTGCTTTTCCCCACAAGTACCCACCAGGATCTACCCGTTCATGCTTCATGACCTGGTAGCACTTGGCTGGAGTTTACAGGGCAACTTAGAGGCAAAAGACCCCATTATGCCATCTCTAGTGCACAAGAGCTTCAGTGTTATTCATACACACCAGCGACAGTGTTATTCTATTCAGTGTTTCTTCTATAACATACTTCACGCTCTGCTGCCATAGCCACTGAACTCCACCTTGTCATGCTGCCAACATCTTCCTTCCCTAGGGTACTTACACACTGTCTCAGGGTGGTCTTAACGCTGAGGAAAGAGTTCGACAGGCTGCTGGTCTTCCTCCGCAGCAGGGGGTTTGTGGCTTGGTAATGCCTGAAAACGTTTTCAACGTAGAACCTCAGCAGGTGGCGGAGTAAGCAGCAGCTCTCCAATGCCTGAGACAAGAAGAAAGGACATGAAGCATATAGCACAGCCAAAATAACCTGTGTATACCTGAACTAACTGAGAATATTCAGAAGAGGGTACATTTATACAGTCCATCTGGAAAATGAAGGCGATTCTGTATAACGCGCATTTCTAACTCCCTAAGTTTTCCCTTCCAAGAAGCCCTGATTTGCTACACAAGTTTTCCATAATTATTTCTATTCTATTCACACCCATATTGAATTGAGAAAGCAATTGCCTCATGGGTATGGTCCTGTCAAGGAGATTATTGCAACACTTGCTGGATAACAATCCTCCTTGCTGTACCCATGACTGCGATGTGGGACCAGGGGTGCATGTCTGACTGAGAACCACCCACAGAGGCCAGAGGGAGCTAGGAACAAAGCAGGAAACAAGGTAAAACACAGATCTAAGTGCAGTTTAAAACAGACGCTCTCATCTGCTCTTAACACACTATTCTTCATCCAAGAGCCCTCCAAAGGGGACCGTTCCTAAGGCTGGACTGCCATTTTTACGAGACCTTTAGACAGCATGAAATACATGGTCTTAGAAAGAGGGACATAAGATGCAGATGGAATTGCAGGAGACAGAACTGCTCTCAGCCCTGGAGCTGGGGCAGGATATGCTGGAAGAAGAGGGAAAGAGGGTAGGGAAGCTTTATAGATGCAGAAGCTGTGGGAAGTAGAAGTTAGGGAGGGGAGGAGATTCCACATACAAAGAGCGAAAGACATAATGAAGGGAATAAAGGCAGTGACAGGTCCATGAAAGTCTCCATAGGTGAAGCAACAAGGTGGTCAAAGGTCTAAGTTAAGTTCAAAGAGAAAACAGAGTGCTTGTAGATGAAGCAAAACTCAAATCAAGGGGAGGGAAGGCTGAAAAAGCAGATCCCGTGGAGCTTGCCCCATTGGAGCACCACACTTTCTAGCCAAATCACAGCGCTTACCGGGACGTTATGCAGAAGGATCTTCTTCAGCAATACAGTGTCAGTAACACGGTCCTCATCTTGCTGCAATCACAGAAGAAAGATAAATGATTTGAATGAGGATACAGGATGCAAAGGCAGAATAAGAACGAATACCTATTCTACTATAGGTAGCTTAGATTTATAGTCAGGCATCTGAGATTATGGTTTGGGCAACCGTTCCTTTTTTATATTGCCCTCACATGGCATCGAAACGAGTTATACAAGGGCATCTGTTTTAATATAACTGGCAACATCCCAAGGAAAGGGTGAGTAATGCTAACTGCAAATGCCCATAACTTTAAAGGGGAATTGCCCAATGAGATATTCCATTCACTGGAAGGTCTCTCTCTGAACCTGTTTTTGGATGAGGTCACATTTGCCACTGCTTTGACTGGTCTTCTGTTATTCAAACCTCACAATAAGCTCACAATTTCCTTTGACTGGCAAGTGTAAACTGTACTTACAACAGTTCCTCTGATTGCATCAAAGTAGGTTTTGATTTCCAGGAGAGATGTACCATGCAGTTCACAAACACCAAAACGCAGCTTTCTGCCTTCTGAGAAGGTGATTGCAAAGACAAATGGAAGCGCAAGCAGGTAGGAGAAGCATCCCATGGTCTTCATCATGCTGTTGCCCGGACAAGCTGAATGCCTGCTTAAAAGAAAGGGAGATGCTAAAGGTAAGGTTCCTTTTGAGCCTGATTTTCAGAGGCGCAGCTCTCATTGATGTTTTGTGGGGTCACGGATGATTCCCCAATTTGCCATTTTCAGTTATCGGTAGGAATGGAAAAATCCATTTCCACCATTAATTCTGCTATTTGACACATAAATAATTAATTATATCTTCAGCACATCGACTCGGTGGGACAGATGCTGCGCTGATAGAAATCAGCATAATAATAGTACATCATAATATGCTTTTCTGAATAAGGATGAATTTAGCCACGTGCTTAATTTTAAGCAGCACTTAAGGCACAGATCAAAGCCTTAATATAACTGACCACCCTCCCTTCCCTTAGGTGATTGTTCCATTCATTTTGCTTAACAAACCGAGAACATAATATATGGAAAAACACAAACGAAATGTGACCAAGCTACTGACAAAAGTGAGTTTAATAGTAAATGCAAATGATCCCCGACACCTGCCTTTCTTTTCTAATCTACTTAGGCTCTTAAGGGTTAGAAACCAGAAAACGGTAATTTATTCACTAATAGTACTTTGCCTTCCCATTGTCCATGTAAGCGTCTCCAAGCGCTTTACTAACGAATGAATTTATCCTCCAAACATTTCTGCAAGGTGTGTAAAAGTTGCATGCATAAGGAAACCGGGCACAGGGAGTTAATGACTTAACATTGCACAGGATATTCATGACAGAGCTAGAAAATGCAAGCCAGTGTTTCCAATTCGCCTTCCTGCTGTTATACCAAATACAGCGGGAATGCAAAAATTCTGTATCTTCAGTACCATTAACCAGTAGCTTTTTTCTAGTTAGGATCTGAAATGATTAGTCTAGGCTTTTTGTGTACAATTTATAAAGAAGTAATGTTTAGACATACCCCTTATACTTCTCCACCTATACATGGACCTAGTCTAGAATCTAGATCATATTTTTGTCCTGGTCCAGTCCATCCCAAACTGATTTTATGCCCAAAACCATGCTTGTTCTTTGCCTGTCCTTCAAGCAGTTTTTAGATTTTCTTTGACTGCTATAATAAATGACTTGTTACATGGAATAATTTGATTCCTCTAGTCTACAAACAATTCAGGTGCAACATATAAACCAAACCTATTTAAATATTAACAATTTTCAAATATATAGCGCTTCTCTTCCAAATACTTCTGTACTAAGCTAAGTAGAGAACAGTAATAGGGTAATTCAATTTCTTACCTGAACTACTTGGAGACAGGAGCAGGTATGGATGGACAGGAGCAGGAATGGATGGATTGCAAGGACCAAAAACCAGTCCTTTTATACACCTGTAGGGAAGTTTCCTACAAACATTTAACCTGCCAGTTGCATTAGGTTGTGGGCGGCTTCTCCTACCTTCATTTCTGTGTTTCATTTGCATATTTCGAAAAAAAAAAAAGAGAAAGTTTCACTAAAGTAAGCAACCCCCCCCAAAATACTCCAGCCATGAGCAATTAGGAGGTGACTTCATACACTTGCAGATTCATAAAGATTTTGCAGTTGCATTGCAGATGGGCTCAGGACTTGCCTTCTTAGCAGAACACTTAAGATTTACGTAATTTCTCCTACTCTTTTGTGAATCACTTGCAACACAAGACTGGAAAGGACCTCCTGGGTCATCAAGTCCAGTCTCCTACAATTACAAGAAACTTTGTCTGATACCCCCATTAAAAATGGGATTATCAAAACCTAGCCTGAAGTCTGTGGGATTTTTGCCCCCGCTGCTCTTGTTGGAGGGCTGATCAAAAAGCGTGTTTTTGTGACCGTTATACAAATTCTCCAGTTTCCAGCCTGGTTTTCTGCTTCTCTAGCAGCTGAAATTTCCTTTAATTTAAATAGATTTTCCCTCCCCTCCTTGACATTTGTCATCTTAGGCCTCATTTTCCTAGGTTAAACAAGCCATATTCTTTTAGGCTCCTCTCATAAGCCTGGTTCTCCATTCTCATTACCCTAGTAGTCAGTCTTTGCTCTAGTTAAATGTGCATCTTCTGTACTCAAGTTGTCAGAACCAGACGAGACCTAACCAATGCTTTACAGTAGTATTAATACATCCAGGTCTTACCCCAGATCTCTTTTTTTAAATTACACAATTTATTTTTAAAGATGAACAAGAAGTAGATAAATTCCTACGTACGGATTAAAGAGAGCATTTGATAGAAAAAATAAGGAGTAAAGCAGAGTTGAAGTTGTAAAGGCTGGGAACTAGAATTCATAGTGTGTTAATATTAACCTAGTCCCAAACCAGGATTTTCTCTCTGATGAAAAATTCAACTTTTTATTTTAAAAAAAACAGCCCAAATCAAACTGTCACTCTAGATTTTGTAATTTGGGAACAATCTTTTCTGAAGTTTAGATTTCTAATGAAAAACTGAATTTTTTTTTTTCCATAAGCCTGACTTTTGGCAAAAATATTAATTTAGATGAAGACCCAGGTTTCAGCTGGAAAGAAAAATTCAACTAGTCCTTTAAAGGTTGTGTAAAACCATATATACATAGATGCACGTACCCAAAAGAAGGCCTCAGGGTGTATAGTGCTAACACGAGTGTATATATAGTCATTAGAAAAGTTATCGGAATATTTGCTGTGCTTAGAGTTAATGGATACAGGCCAAGCCTTTTTACATAGAAAAGATATACTCCTATAGGTTACTTTTTGCTCCTATTCAGCCAGTTTGTTTAGTTTTTCTAAAGGCAAAAAAAATTAAGCCAACAGGCTAAACAGCACAGAGAGAAAAAACATCACGTACATATACGGTGACCTTCTCTGCTTTTGTAGCATTTATCAAGCAGTCACCAAGCACACAGACCCGCAGCTTAGCTGCCCTGGATCTATAGGATGATACTTCCTAATCCCTTTCAAGATAAATAGGAAGAATAAGGAAGGATAAGCAGTTACTATAGGGGAAAAAAGAAGCCATTGTATAGTTTATTATAACTGCACAGAGTGGGAGTAAAATGATTATCCCAACCTGTTGATTTTTCACAGAGGCCAAGAAGGCAAGCCAGGTTGTTCTATTGTAAAATACAGCTGTAGCTCAAGACAACGATTCAATTGAGCACTTAATACATGTTCAAGGCTATGTATTGTCAACAAAGCACTAAGAGCATACTTTAGTCCTAGCAAAACCTATCTAAAAGCAGGGCCAAATACAAGGGGAAAACAGTAAAACCCATTAACCAGCCTGTGCTGCAGCAACTATAACCATGACAAAAACAACCACTTGAATGGCCTTAAGAGATCTCTAACCCATCAGCAACATGGGACTCACTAGCCAGCTCTAGACCTGGCTTCAGAGCTTTTCTTTAGCACTCCTCCAACTAGCCAGAGTCTTTTCAGACGTCCCTCATATATGCCTGCCAGTGCAGCCAGTGCTACAGTTCCCCAGTGATTCCCAATATGCTTCACCTGCACCTTAATCACAAGCTAATCAGGCTCTATTCACCAGCAACAGCCTGGCAGCCGCCAGCATCTTGAGACTCAGTTCTTGATTTAGATGGAAAATGATAAAAAAGGAGCCTATCAAAGGTGGTAGCATAGTCTTTACATAGAGACTTTAATGCGGTCCCAGAAACACTGAAGCAATGGGAATGCATTTCCTTCCCTTTGCCAGTCATTAATTCAGTACTCAGAAGTATGTATTTACATGGAGCAAACCAGAGTTTCAGTGTAGCTGGGCACCTGGTAGCTCTCATTTTGACAGAGCAAGACTTTCGGAAGATCGCCACGCTGGTGTTTCTGCAAAGGAAGGCAGCTGCCTGGGACTGAGCTCTTGCAAAATCTGGCCCTCTGCACATTTAATTCAAGCCCAGTGTTGACCGCCGCAGTTCCACCGTCTGATCTAGAAGCTTTTCCCTTGTCTCGTGTTACTAACATCCACCCACAGCAGCTGCCATTAAAAATATGTAGCCTTTGGCCTGACGTGGAAAAAAGGGAAGGGTAAATATTCAGAAACTGTTTATCGATGTAGAGGTTTAAACGTAGCTGTTTGCACTACATAATCTTGTCAGCGAGATGCGGAGACAGATAGCGGGGAGTAAGCTAAAGCAATTTGGGAAAAAGCAATGATGAAACAGTTGCAACAAAGCAGAGAGGTCACAGTTTCTCTGGATTTTCTGTTTTTAGTCCCGGACAAGGTGCGGGGGTGAAAGCTTGGTGGAGATGTCAAACAAGGAGCAGAAGTCTTCTGAAGCAGAACAACCAATGTAGTACAGACAGACATTCGGAGGCCCCAAAACATGCTGGTCTCCCCCTGTCTTTATGAGCTGCCTGTTTGACAGGAGATGGTAGCACCAAACAGTAAACTTAACTGCATTACTCCTCTTCTCTCTACGGCTACAGTGATCGTAGTTGATCGGTTTGCATGAATGGCAGGGACACGTAGAAAACGCACACGCACACATTTAGATCACATTAATATTGATAAAATTTTAGGGGAAGAAAGATAGATTACTAGTCAGGCAATGGCAATTTGTCGGTGATTTTTTCCAGATTGTGAGTTCTACTTTAAGAATAGGCTGTTAAGCCTTCATTTTGAAGGCCTGGGGGGGCAAACCCGTCCCTAAATTAGCTCTGTTGTCCTCACAGGGGTTATACCTGTGCTGAACCTGGTTCATAGTGCATAAGGCTAGAACAATTAAAACTCTTTTTTTTTTTTTGAAAAGAGTTCAAGTGCTAATTGTGAGTCTTCCCCATACCAACCCTTCCGTTCAACCCCAGGGCAGGTTTACATCAGAGTTGCAGTAAGTGTCACCTATACTTCCACAGAAAGTACAAAGCCTCTGATATTACTTCATCTTTCATTTCCTTTATATCATAGACCAGATTCCTTTCCAGAGAACTCATATTGCTATAATATTCCTTGCTTTTCGATTTAGAAACTTGAACAGTACAAATTCAACGTGGCTGGAAGGATGAGTAGTCATGGGACGTCACCTGGGTGGTGAAGGCGGGATCCAGAAGCTGGTATCAAGGTCCAAAGGCAAGAAACTGGAGTTTTTAGGGGTCCAAATCAGGACTGGAGAACCCAAAACAATGCCAAGTCAGGAGACATCATCAGGTCTGAGTGAAGATTTCCCAGTGGCTAGAAGCCAAGCACAGTGGTCTTTACCTTGACAGCCCCACTGCCATCTGCTCTCCGTTTAAAATGGCCTGGGGCTGGATCCTTCCCAGCTGGGCTAAGGCTCATGATAATGGGATGCATATTTCAAATAGATTTAATAACTGGCTAACTGATAAATCTCAAAACGTAACCAACATGGGGAAGCAGCATCAAATGAGCAATGACACTAGTGAAGTACAGCAGGGATTAATTCTTAGCATTATGCTATATATAGCATTTTGTACCAATAACCTGCAAAAAAACCCACATGGCTATAGGTCAAGTTTGCAGACAACTCACACAGATTAGGGAAATGGTAACTAGTGATGACAAGGGGTCATATCTTCAGGGTAAACTGGACCATTTGGCAAGCTGCTGAAAACAAAGTTGTTTGATCAATGTGAGGTCATACACCTAGGGACAAAGAGTATAGGTCATAGGCTCTAGTGCAAAGTTGTGGCCAATCTACACATACCAAGGAGGCAGAGAAAAGGTCTGTTCCCTCTGAATCAGGCACTGGTGTGACTGCTACAAGAATGCTCTGTCCACAACTTCAAGAAGGATGTTAAAAATTGAGAAGAGCCACGAAAATGATTGCAGGCCTGGAAAACATACTATACAGCAAAATGTCCAAGCGCTCAATCTACCTGTCTTCTGAAATCAAAGGGTAAGGGCAACTTGATCCCTGTCTACAAACATCTCTGGTAACAGAGCGTTCTGCAGTCCAGCAGACAAAGGTATAACAAGCTGCTAAACCTCAAATTTAAAACCGGATAAATTCAGATTAGAAATAAGGCATGTTTCTTTAAAAATGAGGAGCAATAATGATTGGACTGCAATAGATCCTCCACTGCTCAAATTTTACAGCAAAATTGGATTTTTTTTCTGAAATACATGTTCTAGTTCAAACCTGACTATTGAACTTGATGCAGGAATTAATTCAGGGAAGGTCTATGGTGTTCATTATGCAGAAAGTCCAGTTAGAAATTCATGATCTTAAAATATATGGAAATGATGGCTCTAGAGAACAACTCTTGAAAGCAATAAAGTTGTATTAATTACGGTATAAATAAAACAGGAACCAAATGTCGTTGCTAATAAAGTGAATGTTAACTATTTCAGGGCTTTCTGGAGTTTTGAATTTCATTTGCAAAATCCTTTGCTTAATGATGGCATAAGTGATTTTCTTTGAGGAGCCTGGATTTTGTTATTCTATTATCCATGTTCAGGATCAACATTAATGTACGCTAGAATAGTTTATTAAGATATTAATATTATAGAGTGAAAACAATAAAGCTCTAGAGAAAATTAAATGAGGCACTCTATAAATTACCCTAAACCAACAGAAGGTATGAACAAGTGCTTTTTTCCCCTCTATTTTTAATCACCCCTTGGTACTCTATAGCTGGGCTATGATTCTCCGTTAAATTATTTGAGATGGTTCCAAAAAATTTCTTTTTTCCTATTCAATTTGTAGCGTATTTTACGAAGGTATTGAATTCAGCGGAATCGCGCCAAGGATAAATTTGTACCATCCCTCGTACAACAAATTCTATAGAACTGAATATAAACTTAAATCCTTTCTATAATGGCATGATCAACATTTTCCAGTAATTCCTGTAGGATTTTAGAGTCATTTCTGTAAAAATAGTGCTTCTTTTCTCTACCTTCAATTATCCTATATGTCATATATAATGTTATATGGATACATCATATATAGTGTTTGTAAATTCTCCAGAATGGGATACTGCCCTGAGAAACTGCACGTATTTTGGCCTCTTCTGCTCATCTTTGTATCAGGGCCTTCTGGACTGTGCACTCAGGCATCGGAAGGGAGGAGTGGGGTTTTGGACAGGCGTGAGCTTGCCCAGAGTTGCTGGAAGTGATGGCGATGGTGTAATGCAGAAAGGTGTGTCCTTAGGAAGTATCCCCCAGGGAATGGAGGGAGAGGAAGGTGAAGGGGTAATGCTTAGGCTCTGGAAATTCCTGAGAAGGAAAAATAGTATCTGCTTCACCCTGGAAACAAACTCTCATCCGTTCTGTCACCCTCCCTACAGCCCTCCCCCCCCCCCCCAACTATCCCACTTCGCAAATGAAATGAGTGTAAATTCAATTGTAATGAACCTAAGGATTATCTGGGAGTGGGCATTGGGGAGGTGTTGTGCAAACTTCCTTGCAAACAGCTATGAAAATGCACCTCACCCTCGACAGACAACACCCTTGCCATTGTACTCCAGGCTCCTCATCCTAGCCAATGCACCCATCCACCACAAGGGTCAGTTGAAAGAGGACACGTTACCAACCCCTACATTAGGTCACTGATCAGTGTAGACACAAAAAGGCACAGGCACGCTGCTGAACCCCCAATCACTGCTTTCCCAAAAGTTTCCCCTTTTATTACTGCCCCTGTTTCGCCATTGCTTAGCATTCAATACAAGATGGAAGTAGACCATCAAGGAGTCTGTAGGCCAAGTAAATCATTTGCATGTATTCTGCAAGCTGAGGGGTGTCCAAGTAAGGGACAGAAGGTCTCATAGGCTCATCTCACTACAGAGCAGCATCTGGCACCACTTTGACCCCTGTCTTCCAAGGCGCTCAAAGTGCGTTGGGAATTTTAACACTCCTGAGCCAGAACTGTGCCGTTGCAAGCTTTGTGAACCTGGCACTGATGAGGATGTTCCTCAGGGCCAATCCTAGACAAGTTGTTGTTTAAATTTGGGAAGGAAGTCGTTTCCAGCACACCATCCTGAAATTCAGGTCTATTCTGAACACTTCAAGATGGTCTGTTGCTTATCAACTGTCTTGAGATTTCTGAAAGTAGAGCTAGGAGCTGATGATCCCCATTTCAAACACCGTTATCTGTGGTCTCACCCATTTAGCGTGTGCCCCGAGGTGTTCAGATAACAAGACATTTATATTTCTGTGGTGCCCGCTTGCTGTGCTCTTCTACCATGCTTGAAGCAGGAAAGCAACACTATCTCTCATTAACAGAGGGATGCCCATAGCAGGGAGGCAGCTTCCTCAGACAGAGCTTAAACCAGCGCTCCTCAGACTTCTTTCTTAGGCACAAGTCCATCTTGCTGCCCCATACATTATGCAAATATACCCCGATGAAGGATATAATTGCATCTATCTTGGAACCTAGAGTGCATCTACGTGTTCATTAGTGCACTTTTGCTAATACACATTACATTTAGGACCTCATTGTGAGATACTAGAAAAAGGCACGTTAGCTTATTTTACTGAGCATTAGTGAAAGTGCATGGGTTTTTTTAATGACACTTTAATGCACATTAAAATAGACTAATGTGCATTAAAGTGCACATGTAGACGTGCCCCTAGAGCCTTGGGAAGGCAGTGGGACAGACTTCCTGATTATGAATAGGTGGCCGGCTGAGACCTGGAGCTCAACTGTGGACTCTTTACCTGGACTCCAAACCAATGCTCAGAAAGATCACTGGGAAACTTTCAACTGCCCTCTGTGAGCTTTGGGTCAGGTGTTGGCAGAAACAGGACCATTGCCTGCATCGGTACTACCCACCAGGGACAGAGAACCAGGAGCTTGATTTGGATTTACTCTGGGACAGGAATTTCACCTGAAAATAGATGATGGTAGGTAGCATTTCATGAAGTCATCACATCTTGCATATTTTTTTTCTCTGACTGGAAGTCAGGAAATGTGCAACGTATGTAATTTTTAATTGTCTGCCCCTGGGCATAAAGGTTCAGCATAACTGGCTAGGGAAATGATCCCAGCACACGGGAGAAAACACCCACTGAGGACTAACACGTTATTTCACAGCGCACTGACACGGAGACAAAGAAGTTAAAATGGAAGGCTGCATTGCGCGAAGGTGGATTAATCACAGACAAAAAGGAAATACACCTGGTAGGCTACCGTCTGACTAGGGTTGCCAACCGTCCAGGATTGCCCCGGAGTCTCCAGGAATTCGATATAAATCTCCAGGAGGCTGCTGAGAGTCACCCAGGAGATAAATGACAGGGCATTCTTTAAAATAAACATTAAATGTTGAATCCGATTTATACAGCGGTTCAGTGGGTTTTAAAAATATAATAGAAATGTGCCTTCCTGATGTAATGACTCATTAATGTCATTATGTCAGGTGATGAAACCTCCTGGAATAGAGTCAAACAGAATTGGCAACCCTAGGTCTGACAGAGGGAAAAACTGGGGTGAAAAAGGACACCAGGTAGCTTGGAGAGATCAACAAGTCAGGGTGAATCCTTAAATGCAAAGACATCCGCACAGATATTAAATGAATTGTATTCATTTGGTGCTGGTGAAAAGTGCAATGCCAACAGCTTTCTAGACCAGCTCTAGATAGAGAGCAGGAACAGCCCAGGTGGTGACAATGCAAGCTCCTTTTAATGCTCTTCTCACCAAAGTTTTGATGCTTTGTCCCTTGTCGTACAAATCTGCGATCTCATAACTGTTCCCACCTGATGCCTTCAGGTCCCTTACACATGTGTTCACTTTTATTCTACGTGACGATAACTAGAGAATCAGAGTAAATATCCTGATATCCCCACCCCCCAAAAAAAAAAATCAGACTGCAGCAAAACCAATGCTATTTATAATTAAGGCCAGATTTTCAAAGGTTTTTAAGTGCCTAAAGATGCAGATATGCATCTTGGCACCTTGGGAAATGTATTCCTAAACACCTTGGGACAGGTTGTGAGAGGCAAATTTGGCTTCCAGTTACACCAGTTTTAATCCAGAAGTCCACGGTGGAACTGGGAACAACGTTAGGGACCTTTCTAAGTACGCAGCCTTTATTCTGCAAATAATTACAATAGGATTGTGACTTGTTGCAGTGACTCAGGAGCACCAGCAGGTAGCAGCATCAGATGCTATGAAAGTATTTTTAAATCTTTCCTTTAACTTTAGTTTTGATTCTTTCATTTCAGGATCGATCATCCTAAGGGGATAACATTATCCAGAGCAGAAAAAGGGATTGACCCGGTAACTCTTATCCATGTGGGTAGCTTATAATTTCATATACGGACTCCATGAAGACAATGCCTGGTGAAGGTGTTATTTCTACACGTTAAAATAATTTGTATGAATAAAGACAGCAGAATTGGATCACAGCACAGCGAAGAGGTTTTCGGTCTCCACACCACAGGAGTGGGAGAAACCGTGCAGGATAAACATGAGAGCTTCTCCAGAAGCTGTATAGGACTGCTTTATTTAAGACGAGAAGGACTCTTCATGGCAAATTGTGACCACAGGTTACCTTAAACGATTTAGAAAGATCTTACATGGAGTGTTTTTATTTGTGAATCAAGACGCTGGGACATTTTAGATAGGGCTTATATTTGGGGAGGTAGATAAGGTATTAAGATATATATCTTGTGAGTATATGTATCATATAATATGTTAAAGTAATGATAAGCTAACATTACACGGTATCATTAAAGCAGAGGGTGAAATGTGTTTGCAATTAACTATGGGCAAGCACTTATGCATACCTATGACCTTCTCAGAAATCAGGGACAGTTTAGGGACAAGAAAAAAAAATCCCTAATAGCACCTGCAGCAACGACCTGATACGGCAGTGGTACCAGCAAGACGCACACCGGAGGGATGAGGCATCTGCTGGATCCTCTTGGGACTGCTCTCCGAGACGGTGATGAGATCACAACTATTAGGTAACTCCATTTGGAAAACCTGGGGAGCTCATTTCCATATATCAGAATAAAAAGACTTTCACAACCCTGGAAAACATCCTTTTTCCCTACTGGCTTCTTGCCGCTCTCACTGCTCCCGCAGGAAGGAGCCACTGGAAACCACCTTTGTGGCATCACTGGAAACCACCTCTGACAGCATGGCAAAGGTAGGATCGCTTGGTGTGGCGAAGCGGCACTGCGGCATGACGGAGCAGGATCGTTCTGCCCTCTAGTCCGGAGGGTGCCAGATCGCTCCAGGGAGAATGAAGCTTTATGAGAAGGCAGAGACAGGATAGAAACCAGGCTCTTGTGAACCTCTGTGCATCAGTATGAAGAGTTGGGCCATGTTATCAGTGGTATGGATAACATTGATAACATGTCTCCTGCTAACTAGGGGGAACATTTCATTCAGGTCTCAAATTTTCCTCTCTAAGGTTTAGCAGCTAGAAAGAAGGAAACACTTTGAAACTGTGAATCTTCATCTGAAGACAGCACGTGTAGTGCCCAAGGTAGGTCACCCTCCTGGAAAGGGATATGGCAGGCACTTCAGCTGGTGACAAAGGAAGATCCTTCTCTTCCTGTCTGAAGAGAAGCAGTTTGGTGCTGTTCAAAGCAGCTTTTTGGTGCAGGAGGGACATCTTGTTTTTTGGCAGTGGAGCTCTTCTCCCGTAGGGCCAAAGCAACCAACTCAAACCTTTAGAGCCAACTCCCGCTTCAGCTTCAAACAGGTGCAGCCAGGGCTGTTTCGACATCGGAAATCTTCAGGCTGGAGCGATACCAGGAACATGAAACACGAGTGCTTTGGCAAAATGCCCAAGCTAATATGCAACACACATCTGGGGCCTGACATCATCACAACTTCTATAAACAGGTTGTCATGTCAATCCTAGGTAAATGAAATCAAAAACTGAGCAAGGTTCACCTAATGTGTTAGTCAGCACTCGCTGTCAAGTATGGAAGCCACTCCGATGTCACAGAAATAGTCGTGGCCTCACTGCCTGGACAGATGAGATGCGATGTCAGAGCCAGTTCTTTAGGCTGCAAATGACAACAGCTACTTTTTAAATGGTCGGAGAAGAATCAGTTCAGTAGATTAGCATAGACATTTGGGGCACCATGAATATGAGAACGAGAATAAGCTCTTGTGTGAAACACGTGCAGCACAGCAGGTTTAGATTATGCCTCGGAGGGGGGAAAAAGAGGCTTCTGAGCAATAAGGGCCGTGGGACAAGCTGCCTCCAGAAGCTGGGGAATCTCCTTCGGCAGAGGTTTTCAGGAAGAGGCTGGATGGGCACCTCTCTGGGATGCGTTAAGATTAACACTTCCAGCAGCTGGGCAGGGGATGGGATGGGATTACAGGCCCCTTGAGGTCCCTTCCATCATTCTCTGACTGGAAGGCAGGCACCATCTGGTTTGACTTTAGACAACCCCTTCACTCTTCTGCCTTGATTTCCTCATCTGTAAAAATGGGGTTTTCTAGGGATATAGAGTTCATTTCTGTCTGTAAGGTACTGAGTTCATTGCAAAGAAGGCTCTACATTTTGCAGAACAACGTTACTCAGCTATATTAATCTTTGAGATTTCACTTAGGGATATTTCCACACTCAGGCTAGGTCCAACAGCTTCACTGCAGTGTTTTTATTTAAGAAAAGTGTGAGTTGCACACCATGTCCTCATCCAGTCCTTCTGGAGAGAACAGCACTTTCTGAGCTTAACAAATGAAACATCCATCGCATGTAAAAAGTACTCCCAGGGCAATACAATCAGCCATGGTAATAATAATAATAATAAATTAAGAATTTAAATATAAAATTACAACAGATATCATTATAAATTGCACTGAACATTATAAAATAGGAAATAATTGTAATAAATAAATGAATAAATAAATAAAATAAGTACATACATACATAAATAGATAAATAAATAAATAAATAAATACCAGCAACAGATAATAATGGAAACGATGAATAAAAATAGCAAGTTATAAATAATAAGAAATATCTGGAAAGTTCTTCACTGAAGACAATATTTCTCTATAATAAGATATGCGAGCCATCGGTAGAACAACGGCCAGGTCGTGCAGCTTAATTGCACTGGAGATTTAATTACACAAGCCCCAATCCAGCCAAATGCTTAATTAGGGCACAGATGACTCTCCTGGGACTATTCATCTGCTTCAAATTATACATTTGTTTAAGTGCTTTGCTAGACTAGGGCTATAGGCTATATGGGCCCAACCCCACAGGGGTCTAATGTGGTGCAGGGCAGTCTCGGTTCAGAAGATGAAAGACCGAATCCTGTTCCCGCGAATCAACCTTCCTGCTGACGCCGGTGGAAGCTGTAATTCAGGCCTCCAAGAAACATTAAATGATGTAGGGCCTCATCCTGTCCGCTTTGTTTGCTCAGTATCAGTTAGGAGTGTTGACTGACTATTGCTTGCAGGATTAGGCCACCAGATGAGGGACACAGATCTTCACCTAATCAGTCTTATCCATCCAGTCCAAGAGAATATCCAGCTCCCCAAGAGCTTTGATGGCTGCAGACTGAATGTCCATCTGGAAGGGAACAGAGAGGATTATCCCCCTAAGCAGCTACTTCAGCCACGACAACCGAGGCACCTTCTCAAGCCATCTCTTGGTTTCCCAGCAAGACCCGACTATGGGCCTGCAACTGAGAAAGAGCAGATCTACGATGCATCTAAAATGGTGCTCTGCTCACACAGGCACATCCCTCCCCACCCTCAGGCTGGCCACATCTGCTGCTTCCAGTTGTTTTTCTGTTATAAAGTTTTTAAAAAATGATAGTGCTGGTGACAGCTTATTTGATACCCGAGACTGGTGGGCAGAGCTCAAAGCAACACAGGCCTGTTCCTTCAGGTGACAGGGGAGCCCCAAAAGTCAACCGCACAAGAGGGGCAGAAGAAAAATGGACAAAGGGCTAGACGTGCACATCAGAGGATCTAAAGACGATGGCCCTTAGCAGAGAACTCCCATTTGTCCCCATGAAAGCCCTGAAACTTGGCAGCTTTTGCTGAATAGTTACAACGTGAACCCCAGAGAAGAGTTGTGTCCTGCCACTGCTGACCTGGAGAGGAAGGGCTATGTCCCAGCTCAGCTTTGAGGCAGCCCCCATGTAAGAGACACCTGCCTCCAGAAATCCCTCTGCACTTCATTAGCTAAGTCAAAAGGCAAACATGGATGTACCTCTTCAAACCGGCTCAGGATCCGTGTGTATTTTTGCTTCACATCCTCTGTGCAGTGACACATGCCAACGTCATGCTGGGGAAGGAGAAAGGTCATGGAATTAATGGTGGGCACACAGGAAAGGAGGATACAGGATTGTACATATAGGGCCCAATATGGCTACTCTCGAGGACTGTATGTACAGAAGTGAGCACCCACTAAGCAAAGGTCTTACTTCATACCAACTCCGCCTATGGATGTCCTAGAGTTCCCACATCCAAACAAAGAATTCATATTGAGTTTATATACAGTCATTCTCAATTTACTGCCACTGGGTTCCCAGTGTTGATACCTCTCAGTCACTCCTTTCAAGTAATCCCTAGGGACTGCTATCAGAGGGAAGAGCTGTTTTGGGAGTCTTGTGTTCAGTTTTGGCCCCCCCCGCAACTACAACAAGAATGTGAACAAATTGGAGAGAGCCCAGCAGAGGGTGACAAAAATGGTGATGGGGCTGGGGGACGTGATTTATTAGGGAAGACTGGGGGAACTGGGCTTATTTAGTCTAGAGAGGAGGAGACTGAGGGGAGACTTTATAGCAATCTTCTACTACCTGACAGGGGTTTAAAAGAGGATGGAGGTAGGCTGTTCTCAGTGGCGACAGGTGACAGAACAAGGAGCAACAGACTCAAGTTGCAGCACGGGAAGTTTAGGTTGGATATTAGGAAAAACTCTCACACGGAGAAACAGGTTAGCCAGAGAGGTGGTGGAGTCTCCATCCTTGGGGGTTTTCCAAACCCGGCTAGACAAAGCTTTGGCTGGGATGATGTAGCTGGGGCTGGTCCTGCTTTGAGCAGGGGGTTGGACTAGATGTGACGTCCTGAGGTCCCTTCCCACCCTACTTTCTGTGATTCTAAAGGAAATGAAATCTGGCCCATAATGAGAATATTTGAGGTATTCCTGGGCAGCCCCTACTCTCTGGTGTATGGGTGTATATCTAGGGTATTCTAGACGTACAGAAGAATAGCGTGCTCTGTGACTAGCACACTAGCACGGCTGCGAGCAGAATGTGGCCTGTCGCCTCAGACTTACACAGAGCCTCAAGTCCCTCTTGATATGGAGAAAGTTGTTGGCTATGCTGCTGACTTTCCTCTTGACAAGGAAACTGGATTCCTCACAGTGTTTGAAAACATTTGCCAGGTAAAACCTCATCAAATGACGTAGGAAACAACACCTGTCCACAGGCTACAAGAAAAGAAAAAAAAAAAAAAGGCTCTGTTAGGTCCAGTAAAAGTCATTGTTAAAACAAATGAATCTTGTTCCTGTGTTATCTGCTTTGCCATCTATCCACACGGCTGTCAACTCTTGCAGCAAAAATCACCTGTTCCCCGTGCCCACGTTTCTCTTGAATATTACAAGACACGCGGATTCTGTACGTACCTCAATGTCCTGCAAAGAATTTGATTTGGGTAAGAATCTGACGTCGGTGTTTTTATCCTGAGATTGCTGAAAGGGAAGAACAGAGAGAAAGAGTCGGATGCATGTGCCGACTTAGGAAGCTGACCTTTTGATCCGTTCAGTAGGACTCTGAGGTACAGACGTATTTCCACCCACTCCGTACTTACAAGCATCTCCTTGACAGCTGCAAAGCTGTGTCTCAGTTCATGGAAATGCACGTCGATCTCGCACTGTGCCAAGTGGAGCCTTTTGAGGCTGGCAGCGGGTTGCAAATGCAGCAGAAATGCAGTGAGAACGAGACAGAGGAGACACAAAACCTTCATTTCTCTGAAGGATGCTGACACTCAGGTATTCAGTCGTAGGAACTACGTAATGGAAAACAAAGCAGATCTCAGTTACCCTTGGATTACAGATATCACAGTTTTTTTTCTACATAGGAAACAGGTGGAATTCAAAGCACAATGTGTTTAGAGACAGACCAAGTTATTGCGGCTGAAACCTTCTTATTTGCTCCCCTTCAAGCTGTTTGTTACCTCTGTTAATACTTCTGCATTTGCTTAGACTTATTTCAACTCAGCCATTTATCCTTATGCAATCGGCATCTCTCTTCTAGACATCACTTCTGTATTTGGCCTACTGGGTAACTTTGAAAAAGCACCTTGGAATCTGACCTACAGGACAGACAGAGCCTGTATCGTTTTAATCTCATATGTTAGACTTAAGCCCTGGACAATTTTCTGGATCTGAGCAGCAGAAAGTCTGGGCCAGTGAGGAGTCACATCTCAACTTCGCAGTCGGATTGGTCTGAGCCAAGAACCCCAAGGACTAAAACCCCTAACTGGGGATATTCACATCTGGATCCCAGTCTTGAGGACAAATCAGATCCAATCTGAGGACAAATCAATATGAAATTACTGGCCAGACAGCTCCAAACTCAAGCAGATTTCATTGCACAGATGACAGAGAGAGAAACAGAATGAAAAGAGGACTTTGACTCTCGTAACGCTGAGCTTAAACAAAGCGGAAGGAAATCCAGAGAGACAAAGCTGTATGTGTTAGTTCAATTATTTCATGTAGTGAAAGTAATATAGATTTCCAGACTATTTCTTGTTTGTATTTCACTGTTCACTTCTGGACCTGAAGCTGTTCCCAATGAGAGTCTTGCCACGTGCTTCACTAACAGTTGTCTAATAGGATAGGAGGACAACTAAGCTAGGACTTCATCCGTTGCGCTTGGGGAATATGTCACCGCAAGGTTTTACTTTCCTTGTATGACATCAGTGTAGTGTTTGAGGTGACACACCTTGCAGAAAGACAGCAGGTCACTGTTCTGGTTCCTGGAAGGTTATGATGTCATAAGGGTGAAACTCAGCCCTGTGCAGAGCACCGCTTAGAGCCTATGCACCAATAATGGCCCATCTTCTGTGAGGTCTCACCAGAGGATTCAGTGGCACCCTGAGAGGCAAAGCCACGTTTAATCAAGCTGTACATAAAGCATTTAGACTGGTTAAAGATAAGCAGTGAAATGGATTTTTTTGGAAACCATAAGGGCCTATCTCAAAGTGTTGGCACTTGGGGAACAGGGCTGGTATGGACAGGGTACGTGGTGCTCAAGTCCACAGAAAGAGACAGGACGATCAGTGTCTGGCTTTACATATTATGAGACAAATCCATAATCATGTTTTAACTCCAGTGAAATCACACCTAGACTGAATTTGAGCAAGGACGTCCATCTAAGCTGTCCCTGAGCAGCAGTCGTAGGCCAACATCGGTCCTTCTGGATCAGGTCTATGCATGAGAGGTCACTAGGGTCACCATCACAGAGGACATTCGGGTTTTCTCCTACTCTGTCCTCTATTGATACATAACCCGATGCCTTTATGTTCCCTATTTTTCTGTTCAGGAGAAACATCGGATTACGCAGGATCGGGTTATGTATCAATAGAGGACAGAGGACAACTGGACTGTCCTCTATGATGGCCACCCTAGAGGTCACCCAGACCTTTGATATGCATGCCCAGAGAGGAGGTTGTGAGGAGTAGAGGCTGCCCAGTCTTTCCATCCCCCTTTCGGCCACCAAGACAGAATCCAAAAGCCAGATTGAGTCCAGATGTTTGGTACCTCGATGACTGTAGTTACACGCATGTCCAGGAAGCGAACGTGGGTTTCCCTCATGGTAGACTAGGATTCTATCACTGAACCTCAACAGCAGGTGTGTTTGAGTAATGCATTAATAAATAACACAGAAAAAAGTATAAGAGGAGATCAGGGAGATAGAAATATCTTACCTTGTTTTACAGTATGTTCTCTCGTCTTTGTGGTATATTGCTTCTCAGCCCCAGAGACTGATTCTCACTTATATACAGATAAGCAAAGGAAATGAAATTCAAACTGGAATTTCCTCGGGCTTTCTATTTTCTCCATGCATTTCCTTGCTGAGCTTAAATGAAACATCTTAGAAAGTTCCACAGTGTTGATATCAGGGCCAAGCACCTTGAGAAATACCAGTTACAACAGCTCCTGAGGGTGTCCAGATCACCATTTTATATGCCATCACATCCTTAACCTGTTGGAGAGCGAATGTTTTTCCTCCTTGTGCCTTTCAGTATAAGGAAAAAAGACAGAGTGATCATACGAATCAACCAGCAGCAAGACCAAACTAAAAATTCCAGTAGATGTGTCATTATTTTTTGATTTCCAGATTGCATTAGCTATGGACACACCTGTATGTACTCACATCCTTTAGGATTGCTTTTGTGCTCGCTCTTACCCAGGACTCCTGTACCACAGGCAACCGGCACCAGGAGGCTGTGGTTACAATTCCACCTTGTAGCTGAGGAGGGCTGCATGCTAACCTGCCTGACACCTTTGCTCAATGGTGGGACACCCTCTCTTTAGTGCTACCTGCTCCGAAACCCTGGCTTTAAGGGGCAGATTCTACTCCACTTATTAGGCACTTAGACTTAGCTGTCTGATTGTGATCCTCTTCCACCCTGCTCAAGGCCCTAAAACATAATTAATGAAGGAGGCAAGCAAGCAAATCCTCCTCCTCTTCACTGCTTTTTGTGACTTGGCCATAAGGCTAAAATGATAGTGTGTTAAAAATGGGGGTGCATTAAAGATTTTTTAGGCACGTGCGTGATACAGAATAAGGTTACTTATGCATCTAATAGGTGAGGGTAGGCTTTGGCTTGAAGGTTTTTTTCCTGTTGGAGCCGAACTCATGCATCTGTGTGCGTCTGTCGTGGGCAGGTGTTTGTCACATCAGTAACTAGCCATTTTAATCATTTTTGTCACCATGTCTGTCATCAGACCCAGTCTGAGCAAATTCTATCCACTCTTTGCACCTGGGACTTGACAGTCACCTTGGTGGCGTCCCCTGACCCCCAGTTACCTTCTCTGCTTGGTGCAGGGGGCTGGACCCACCCGATGATCTTCCAGCCTTACAATCTACGAATCATCTATTGCAAAGGACTAGCACACAATCTGTGCACCATGTGAGTCCTGACTTGGGCACTTCAAAAAAGCAAAAGTGCTGTATGATCCCTCAGGTACACTGTATTATTCACTCATCTATACTATAAATTAGCCACCATAGGAATCACAGAAAACAAGGGTAGGAAGGGACTTCAGGAAGCCACCCAGTCCAACCCACAGCTCAAAGCAGGACCAGCCCCAACTACATCATCCCAGCCAAGGTTTTGTCTTGCCAGGTCTTGAAAACCTCCAAGGATGGGAGTCCACCACCTCTCTGGAGAGCCTGTTCCAGTGTTTTACTGCCCTCCTAGTGAGAAGGTTTCTCCTAACATCTACCCTCAACTTCCCTTGCTGCAACTTGAGCCCATTGCTCCTTGTTCTGTCATCTGCCACCACTGGGAACAGTCCAGCGCCATCCGCTTTGCAACAGCCCTGCAGGGAGCTGAAGGCTACAATTAAATCCGCTCTCAGCCTTCTCTTCTCCAGACTAAGTAAGCCCAGTTCCCTCAGCCCCTCCTCACAAGGCCTGTTCCTCAACCTCCACACCATTTTTATTCCCCTACCCGGGACTCTCCAATTTGTCCACATCCTTTCTGTAGCGGGGGGCCCAAAACTGAGCACAGCACTCCAGACATAGCCACACCAGTGCCACATAGAAGGGAAGAATCACTTCCCTCGATCTGCCGGCAGTGCTCCTACTAATGCAGCCCAGGCTATTAGCCTTCTTGGCAACAAGGGCACACTGTGGCACATGCCCAGCTTCTTGTCCCCTGTCCCCCCAGGTCCTTTTCTGGAGAGCTGCTGCCCAGCCCGTCAGCCCCCAGCCTGCACCGGTGCATGGGGTTGTTCTCTCCTAAGTGCAGGACTTTGCACTTGTTCTTGTTGAATCTCATGAGATTTCTTTTGGTCCAATCCTCCAACGTATCTAGGTCTCTCTGAATCCTGGCCCTACCCTCCAGTCTATCTACTCTATCAAATAAATCCTTTGTAGAAAAATAAGAGAAACTCGCACATTAGACTCAGGTAAGCGAGTGTTCAGAAGGTGCACAACAGTCCAGACAAAACTTGCATCATTTGGAATAGTGTTTATTTAAGGTCATATCAGTGCAGTATCTGCATACAGAGTATCGTTGCGGATCACACAATACATATGGGAAGAACATGGTTCTTTTTCTGTTCGACAAAAAATTATCGTACCTGGAGAATTGTTTCTCATGCTGAAAAACATAATTGCACTAAAGCAGAGACTATTATTTTCAAAGAAAACAGCAATTCTTTAGTGGTTTAATAAAGGAAAACTAGAGACTAATCTTGCTAAATTTTGCAGACAGCACTTCTGTCAGCTTCCCATGCAGCACACCACACACGGGCATCTTACAAGACTCAGCCGTAGCTTTTAAATATCAGACTGCAGTAGCACCCCTCCTCCTTCCCCCGCCCAAATCCACTGCAGGTACGTAAGACAGCAGGACCTGTCTGCTATCAGGATAAAGGGACCATGTTAACAATTACCCTTAATAATAGAGAAAGGCTTTTAAGGCAAATCAGCATTGTAAGAGTTGTGCTAATTGGAAAAGCTAAAGGTGAACTTGAAATGTTTGGTTCTTCGTGCAGGACACTAGGGTCAGGTCCATATGGTGCAAGCCAGGACCATGCTGAGATGTCGTGCCCACTCCACCTGCATCAGGTCCCAAACCAGAAGTAGTTTAGCTGAGATGCAGAACCTACAGACAGGCACCTTTGGGTTGGGAATCAGCATACAAGGAGCAGATGTAGCGGGTCTCAGCCTGGGGGCAATACGTCTCAATGTGCTCCTCCCCTGCAGCATATGGACATGCCATCTGGGTCTAAATACCTATCTATCTATCTATCTATCTATCTATCTACCTACCTACCTACCTACCTACCTATCCCAACAATCATGTTGTGATCAAATGCCCCTTGAAGCCAATGAGAAGATGCCAAAGAGCACTGAATCAGGACATGATTTTGAATGCATCACTGCATAAGAGCAGTTTTCAAGCGCCTTTAAAAGCTACATGCTGCTGGCAGGTTGTTGTTCTGCTCTAATAAGCCTTCTCCATCCAGTCTAGCAGGATATCCAGCTCTCCTAGGGATTTCATCGCTGCATTTTTGACATTCAGCTGGAAGTGGATTGAAAGAAAAATCAGTTAAGTAACTTCAGCAATGTGCAATGAGCAAAAGAGTACCTGACTCCGCATTAATTAATATGTTGAACGATAGTCCCATCAATTTACCTGGCTGTAATTGGTAAGAATTTGTTTATATTTCTGTGTTGCTTCCTCTCCACATCTGCACAGACTTTGTTGATGCTGGAAAAAAAAATAACAATTTATTAATAGGGTGGGGTTTTTTACAAGCTGTGGCTTTCTGGTTGACAGAGATAATTTTGTGGGCAAGGGCCTTGCTAAAGAGTGCAAAAGGCTGCGTGGAATTCAATCACATTTCCCCAAAGGGTGAAATTCAGTCTGCAGAGAGGATCAGCGCATGGTTCCACTTCAACACTATTTCATAGATTCATAGATTCATAGATGTTAGGGTCGGAAGGGACCTGAATAGATCATCGAGTCCGACCCCCTGCATAGGCAGGAAAGAGTGCTGGGTCTAGATGACCCCAGCTAGATACTCGTCTAACCTCCTCTTGAAGACCCCCAGGGAGGGCTCACGTGGGAGTTAAGTAGTGCCTGGGAAAATCTGAAGCCAAATACAGATGAACCCCACTTTTCATGGCACTCTCATGCTTCTGCTTCTGTTTCCTCTTGATACCCAGTGATGTTAACTATTACGCCCTCCCTGACCCTTTTTTTTTTTTTTTTGAACTTCAAAAAAAATGGCCAGGGTATTTTTTTGTTTTGTGTTTTTTCATGTAGGTAAGACAGCTTCCATCATCTCCCCAAAGCTACGGGATTTGCTATACGAAGACTTAGTAAAATCCAACATACACAATGCCTGAAGTTCTTCTTGATGCTGAGGAAAGAGTTGGCTATGCTGCTGATTTTCCGGTTGACCCACGAATCCTCCGTCTCACAGTGCTTGAAGACCATGTCCACGTAGAATTTCAGCAGGTGGTGAATGATGCAGCATGTATCTTCAGACTTAAGAGAAATAGTTTATGTTCTTTGCAAACTGCTATAAAAATACGTAGTCAGCAGTCATTCAATCCACTACTACCATGCAGCCAGCTTTGGTGGCAAATATGGTAGGAGATGGGACAGTATTTATGGTATTTTTGAGAGAAAACTCATCATCTTGAAATGCTTCCGAGCAGTAATAATGGATACCTTGAAAAGTACCCATTCAAAACTAGCTGTATGGGACATAGTCTCAGTCGTGACAGATGACAGAGCAAGGAGCAGTGGTCTCAAGTTGCAGCAAGGGAGGTTTAGGTTGGGTATTAGGAAAAACTCTCTCACTGGGAGGGTGGTGAAGCACTGCAATGAGTTACCTAGAGAGGTGCTGGAGTCTCCATCCATGGAGGTTATTAGGTCCAGCTTGAAAAAGCGCTGGCTGGGACGATGTAGTTGGGGCTGGTCCTGCTTGGAGCGGGGGGGTTGGACTAGATGTGACCTCCTGAGCTCCCTTCCACCCTCATTTTCTATGAGTCTATATTCAGTTTCTAAAAAAAGCAAGTGGTTTGAAGATGCAATAATGATACTTACATTAACTCTATGCAGTGAATATGGGAATGACAAAATGCTGGTGGTTCTGACGGTGTCTCGGGCTTGCTAAACAGAAAAAGGCAAAATTCAGTCAAGTTCAACTTGGCTACAGGGATGTTTAGGCAGCCAGCACAAACAGAGCTTTTCTCTTTAAAATTGCTCTTAGATTCATGACCTCTGGAAAGCAAACCTGCCTGCAGAGTATTGCGCCTTAATGCAAGCTGTCTCTTGCTTGGCCTATCACCCTGTCTTGTCCCCAGAATAATTTTTTCGGAGAGAAAAGGGGAATTCATTCTCCACGGGCCCTTCATTCCTTGTCCCTTTGCTGAGACAGCCCTACAAGCTGTTTGGCTGTTATCTGGGATATGTTGTTTTCCAACGCCAGGAAGAACGGGACTCAGACCAACCAAATATCAAATACCGATCACGGAAGAGCCATCAGTTGGGGAAACTTTGAGGGTCCAATCCTGTTAGCACACCTGAATGGCAACATTTTACATTCCCTGTGCACTCGCAGGCAAGTGACAGCCCAACACAGGGGGACAAGGAAAATTCTGGCCCTTGGTCACCGTGGAAGCCTGCTATCACAAGGTCCCAAGCCGCCAAGCCCCCCAATCTAAAGGAGACATCGCCCAGTCTTGTCTACATCAGTGAAGTGCATTGCCGTACTTACAATGTTTGCTTTAATTGCTGTGAAGCCAGTCCTGATTTCATTGACATTCATCAAAATCTCACACGACCCGAAATGGAAGATTTTGTTGGCAGTGGTTGGTGTCCAATGCAACCCACAGACAGCCAAGAGGAAGCTAAGGCAGAGGCAAGAGACCTTCATACTGCTGCAGGGGGAGTGACTGCTGGAGAGCTGTACAAGATGGAAAAAAACCCTCTTCATTAGCCTCTATCTGAGGCATTGGAAGATGCCATTACCCCAAACAGAAACGTTCTGTCATTCAAGGTCTGCAAAAGCATGCAAAATCAATGGCAAACCTCCCATTAAACAGAACGGGGCCACGATTTCTACCCAGGTCCCCATCACCATACATAAAACACACACGTGGTCAGAAGGCTCCATGCATCCACGGACAACTTTTGAAATGTTAAATCTAACTTGAATTTTAAACTCCCCACCTCCCCTTACCCTAAAATAATTAGCCAAATCATTCATCCTCACTGAGATTTGCACATATGCAATGTCCAACCTTCCAAAGCTCAGAGGATGCAGAATTTTATGCACGATAAATCGACGTGGGCAGGGCAGGAAGTGGACTCATGCACAAGATGGGTACACATGTGTATATTCAGATGTCTGCTGTATGCTTTAGTCATATGCACATATGCCTAAAGCATACAGCAGGCATCTGAATATTTATAACTATATATCAACGATATAGCAGATGCGTGTTTATGCATCATGTAGATCTGCTCTGAAGGTGACAGGCACCTTGAGACCAACAATGGAAAGTTTCATCGCAAGTGTTTCCCCTTATAAAAATCAGAAGTATCCATAAGTAGCAGACTAGTATAAAAGTAATTGTCATACCTTACCTGGGGTTTTAGGCATCACTGAAGTTTATCTTATTTATGAACAAAATCTCATAAGTAGGTACACGTAGCTAAGCAGATGCAAAGGGTGCAAATATCCCTATATGCATGTAAATAGGCATAGCAGACGGAGAGGTGACAGACATGCAGATATAGTAATGCCTTACCTTACTGCTATGAAGCACATCCACTTGCTGCTCAATGTGCTGCCTCACTCGGGGAGAGCTGATCATTTTTATGCTGGAGTAGGGAGGAAATGGCTCTGGATCAACTTTCGGGATTTTTCCCACCTTCCTCAGCACTATAGTTCCCTTCGTAATCTTCTGAGCAGATTAGCAAATAAAACGGGACCAAATTTATCCCCCTCGGGCATTATTCCATCTTCGGAGACTGGGAATTCGTAGCATTTCCTTGTGGTTCTTACTTCAGGAGACAGGTAGGAGGAGGTGGTGCATCAGGGTAACACCTACTAACTTGCACATCTAAGGAATCTGTGAGCTCAGTTGAGTTTCCACTGCCAATAGCTGCTTGCTGCAAAGATCTCCCTTGGGGAAAAAAACCCAACAAGACTGTCCTTTAAGCTTCAACAGAAGGCTGGGAGTATATCGAGGGGAGGTAGACACAGCATAGATAAGAAACAGGATGGCTAGAGCCCCCAGCTATAGTTTCTGTACAGATCACAGCAGGATCTTCCACTGTCGTACAGGAGACCTGACCTCCAGAGCTGCAGCTCAAATGGGTAGACAACAGGACACCTGATAGAAGCCTCCTTCCATCCCTTAGGTCCATCTGAGTTCCACTATCGTCACTAGAGAAGCCTAGAAACACAACAAGGCCCAAACCTTTAGTAACAGAGTGACTAGCTAGATTTGCAGGAAAGCAAGTGCTTTTAGTGCACATTATGCAAGTCCAGAGTGCATGCGTATAGCTGTTATCGTGTCTTGCTTTTACTAAAGACACAGTAAAAGTTCAGGGTCTTATCACCCAACAGAAACTCCACTCAGCTCTTAAATAAATCTATAAGCCCAATGCATCAATTCTTCTTTTTTTTCCCCAACAAGCTAAGATTGAAACCATGCTACCTGTTGTAAGTAATGGGTGCCTAAAGGAAGCTGGGATTCAGCTTTAGGTCAAATGATATTAGAGAGGAAAGCATGTGTCTGCAGGAGTTCAGCCTCAGCACAGGATTCACTATGATGCGGACCCACTTCTTGAGCTCTTTGTCAAGTTTTCCTCAATCCTAGAAGTCAGGGAGAGCCTTGCCTGATAAGAAGTGATGGAGAGGCAGAGCGAGTGGTGTTTACCTCATTCACCTAATAGACGGCCTTGGAAATCTCATGAATTCATTGTCAGCAATTCAAATATTTGAGGAATGTCCATGATGCTGGAGCAGAGACCGAGCGCGCTCTGCCTTCAGGAAGCGCTTGTGCTGTCAACACTACCGTCGCGCAGGCCTCAAGCATGTGGCCAAATGGAAGAAGCCAAGCCAGACCTCTGGGATGCAGTCCTAAAACAGAAATAAACTTGAGAAAAAATGATGTCAAAGAGTAAGGAACTGCTGATCCAACGTGCTCATCGTGCATTTGTTGCTGCTTGACATTCAGTGTGGGGCAAGGCTAAATTTGACTTTCACGTACACAGGACTAGATTTGACATGGCAAGTCAATACCCTCATTTTGGGGGCAGATACCAGATTAATGGAGTTTTAAGGGCTGCTCTTTTCTTTACATTGTCACGGACACAGCTTGCCAGAGGTTTGCACTCGCTCCAGAGAGGGGCTTTTGAGAGTCCACCTGCTAGCAGAAGTGAACAGTCACTACTGCGGTACTGCTTTGACTTCCAGCTCTCTCAGGATCAGAGCTATATGATCTCTGTCCATCTTTCCGGTAATTTAGGCATGTAGCTTGGGCCCTCAAGGTGGTCACACCTCATGCCAAGCCCTGATGACCCATAGCCACTTTACTTTACTGGGACTCGCGCGTGGTACCAGGGGACAGAGACATCAGAAATGTGCCTGGAATAACAGCAGGTGTTCAGAGAATGGGGTTTGCCAACTGACCTGGCACCATTGATGGCACAAGTGTCCCTAGTTTGTCCTCAAGTCCACCAACCATGAGTTTTCCAATGAGCGAGCGTGACTCAGCGTGTGAGCGAGAGAGAGAGAGAACAGGAGTGTGTTAAGGTATCACTAGGAGACACTTAGCACTTGATTTTTATATTTTTAAACTTCTATGGTTGCCATCCAGGGACACACATGAGGCTGGGATAATGGAGATCCAGCTGCTAAATGAACAAGCCACTGAAGTGGTTTCTGCCTTAAACTGAAGTGTCTCACGTGCTGGGAAACTCCCAGCTCTCCTGAATTGTGACTTCATTGGCCGCCCATCAGGAAATCCCTCCATTTTTATACCCAAACTTCCCCTCAAAAGAAGAATCGACAGGGTGGGGATCAGTCACTTACTGAGCTGAGGCTCTGGAGTCTCTACTTCAGTCTCTGCAAGGTTGTCCATGGATTTTCCTTCTCTGGATATTCTCCCAGGACCAGCTGGCTTTGAAGGATGCTATGGGTTTCCATGAACCATGGATCATAGCCACATCCTAATAGCTTTTTACAACAGGCTCATCCCAATCTCCCCTGATTGGCCTATAGAAGAAAAGAGTCACAGGAAGCAGGATTTTTGGTGCTTTTCTCTGGCTCTGTATAATAAGGGCATAAAGAAGTGACAAAATCTAGGCCCCAGTTTGCATCCTTTGTCTTTGGTACAAGTGCTTGAGGTGCCTGGCTCTGCCTTGGCACTGTGACCGGCCTTGCACGTACCCAGCTGAGCAAGCTGGCTTGAAATTGTGTCCTAAGGGTGAATGATCCTGCTATTGCAACTGGAAGTATAGCCCTCCACATGCTCACCCCAGCATGGTAGCTGCATGGTTGGAAGGCCTCTTCAGCTTGGCAGCACAGGGCCCTATAAAGTGCCACCCAGCTTCTGGTATTAGAAAGCAGAGCGGGAGATGTGCAGAACAACTGGGACACAAGGAAAACGTAGGGATGCCACAGGAGGACCAGCTATCTGAGCCCTCTCTCTCACGGTTACACTATAACCCACAGCAAACTGGCCTTGCGCAGCGATTGAGTACCGGTTTAAATGGACACAGACCCAGAAACAGAGCATATCGTACAGCCCAAGGCTGGACTCACAATGGCAAATGGGAATAGGGGGTTTTCTGTGGGTGATAGGGCAAGAACACCCCACCCACCCCCGCAACCCCAAATATGCGACTGCCTTGCAGAGCAGACCGGTCTTCTGTGAGGGGACTCGAAGCAAGGCGATGCTTATCAACACTTGGAAACATGGGACAGCCGTCGACCTCGCAATACATATCCTCCCGTATCGCGATGCAGGCAATGCAGGGAATCCTGCGGGTTTTTCTGGGTACTTGGCAGGTGGCTGACTGAGCCGAAACTCATAGAAGCGTAAAAGTTAGAAGCAGAATAGTCATTTGGGCCACCAGTCTATCCAGCCTAAGGACAGGTCTCCTATCCCCTACCACACTCTACAGGACAAAAAACTTTCAGTCTCTCAGATGTCTTAACACATGTTCTTTAAGAAAGGCCATGCTATTAAAGCTGAAACAGCAATGCGCATATGTTGTCCTGCACTGCACAAATATGCTGACTGTCAGCTAATTTCTACGGGGTGGTTTTTTACCCCCCCCCCCCTAAAATTCCCTATGCAGAAAGATAATAAAGACCTCGGTGGGTAATGGAGGGAGACTGGAGGGATGAGAGGGGAAGAAGCCAGAGCCCTGGAGTGAACCAAATACAGAATCCATAATAGTTGCTATGGCTAAGACTACTGGAAAGGACCATTCTCTCTGATTATCATTAGGCAAATTAATCCCAAAAGTCTGGTTGTCTGCAAGTCCCGACACGGCCTCCAATCCGGGGAGGCAAACGCCCAGCTCCATCCCTGTTAGCCTGCGCTACAAGGAAAAACTGTTAGTGCAACCGCAAGCAGAACTACATCTGCACCACAATCTGTTTGTTCTTTGCCGCAGAGCTGGAAAGATCCCCTATAGCCTGCAGCAGCGTTGCACAGCGCACTCCTCCCTGGGTTCCCAGCTGTTGGATGTCAAACAAAACTGAACTGCATGTTCCACCTGCGAGGTGCATTAGAGCAAATAAAATTCCCAGCAACCCCCGCACTCCCGATACACACCCAGAGCCCAGTAAGGAAATAAGAAGGAAGGGGCAGGAAACTGTTAAGGAGATTTTATGTAAATTGAGGATGAAGGGAAATTTTAAAGCTGAGTATTCAAAAACGTCAGCCCTAGGCTAATAGGTAAGTAATATTAAGCAGTACTTTAAACAGACAGGCAGGAGCAGGCTCATTCTGCAGGGAGATCACTATCCTGAGACTCTGGACGCCCAAGTCCAGCTCCTTGTTCTACCAGACTCTCTGTGGACAAGTCGCTTAGCCTCTTTGTGCTTCTGTTCACTACGTGCTGAATGATTAAAACAGCACTGCCTCACCTCAAAAAGGCATGGAGGATGAATGTGTTAGGGACTGAGAGAGCTCATGCAGCTGTTGGGAGAGCATAGATATACCATACATGCGTGTGCAAATGTGTGCGCGTGCATGCGCACACACACACACACACACACTCAGAGCCTGATTGCCTTTCCATAAGCATCTATCAGTTTGACACCAATCTAAGAAACTTAACAGAAAAGATAACTGAGCCCAGCTTGTCTTGTGGGTTCCCTCTGCTGCAGAGACAGCTGCAAGTTTCCAAGAACAATGTTCTTTTAATCAAAACTAATATTTTGAACCAAATATCATCAGCGTTTTTGTGTTTCGCAACAAAAATCCATGTTCCCAGCCAAAAGAGACAGGTGTTTATTAAAGCATCCTGAAGCTATTGTACATGTGACAGTAATCAAAACAGGAAGTTTTCCATTATTGAAAACCAGAGTTTGGTAGCAAACGTACCAAATAATATAGACATTTGGTGTTATGCTGTATTATAGTTTACCGGAGGGTAAGGCTAGGATTCAGAGAGACCTAGATACATTGGAGGATTGGACCAAAAGAAATCTCATGAGATTCAACGAGGACAAGTGCAAAGTCCTGCACTTAGGAGGGAACAATCCCATGCACCGGTGCAGGCTGGGCAGCAGCACTGCAGAAAAGGACCTGGGGGTGACAGTGGACAATAAGCTGGGCATGTGCCAGCAGTGTGCCCTTGTTGCCAAGAAGGCTAACGGCATCCTGGGCTGCATTAGCAGGAGCACTGCCAGCAGATCAAGGGGAGCGATTCCTCCCCTCCATTCAGCATTGGCAAGGCCGCATCTGGAGTCCTGTGTCCAGTTTTGCCTCCCCCCGCCCAGAAAGGATGTCGACAAGTTGGAGATAGTCCAGTGGAAGGCAATGAAAATGGTTGGGGGGCTGGAGGACATGACTGGTGAGGAGAGGCTGAGGAAACTGGGCTTATTTAGTCTGGAGAAGAGAAGACTTAGGGAGGATTGAATAGCAGCCTTCAACTCCCTGCAGGGTGGATCTAAAGAGGATGGAGCTGGGCTGTTCTCAGTGGGGGCAGACGACAGGACATGGAGCAATGGGCTCAAGCTGCATTAAGGGAAGTTTAGGTTAGATGTTGGGAAAAACTTGCTCACCAGGAGAGTTGTAAAGCACTGAAACAGGTTACCCAGAGAAGCTGTGGACTCTCCATCTTGGAAGTTTTTAAGACCCAGCTAGACAAAGCCCTGGCTGGGATGACATAATTGGGGCTGGCCCTGCTTGGAGCAGGGGGTTGGACTAGATGCAGCCCCCGGAGCCCCTTCCAACCCTCATTGTCTGTGATTCTGATATACCCCAGTGCTCTGCTCTCTACACTTGCTCCCCAAGAAGTAGTTTGGCCATGGCAGAAAACTTTCCCTGAAGCTGGAATTCTCCCCTGCAAGCAATAAGGATGTCCAACACAATGAAAAAAAATCAGTCTGACCCAATGCCCAGTGAACGCAGTGGAAAAGCTTCTTTTGAGTTAAATGGGCATAATCTTGGCACTACATGAGAAGCTCATTTCTTTGACTTGGCTTTCCCCAGTATGTTTCTCTTCCTCTCTCATGGACACACACCCTAGTGCCTCACGTAAGAAAAAAAAGTGTTGGAAAAACACCCCTATCAAACTAAATAATCTACTTTTCCTCCATGCTGGGAAGGAATAAAGGGATAGTAGGCATTTCTGGAACATGGTGGGATGATAATATATATGGAGCAATTGAATAATAACCCGAGGCTCTGTCTTATAATGCTAAATCCTCTTAAGTACAAGAGGAGCAAATTAGCAGGGAGAGTTTGTTTTCTTTGGCTGTCTTAGAAACACCCCATGTTTGCACTGAAAGTCTTTCCCACTTAATCTTCTTTCCCTCTTGATCTATTTCTGTAAGTAGGGAAGTTCCTCCCTTAAGTCTTTGCAATAAAAAATGTGTCTCTGTCCATCTAATGTAGACAGGATCAAAATAATCAAGGTATAAGAAAAGGACTGAAGAATGCGATTTATTCAGCCTGGGATCAAGAGAACCCAATACACCACCAAGGTGGCTGAAAAATCATTTCCCATTAGAAGGCAGGAGGACACCTTCCAGCAATCCTGTTATAACAACAGATGTTTTCTTATGATGGAAAATGGGCTGAATGACATTTATACCCATTAGTCTGGAGGACGCAGGACTCCTGTGATTACCCTGATAGTCCATGGATTTGTCCAGTAGTTACATATGCATGTGCGAGTGTCCGCACGTGTGACCGATAGAGAAGTGTGCTGTCTCTCTTTAGACAGAAGCCAGGATGGGGGATGTACACTTTACGACTCCCATCAGAGAGAAGGGGTGTCAGGTCCCACTGTTTGCACCAAGCAGCTTTGACCTGATGGCAGATGTCACTGAGGAGGATGCTGTCATCAAACCAACCTTTAGGTATTCAAATTCCTTATATATCTTTCATGGCGGATCCACCTCCCCCTGGCTTCCTTCTTACTGATGTTCACTCCAAGCCAAGGCTGCTCAGGGACTTCAGAGTTAGCATGCAGGACATCCCAGGCATCCTCAGGTGCCACTAAACCACCGGCAAACAGAATACCTCAAGGTAGCTCCCTCCGTATATGCGCATGTACCACGTTTATGTGACAACCACAAATGGAAACGGACTCCGTGCTGGTCCCTCGTGCAGACCGACGTTTACTGCACCTCACTTGGTTTGGACCAAGTTCATCATAGGTCTCCTATCTAAGATGGGCATAGCTTTTCAGCGTGCCTCTTCAGCATGCACAACCACGTTAACATGAACCTCAGCAATATAACTAACCTTTCAGACCAGGAGTGATCCACTGGGCTTTACAGAGGGCATATGTACATCCCAGTAATATAAACATTGTCTAACCTGGTAACCAATGCCAAGAGAAGGAGCAGCCCACACTCCAAGCTCCACTTCTCCAAGGCATCTGAACACTTTAGTTTTAAGGGACCAATTTGCAAGAGGCACCAAGAGAATAGTTCTAGATATAGCCATGCCTGCACTAGCAACGATTCTCATTATATATACACAGAGAAAATGAAAATCAGAGAAATGTCCTTTATAGGAAGAGGCTTTTTTTTTTTTTTTTCCAGATACAGATGAATCAGAATCGTTGCTCAAACGAACCGTTCCCCCATGCAATCCCACTCGATAGCACAAGAGAGCAGCAAACTCCCAACCATGGCTTGGTAACATGGAGCTCTAATTATCTAAGAACATGTCCAGGTTGAGGAAATTTGCACACAGCTAATGAAGTTACTCTATAATAGCATCATTTAATCTGGGTTAAAAGCACACTTACACCAATGAGGATTTCCCAAACCCAATCAAGCTCTAAGGACTAATTCCTAAGCACAGTGCCTGAGCAGATGAGCCAGACTGGGCCCTGAACAGATGAGGAGAGAGGAAGCAAATCTTCCTCCTAGGCCCTGGAAAAGCTGTGGGTCTTGTCTCTTTGTCGCTAGAGCCTTTATCTTGTTCCCCACAATGGGACGAGGGATGAAGGAGACTATTCGTTTCATGGGGTGGGGGTCCTACTCCCTCTATGCCCAGGTACAAAATGAGACCAAAACTCCCTGGCTCTCAACCTCATGCTCAGTGTCCAGGCCCACAGCACATCCCCGATGTCCTGGTATCTAGAGGCAGGAAAGAACAGAGCCCTGACAGAGAGAGATTATGGGTGAACCCACCAGCCAGTGCATGGTCGAGCACCCGAGTTCATTCCTCCTCCACTTGCACCACACACGCACACCTACCCGCTGTGCACAATCAAACCAAGAGCGTCATTACTGAAATGCAGAGTCTGTTTCCCTACCCAGCCTGAGTCAAGTCTCACACTCTTCCCAGCCTAACTTCTTCTGAAATGTCCAGTGTTTCTGTCTTTTCCATTGACATCAGTGATACGCACACCTCCCTCCCCAGCAGATTTCGCCCCCTGTACAGTGCGGTCGCTCCCCTGGAAAACAATTCCCATGACTGCACTCCAACCTTGCTCACCTCTTGCATCACCTCCGCGGTCAGATCTGATTAGGATCGTGTCTGAAGTCACTCAGTATCATTCGGTGCACAGTCAAACGAGCTGCTGAATGCACAACATTGTAAAACCGGCAAAACACCAACGTTATCATAATGACAAGCAAATGTCAATAATGGGAGGAAAAGCTCAGCCTGGCATTATGCTAGACTTGTTGAAATGACTAAACGAGTGGAAAAATGAAGAACTGAATGACGATATGTTCCTGGAGAGCACAGAAACACCACAGGAGAGAGCACGTACTCACTCACCAAAACAGACACCAACCTCCAGGGAGATTCAATAATAACCATAACCATAAACACAGGTCCTAATTCAGCAGCAACGTCTAGAGGACTCTGCAGAACAACGAGGCAACCCCCTCGTACAGACTGCTTTGAAGAGCTGGGCTCACATACAGTGCGACCCCAGATTTATTCACTCCTCATTGTTTTATCCTTAACATGTTCACGAAGCCCTGGTCCAGGAAGCAGACGCCTTGTGAAGGTCTGAATGCATATTGTAATGCTAGGTTTCAGGTAAAATATCTTAAAGTCCAACTAAATAGTTGGAAAAAAGGTCTTTGCAAGGTTTGGGGCACCAGCACCCTTCTTCAGGCACTGGGAGACTCTGCTGTTGTTCTGAGATCTCCAAGGTAGAAAAGAAGCTAAAAGACTGACAAGAAGTCTGCGAAAATGCCTGAAGAAGGGTGCTGGAGCCCAAAAGCTTGCAAAGACCATTTTTTCCAACTAGTTAGTTGGTCTAATAAAGGATATCACATCTACCCAAAGAGCCTTGCCTGCCCGTGTCTGTAGACCGACACGGCTACAACCAACAACCCCTCGAACACGGTTGCGCTCTCAAGTAAAGAAATGGTAATAGGTTACAAAACATTGTTGGTTTGCTGCTTATATTGTTTTTCCGCCAATTTACAAAAAAAAAGTGGGTGCCCCCTCCCAGCTTCCAGATCCAGGACAAAGTGGGTAATGATTTGCACTAAGATCTGGAATGGAAGTTGAGTAATAAAGACACTTCGCTTTAGTGAAATAGAAGCAAATGCTAGATTGAGTGACAGTGTCCTCCGGCAATAGCTGATCTTACAAAATTGGTTATGAAAGACTTCTTGGAAGGCCCCATGAGAATTCACTCAAACAATGGGTGAGATAATGTTACAGGAAAACTATCCCACAAGTTATCCAAGCCTCAAGAATAAACTCTGATTTTCTAAAGCAAATCACCGGAACTCTCCCCAACCTACAGCAGCCCTGGAAGAAAGATATAAGGAAAGATTCACATCTCACGTCAGTGTAAAGCAGACGCGATTCTGTTGCACTTAGGAAAAACCAGGCCACCTATTTAGGAGGCTGACCCAAGCATTGAAAGCCTTGTTGGAAAATCACCCATCTTGAGGCACAAGTTAATTGAAATGTTCCTCATTCACAGTATTTCTCCTTTTTGTTTTCTGTAAGCACAGGTCTGAAATAACCCTATCACTGGCTCCAACATAACAGGGGAGAAAGCTTCAGGGATTTGCCAAAGGATTTGAGTTCTGTTTCTTACTGGAAGGTTAATTGTTCCCATTAGTTTCTTAAGAGCTGGATCTATTGGCTGAGTTAATCACGTGACTCATTAGTGCTTGCTGCTTTCTTCTCACTACCATCAAAAATGCCCAACTGTCCTAAATGCACGGTTGTAACAGATGCTGTTTGTGTTATGTAATGTTAAGTCAACCCCAGCACTTGCTGCTCCTACTTGAGGACCCTCTAAAAGTTGATGCGTAAGGATTAGAAAACCATTAGGAAATACAAATGCGCACGCAGCCTGGGCCCACTTCCAACGTCCTCAGCCTTCAGGAGAATCGGGCTTTTGCTCTGTGCAGACCAGCACCGACAGCTAGCAAGATGCTGGTATCAGAGTTAAATTGCCAAATGTGATGCTCAAGGTAAGATATGGCTCACTCACCCACAGATCTGCAACGCGCTGACAGAAGTAGAAAATTGTTTTTCTCAGTAAACTCTACAGATGACTCAGAAGACACGCTGGGAGTTGATATGGGCTGATAGGTGCAGTACATTCAGTGCCCTCTTTTCAGTCACGTTTTTGACCATAACCACTTTAATAATTCTGAAAGTCAAACACGGACTGCTGCATATCAGAGAACTATGCAGCTCCCATATTGGTAATTTGAGCAAGACGCCACTTTTATTCAGTGCAAGAAGAGAGAATCCAAAGAAGAGATTAAAGCTACCACGTGCAGAGCTGGAGGATTCCTTCCACAGATGCCCCCAGTGGCTTGTCTACCTCGCATGGCCCTATATGTTCTCTGCAAACTGGAACAGTATTTGCAAGAATACAGAGTAGTTACTACAGGGATAGGCAATGGCTTGGGAGACCTGAGTGAACGTGGGATTTAGGAGCATGAGTCTACAATTGGCAGACAAGCTTCTTTGGGTAAATGTGATCTCTTGTATTAAGCCAACTAAATAGTTAGAAAAATTGTTCTTTGCAAGCTTTGGGGTACAAACACCCTTTTTTAGGCACAGGGAGCATCTAAAACTGGAAGTCAGAACTACCCTGCCCCCAGCTCTTGCCCAATCCTGGAGGGTGCAGCTGCCTCACCTTTTTGGCTTTCAAGTTCCCTGGGTACTTACAGTTGCCCCTTTGCACAAGCCCAGAGCTGCACCAGCTTTGATGAAGCTGAAAAGCTCAGCTCCTAGCTTGTTCCTATGCCCCCTCGGGATCTGGCAGCTAGTTCCTTCCTTCCTCCAACTAAACCCCCGAAAGCCTCAGGGAGGTAGGTTTGTTTGGGAGTCTTCCGAGCATGCAAATGGACAGGGGCAGGCTCCGTGCCAAATGCAGACATGCTTCCTATTTCTGAGCATAGCCAGAGGAGAGGAATTGGGCAGTGGCCACCTCCATTATATAATATAGTGGCAGAAATAGGAGACCAACGTTGAGTTGACCAGAAGTTGACTTCTTACTCAACCGAAGGGATTCAAGCCCACATTACCAACGTCCCAAAAAAGTCTGTCACCAACGGACTATACACACCCTAGGGTGAAGACACCTTCTGCCCCACCCACTGAAGCACTGCAGCTATGCAGGAAAGATCCTGGATTCATCTCCATGGCCACTCTGAAATGATTTGGGTGGCTCTCGGTCCACATTTTAATTGGCCAAGTATCCACAGTACAAAGACCACCATCGCAATCAGTAAGCCAGGTGTCCACTGCCTCAGGGAAGACAACAGGACCATGAAAGAAATGATGCTCCACTGAAGTCAACAGCAAAGATCCTATTAACTAAGGAGTTTAAAAACTACAGTTCCTTGACGATTTCCACCTATGGGTAAGACTGAGGTCTGATGGGAATGCTTTCCCTGCCAAAGCATGAGCTATATCTGTTCTGCAGATGAACACAGGAATTTAGTCTCCAGAAGAAAAAATGTTGAAGATAAAAATACTTGCCTTCTCTCCTCTGCTAATACTGGGCTCATATTGTGATGATCATAGGTGACATCTAAAACAAAATGCATGGCAAATACCTTGTACATTAACTGTACATGGTTGTGAAAACACACGCTCATGGATTTTTCTAGACTCACCTGAAACCATTCAGCATCCAGAAACCAATAAGGTTCACTGCATTTGCAGCCCCTGCTTCTAGCAAAGCACTTAGACATGCACTTAACTTTAAACATGCAAATAGACTGAAACAGCCTGCCTGCTTAATTTCTTCAAGTTAAACATGTACTTAAGTGCTGTGTTGGATCAGGGCCCAACCGATAGGAGTTCAGTGAACTTCTGCTAATTTAAAGTATCAAATGGAAAAACATACAGCTTGTTCTTGTGAAAATTTCACAAGAAAACTGCAACATCCCGGGACTTCTCCCCGAGATTTAACAATCACCCTACTGGGGTGAATTTCATAGTGTTGCAATCCTTTTCAGGCAATTTGAGAAAGTGAAATTTTTTAAATCTTTTTTTATGCAACCTGCCATTTCAGGAAAAACAAGGAAGAAAATGTCTAAGGAAAAAAAAAAAAAAAAAAAGAGGAAATCAACTACTTTGCAACTAAACATCCATCCAAATTTTCTGATCAAGTTCCAAAAAAAAAAAAAAAAAAAAAGACCACCACCGATCCAGCATCCTCAAATCCCCCTGGTTTATTCTAATCTGCAAAGGTGCATTCATTGGCAAGACATTACTTTAATCACTGGGATGTTCCAGTTTCCATAAGGTTTCAGAGACCTTTTTGGTGAGCATCTGACAATTTAGTATTTGGGCTTTGAAAAGTAAATGGCAAAACTGAAGTGTGAAAAAAGTTCACACCTTTCAAAATGGATTGTGATTCTCAGGGAACCAGAAGATGTAGCAGGGCACAGATCTTGGGTCTAGGAGAGAATCAACCAGCTAGCAGGAAGGATGAACCCTTCTCGGAAGCGCTCTCTCGGACAATGTTGTCGTCCTTGAGCGGGAAGCTCATTTCCTCAGGTCAGTTTTTAAGATTTTCCAAAGTCCACAAGAGCCCTATGTCTACCTTCCTTGCATAATTTATATTTGCTTACCACCTATAGCCCAAATCCAGAACCTTGTCCTTCTGTTCCTGCTAGATGGCCAATTCGTTAGCATCATTTATTTTCAGCCTAGTAGTCCCAAAGAGCAGCAACTGCGATGGGGCACCATGGAGCCGTACATACATGCCTACCCCAAGGACAGACAGAAGGTGGGATGAGAAATGGAGGCGTAGAGAGCAGCAGCAGTTTTCTCAAAGCTGCAGATCAGGGACTGAGACAAGATTCAGGATTGCTTCTTCCTCTGCTCACAAATTCTTCCACGCGCAGCTTGTGATTCTTCAGATGTGTCCTTTATCCTTATGACATTTGCTGAACCACCTCTGTAAATAACTCCTAGTGTGCATCTCTCTTGCATACAGCTTTATTTTTAAGAAAAAGCCTTCTGCCTAGCTGGTGTTCAGAGATGACAGGTATTGCGTTGGCAAACGCACAGAACAGTGTGTGCGACTCAGCCTGCAACTCAAAGACATAAAATAAAGCAAAATGACTCTCTCTAATTATCTGCATCTGTAAATAGTGGCAGCCGTTCAAGTATTTTGAAACAGGTTGGTACGTTCCAGTATGTATATTAATATAAAAACTTACTGCTTCCTTTCTGAAATACAAGTTTTAATGTTTTAGACTGACACAAGTCTTTGAGGTATCCATTTGCATTCTCTAGCTATCCTTTTATCTCAGAAAAACCATCAGTACATTTAATCCTCAACCAACAGGGCATTGTAGGGCATCGATGTACAATTCACAGAACATGTCCCTAGAGTAACAGGCAACGGAGCAAATATCTTTAGCAACATGTGTGTATTGCAAAAGAATATAGAGAGATCACATTGAGCCAGTTGCAGTAACGATGGCACGGGGCCCACAGTTGCAAAGCACAGGAAGCTTATTAAGTTTCAATAGGCAGTTGAGAATAGATATTGGTTTTGATCCCCGTATTGCGATCCCAGAAAAATATGTTCTCCCAGCTTTCCTTCGGCTCGAAATCCAACTGCAGGCTCAGACTCAGATTCCTGCTCATACGTGAAGCACTGAGCTGCTTGCTCAGTTATGGTCAGAGGCGCTCTCCTTGAAATATTGATGCGGTTACAGATGTTGCTTTCTCCTAAAGCACAGAACTAACCGTCTGGCCACCAAAGCTTCCAAACTTTTGTTTCTAACTCTGCATTAAGTAATAAATAGGACTCTTGCCCTTGGTAACTTGTGGTGATGAGTTGTGCAGAGTTACTCTCCCTCTTGCTGATGAGATCCGCAGATTAACTAGGCTAAACCCACAAGTTCAAACCACCTAAAACTGGCCGGTAAAAAGAAAAGAAAAAAAAAATCAGGGAAGTCTAAAAATGCATGTATTAGTAATGCAAGAGGCAATAAAGTCTTAGGGAGATATCTTTTATAGGACCAACCAGGTAGTTGTACTTCCGATCCACATGCTTGGTCCAATAAAAGGGACCACTGTAAGAAATTCTTGCCACTTGCATACTTTATGGACCATCACCGCCACTACATCACTCTTACACTCTTGTGTGTTAGTCAGGGCAAGTGCAAAGTGTAAGACTATAGCATCCTAATCCGATACACATTTTGCACGGACAAATGACTACAGAACAACAAATCAGGCCTCAATTATACTGTTACCAGTATTACCAAGTCATCCACATGCTTGGTATTTGCCTGAGCTCAAAACAGCTGAAGAAGGAAGGGTGTGAAGAAGAGGGGTCTGTGTGAAAGACTGCGACACCACACACTGCCAATATAAATAATCCCACGATGCAGCAATGGCTCTTCTTAGTCTCTCCTTTTAGGCAGCCCTGGAATAAAAAGAGCGGATTAAACAAAGGAAATCAACAAATGCCTATATCTTTTTTAATTCAATCTAGCCCACTTTTCACATGGCTGATATGATGCTGGGCTACAGAAAGTCTTGTGTGCATCTGAATGACTTGGCTTTGGCTAACAAGGCACACGCTCAGCACCCCGTTAGTCATCTCTGCAGGCCCTTGAGGCCTGCCCCTACCAGTAACAAGTAGCACCAGCAACACAAGGCAGCTCTGGTTTGCCTAAGACTTTTGAAATATGCTGATGGTGCAGCCAATAAACGGTGCTAATAGAGGGGAAAACAGCTCCTCATTGCTCTCTCGCCTTTATTTGCGAATTATCTTGGCCCGACATGATTCATCTCAAGCACCAGTCAGAATCCTAATAGATTTAGCTTTCACCAAAACTGAAACTTGCTGTTTCAGTAATTTTGGTATCCAACTCAACTCTCAAATACGAGTTTCAGTTTCTATCGATAAAAGTTGTCCTGAGCACACATATCGCAATGTGAGGGGGTCATGAGTATTTCTGCCTGATAGATAAACCTGAAAGCCTAAGGAGTTTCGAAAGCAGAAAAGGGAGAAGATGGGGCCTGTTCACTTCAAGGGACCCGGGAGAGCGAGGATCGGGAGGTGTAGGAATGGAGAAAAGAAAGCAAAAGGCCTGTTCTTTTTCTCAGCAACGCTACTTGGCCTTCCTGCTTCGCCTGCTAGCTGATAGCCTCCATTTCCACAGGAACGGTACTATCGCAGTCAATGCAGGGTGCCATTCTGCATCCATCAGCGTCAAAAGAAACAGAAATGCAACTGTACAGACAGTATCTTGGGAACAGCCTCTGCTGCAGTGCTTTCCCATCCTTCTTACATAACTCCAACTCCCCGGTAGACAACTACCACATGGAGATAATTAGCCTCACCTGTTCTCACCCATGTCACCTGTAAAACCTTGGCACATCTGACTTGAAAAAAGGATTCTTGCCATTGAGTAATCGGCTCCTCTGCCCGCCAGCCTGTCGAGTTACAATTTACTGAGTCAGAGGCAACATAAGGAGAGGCATTGCATAAGTGTCTGGAGAATTCTAGTTGAAAGCAATAGGGTTCCCTGGAAATTACTCAAAAGACCTTGGCCAGCTGGGCAAGTTGGCTCGCTAGCTAGCACTTGCTTTGAATTTCCACCAAACCCATGTCCCTATCATGCTGCTTGTTGTCAAACAACCTCATCAAAGCAGCTTTTGAAGTGGATTTACAAGTGAAGTCCTGCCCATGGCACCATCGGAGTTCCTATGCAACACTTTTGCCAGATCAGGGTGGGTCTGCTCAACTGTCCCAGCCAAATCCCAGCGTGTCTAGTATTATTCTGTACAGACTCCCATCGGTGTGTTTGGTGCTGCCCTTTTCTAGCCGCAGAGAGACACGTAACGCCTGACATGTCTAAGACCTTAGTGATAGATAGCTGCCAAACCTCCCATGGCAAGACAGGTCTTTTAGCTACTGGACCAAAACCAAAAGGTGAACATAGAAACTGGGCCCATGTCTGGATTCATTCCAGGAATTGCCCACCCGGGGTCGTGTCTAGATCTGGGAAGCCAAGGTCCCTCTCTAGTTCTGCAGCTGCCTATCCTGTCTGCTTCACAAGTGTAGACTCGTGGAAGGGTTCCCCCTCCTCCGCCTCAAGGGTTGGAGACACAAATGCAAAATAGAGGAATTCAATGTCTTATGCAGGTCACATCTGGCATGGAAAAAAATTCAAAGCAAAAGCAATGCTTGGGGCAGAAAGGGCTTCCTGGCAGTGGTCCAGGGAGAGGCTGCAGCTCTCCCACCCCAATCCAAAGGAGCTAAGCAGGAACCGTTCTCTGCCACGCTCATATTAATGCTGTATTAGGGAGTTTCCAAAGTTCAGACTCAGCTGCCACTTCCCAAATTACAGAAGGAAGAAACAGCACCCAAGACAGAGAGAGGAGCACAGGGCCCAAACCTGACATGAGGAGCAAAAGCCCCACTGCCTTCAGCAAAAGCACAATTGAGCTCAAGTTTCACATTGCCGCACCCAAGATGTGTTTTCCTGCACCGTAACCGATGAGGTGCATCTCCTATGCCTCTACTGCTCCTTTGTTACACCACAGACAAAGTAAGAGTGGGGGAACTGCTGTGCTAGAGCTTTTAACCCTGTGATGCATTTAGGCAGCACATCACCAAAGCAGAACATGTTTTCAGGATGCAAACCAGACGCTGAAACGTATGTTCCACGCACATCTGTTTTTGTCTGAAATGAGAGCATTTCACGTCCCCAAGGGCAACGTTCCTTCAGCAATTCCAATACCAATGCTGCTCTGATTCAAAGATGACTTGCTAAACCTTCCTGCTTTCTTACTGAGGCTCACCTTTCCTTCCCACATACAGGTTAAGTGGACAAATCTGAATGTCAAAAGCAATTTCTCCAAATAAACTGCCTCACAGCAACAACAGAGCTTTTGCTTTGAGCTTTTCCCCATGCCTAATGCGACATGCACAAGATGTAAAATTCCTCTATTTTCCTTGAGAGGGAGGAGGGGGAACCCTTCCACGAGCCTATGCTTGTGAAGCAGACAGGATAGGCAGCTGCAGAACTAGAGAGGGACCTTGGCTTCCCAGATCTAGACACGACCCCAGGTGGGCAATTCCCAGAATGAATCCAGACATGGGCCCAGTTTCTACGTTCACCTTTTGGTTGTAGTCCAGTAGCTAAAAGGCCTGTCTTGCCATGGGAGGTTTGGCAGCTATATATCATTAAGGTCTTAGACATGTCAAGTGTTATGTGTCTCTCTGTGGCTAGAAAAGGGCAGCACCAAACACACCGATGGGAGTCTGTACAGAATAATACTAGACACGCTGGGATTTGGCGGGGACAGCTGAGCAGACCCACCCTGATCTGGCGAAAGTGTTGCATAGGAACTGCGATGGTGCCATGGGCAGGACTTCATTTTTAAATCCACTTCAAAAACTGCTTTGATGAGGTTGGTGGACAGCAAGCAGCATGATAGGGACATGGGTTTGGTGGAAATTCAAAGCAAGTGCTAGCTAGCGAGCCAACTTGCCCAGCTGGCCAAGGTCTTTTGAGTAATTTCCAGGGAACCCTATTGCTTTCAACTAGAATTCTCCAGACATTTATGCAATGCCTCTAGTAGATCAGGATGACTGATCTACTACACAGGGTTTTAAACTGACTTTGCTGGGGGACAGGGAAACTCCATGAGTCTATGAATCCAAGTGGAGCATGCCTGGGGACTGACACAGAGGAAAGCTCCCACGTGGAGGACACCAAGATACCCGGTTTTGAAAATGCTCATGGAACAGTTCTCCTGCAGCATCTCAGGAAATCGAGGGTGTCAGTTGGGGTCCTTGTACACCAATGCCAGGAGCATGGGGAACAAGCAGGAGAAGATAGCTCTCCTGCTCTCCAGTGGGTAATACGACCTGGTAGGGATCACAGAGACCTGGTGGGACTCTTTGCATGATTGGAGCATAGCCATAGAGGGCTACACCCTGCACAAAAGGGACCGAGCAGGGAGAAAAGGCGGAGGGGTGCTGTGAGGGAGCAATACACCTCTCTGGAGGCTGACTTTGGCTCCAAAGATGAGCAGCTTGAAACCCTCTGGGTCAAGCTTCGAGGAGGGGCAAGGTGAGAGCGACCTAACTGTTGGCATTTACTACAGGCCACCGAACCAAGAGGAGGAGCTGGATCTGGAGTTCTCTCGAGAACTGACAGCAACCGCGCATGCAAGGGACTTGGTCATCATGGGTGACTTCAATTACCTGGACATTGATTGGGAGGAACACTTGGCTAGGTTGGATTGGTTATGTAACTTCTTAACTGTAATTGAGGACCTTTTTCTGACCCAGGAAGTGCAAAGGCCAACCAGAGGTACCGCTCTCCTAGACTTGGTCTTGGCCAAAGGAGATGAGCTGGTGAGTGGCTTGGCCATTGAGGGTAGCCTGGGCGACAGCAACCATGAGCTCATCAGGTTCACTGTCCACCGCAAGGCTGACAAATCAACTAGCAGGATTGAAGTCCTGGACTTCAAAAATGCTGACTTCAACAGGCTCAGGGCATTAGTAGGGGAGGTGACGCAGGACCAGGGACAGAAGGCGAATGAGATGCACAAAGAGTGGTCGTTCCTCAAGGATGCAATCCTCAATGCACAAAAGAAAACCGTCCCCATGAAGGGGAAAGATAGCAGAAGGGCTGGCAAGCCCTCCTGGCTCAATAAGGACATTGCGGTCCTCTTGAAAAAGAAAAAAAAATAGAGAGACATACACACAGTGGAAACTAGGGATAGTCTTCAAGAAGGACTGTACAACAGTGGCCTGCACTTGTAGGGAAATTAGGAAAGTTAAGGCGGCACTGAGTTTGTTAGCCAAGGGAGTCAAGGACAATAAGAAGTCCTTCTTTAGGTATGTAGGGAGCAGAAGAAAAACAAATGGAAGAGTGGGGCCCCTGCTTGACACCTCGGGACAGCTGGTAAGGGGTGCTCAGGAAAGAAAATGAACTCCCGAATGCCCACTTTGCTTCAGTATTTCACCAGACCAAGGGGAAAGACAAGCGAGATAAGGATCGCAGGGGGCATGGTGGGAATGATAGCCTTCCCACTGTGGAAGCTGAGCTTCTGCAAAACCATCTAGAAAAAAGTTATTTATAAGTCAGCAGGACCAGATGGACTTCACCCGAGAGCGCTGACGGAGCTGGCTGAGGTCATCGCAGAACCCCTGGCAGAACTCGTTCACAAATTGTGACACAGGAGAGATCCCTGAGGACTGGAAGAGGGCCAGCATTGCGCCCATCTTCAAGAAGGGGAAGAGGGAGGACCCAGGCAACTATAGGCCAATCAGCCTAACCTCCATCCCAGGGAAAATCCTGGAAAAACTCATTAAAGAATCTATGTGCAATACACTCATTGAGGGTAAGATTGTCATGGTAGGTCTCATCTTACCAATCTCATCCCCTTCTACGAACAGGTCTCTTGCCACCTGGACACAGGAGAGAAGGTTGACATTATATACCTAGACTTCCAAAAGGCTTTTGATCTAGTATCCCATCATATCCTTGTGGAAAAATTGGAAGACTGCAGGCTTAACTGCTCAGCAGTTCAGTGGGTGAAGAACTGGCTGCATGGTAGGACCCAGAGAGCTCTCCTGGAGTGTCCCTCAGGGGTCTGTTCTTGGACCGGTGCTTTTCAACATCTTTATCGATGATCTGGATGTGGCGGTGAAAAACTCGCTGGCCAAGTTTGCAGATGACACCAAGTTATGCGGAAGTGTGGTCATGCCAGAAGACAGGTTGTAGATACAGGCAGACCTGGACAGGCTGGAGAGCTGGGCAGACCAGAACCAGAAGAAGTTCAACACTTTCAAGTCTAAGTTGCTCCAAATAATCCCCAACATACCTACAGGCTCGATGGTGACAATTTGACTTGCACCCTGGCTGAAAGGGATCTCGGGGTAGTGATCGACTACTGCGTGAACATGAGCCGGCAGCGCGATGCTGTGGCCAGCAGAGCAAACAACACACTGGCATGCATTAACCGCTGCATCTCATGCAAAACTAAGGAAGTGATACTCCCACTGTACTCCACACTGGTGAGACCGCAGCTGGAGTCCTGCATCCAGTTCTGGGCGCCGCACTTCAACAAGGACACGGAAAAACTTGAGAGGGTCCAGAGAAGAGCCACCTGTATGATCAGGGACTTGCAAGGCAAGCCATACGAGGCGAGACTGAGGGACTTGGGCTTTTTCAGCCTACAGAAGAGAAGGCTGAGAGAAGACTTGGTAGCAGCTTACCGCTATGTCAGGGGAGTGCATCAAGCACTCGGTGAACAACTGCTCACCAGGGCACCCGTGGGGAAGACCAGCACCAATGGATACAAACTCCTGGAAGGCTGCTTCAGGCCCGATTCCAGGAAAAACTCCTTCACAGTCCAGGTGTCCAGACGGTGGAATAAACTCCTGAAGATTTCCAGGGTAAGTGACTGCACCATCTCTGGAGGAAGGAGACTGGACCTCGCTGGGGTCACCTGATCCCCAGTTGTCTTTTCCTGCCTAGTGCAGGGGGACTAGACCCGATGATCTACTAGGTCCCTTCCAGTCCCGTGCAATCTATGAACTCCACTGTATTTCATCTAAAGATAGATATTACGAACAACTTTTCTTACAGTAAGGGGGCCAGAGTCTGGAATGGGCTTCCAAGAGAGGTGGTGCTGTCACCTAGCTTGGAGGTCTTCAAGAGGAGGCTTGACAACCACCTGGCTGGGGTCATCTGACCACGGTCCTCTTCCCTGCCTGGGGCAAGGGGTTGGACACGATGATCCATTGGGTCCCTTCCGACTCGATAATCTACGAATCTACGTGCACCCTAAAATGGATAAGTGGGCAAATATGTGAAAAATTGAGGCACAAAGAGATTATAAACCTCTATTATTCTTGGAAAAGATGTCAATGTGTTTATTATCAATAATTTCCATTTATATTCATGTGAAGAACCGAATCAATACATTTCTCCAACCCCATAAGTAATCTAAAATGAAAATATAGCTTGGGGCTGAGAGTTACTGCCCAAATTCAAAACCCAGACAGTTTTTAATCCAAGTCCTCTCCAAAGCTAAAGGGGCTTCCGATTGAAAAGCACTGAAACGGGCTTTTGTCGTGTTGTTTGCTGGTTTCTTTTTTCTAAACACAAATGCTGGTTAGAGTCTTGAATCTGTTTTGCAGACACGCTTTTTGCTTTCCAGAAGTAACACAGAATGATGGGTCTGGAAGGGACCTTAGGAGGTCACATCTAGTCCAACCCCCTGCTCCAAGCAGCACCAGCCCCAGCTACATCATCCCAGCCAAGGCTTTGTCTTCAAAACCTCCAAGGATGGAGAGTGCACCACCTCTCTGGAGAGCCTGTCCCAGTGTTTTACTACCTTTCTGATGAAAGAGTTTTTCCTTATATGTAACCTAAACGTCCCTTGCTGCAACATGTGCAGGCCATTATGACTGTTCATTCAAATGTCAGATTTGAATACATACTTGCCTGCTGATCCATATATATTTTATCTGAATGAGTAAGAAACACTCAGAGGGGCGGTTTGGTCTTTACAGAACTCTTTGCTAGGGAACTGAAGGGGGACAGTCCCTATTGGTAACCATTATAGTGTACACTCAGATTTTTTAAAAAGCCGTAGAGGAGAGGAGGGGGGAAATCCCCTTCTTACAAAACATTACTGCTACACAGCCTCTCGGGTTACCCTGCAAGGTCTTGTGATGACCCACCATCATGTGTGCTGTCCTTTGTGTCGCTCGTGAATGCCCATCCTCGCTTGCATGTTCTAAGAGGGAGAAAGAAAGCCCAGGGTTTCTCAAACACATGCAAACCCACAGGATGAGCTGCCATAACCATGCACAGAAGGAACAAGGATAAAAGAGCTGAAAGAATAAAACTGGCAAAAAAAAAAAAAAAAAATCAACCATCCCCACAGGTGGGAGTGGCAAAAGCTCTGGTAATTAATTACAAACGCTATTTCTAGGAATGTGTTCAAACTTTAATGATGCCAGCCTAAATCTAAGCCTAGAAGCAGATCTCTTTTTGAGATGCCCCTAAGCCAGGCAGCAAAAGCACTTGCAAAATCTGCCCCTCATAGGAGGTGCCTGGCTGAAAATGCAGCTTTTGGGAAAATCCAGCTCCAGCTGAGAGTACCAAGCATGTTAAAATTTGGTCTAATTCAATCAATCAGGAATTGATCTCAGAGCCAAACCTTTAATATTCACTTCTTGCTTCTGCTGCTAATTTACTTCACTGCTACGGTCAAGTTATTTGAGGACAAAGTTCTCACCAGTTTGTTAATTGGGGACACTGGGGGGGCAGGGCAGGGGGGCTTGGTGCTTGGTTTTCAAAGGTCCTGAGCCTCTCCAGCTCCCTATCATACGTGCTCGGTGCCTCTGGGGACCAGACCCATGTATTTCAAGTTAGTCACCGAGTCAACAAGTTTTCTGCAAAGATTGGCTTTAAAATTTGATATTCACCGTCACATCCAAAATTTGATATCTCAGAACCTCCATCTGCTACCGCACAGAAGAACTAAAAGGAAAGGAATGAAAAGATTACAGTCAAGAGCTCACCCGGCAGGAAATGCCAGAACTAAGGCTGCTTAGCAATTCATTGGCTATTTTGTGCATATTAAGATATGGACCTTAGTAACAGGATGACAACTGATTTTTTCCATGACACTACTGTCACATTCAGGGTGCACAGAAGGGAGTGTGTGATAAATTCTTCTTAAAATTGCTTGTTCTTTTGTACTCATTGACCAGTTTGTTGTTTCCAACACACCATACAAATTCTTCACCACCAACAAAGTTTATCATCAATTGCTGATCTTGTCATCAGTGTTTGCATATTCCTGATGTATTAATGAATTAACCTTCGTAACACTCCTCCCTGCTAAGAGATGGAATTACGCCCCCCCCCCCCCACCTCCTTATACAGATGGGGAACAGAGGCACAGAGAGTTAAGGATGAAAGCTGCTGAAAATATTTGTTCATTTGGGATGGCCTGTTTGACGTTAAGAGGACTCTTTTCTTTTTCTTTTCTTTTGAGTGTATGGGAAATGTTTTTGAAACTTTATATGATCAAAACGCAGCTCCAAATACATACCATCAGGTATAGAAGCGATCATTCAGCACTTCCCAGGTGGGTTGGTGTCCACCTGGGAAAAGTTTGGTTTAAAGGACTTGTCAGGCATGGCTTGGGATAGAAACCCATTCTGAATACTGGCTTTTAACTACCTTACAATGAGACTATGCTTTCTCTTCCAGCAGCCCACTAGCTTATTCACTACACATCTTACAAATAGGGCAAGAAATGTTTTATCTGCTGCACCAGCCCCATTCATTCCCAGAGGATGGCCCATCCTGTGGACTGGCTCCGGTGAAAAACCAGCTCAGGATCATTTAATTAAAGATAGCATCACATGCGAGGAAAAAGAGGGAAAGGGGCCAGGAGGCTTCCTTGGCTGACCAGAGAAATCCGGGGCAGCCTACGTGCCAAAAGCGGGGCGCACAAAAAGTGGAAACAGGGAGAGATTACCAAAGAGGAGTATACCTCCTCCGCTCGCACTTGTAGGGAGGCAGTTAGATGGGCCAAAGCTACCATGGAGCTGAGGATGGCATCCCAAGTAAAGGACAACAAGAAATTGTTTTTAGATATATAGGGAGTAAAAGGAAGGCCCAGGGAGGAATAGGACCGCTGCTAAATGGGCAGAAACAATTGGTGACGGACGGGGGGACAAGGCTGAACTCCTCAACGAGTTCTTTGCCTCAGTGTTCCTAAGTGAGGGGCACGACAAGTCTCTCACTGGGGTTGTAGAGAGGCAGCAGCAAGGCGCCAGACTGCCATGCGTAGACCCTGAGGTGGTGCAGAGTCACTTGGAAGAACTGGATGCATTTAAGTCAGCAGGCCTGGATGAGCTCCACCCGAGGGTGCTGAAGGCACTGGCCGACATCACTGCAGAGCCACTGGCGGGAATATTCGAACGCTCGTGGCGCACGGGCCAAGTCCCGGAGGACTGGAAAAGGGCCAATGTGGTCCCCATTTTCAAAAAGGGGAGGAAGGAGGACCCGGGCAACTATAGGCCAGTCAGTCTCACCTCCATCCTTGGCAAAGTCTTTGAAAATATTATCAAGGCTCACATTTGTGAGAGCCCAGCAGGACAAATTATGCTGAGGGGAAATCAGCACGGGTTCATGGCAGGCAGATCGTGCCTGACCAATCCAGTCTCTTTTTATGACCAGGTTACGAAACACCTGGACACAGGAGGAGCGGTGGATGTCGTATACTTAGACTTCAGGAAGGCCTTTGATCCGGTATCCCACCCCATACCGGTGAACAAGTTAAGAGGCTGTGATGTGGATGACTGCACAGTCCGGTGGGTGGCGAATTGGCTGGAGGGTCGCACCCAGAGAGTCGTGGTGGATGGGTCGGTCTCGACCTGGAAGGGTGTGGGCAGTGGGGTCCCGCAGGGCTCGGTCCTTGGACCGATACTCTTTAATGTTTTCATCAGCGACTTGGACGAGGGAGTGAAATGTACTCTGTCCAAGTTTGCAGATGACACAAAGCTGTGGGGAGAAGTGGACACGCCGGAGGGCAGGGAACGGCTGCAAGCAGACCTGGACAGATTGGACAAGTGGGCAGAAAACAACAGGATGCAGTTCAACAAGGAGAAATGCAAGGTGCTGCACCTAGGGAGGAAAAATGTCCAGCACACCTACAGCCTAGGGAATGACCTGCTGGGTGGCACAGAGGTGGAAAGGGATCTTGGAGTCCTAGTGGACTCCAAGATGAACATGAGCCGGCAGTGTGACGAAGCCATCAGAAAAGCTAATGGCACTTTATCGTGCATCAGCAGATGCATGACGAATAGGTCCAAGGAGGTGATACTTCCCCTCTATCGGGCGCTGGTCAGACCGCAGTTGGAGTACTGCGTGCAATTCTGGGCACCGCAATTCAAGAGAGATATAGATAACCTGGAGAGGGTCCAGAGAAGGGCCACTCGTATGGTCAAGGGCCTGCAGACCAAGCCCTACGAGGAGAGACTAGAGAACCCAGGTTCAGCCTCCGCAAGAGAAGGTTGAGAGGCGACCTTGTGGCTGCCTTTAAGTTCATCACGGGGGCACAGAAGGGAATTGGTGAGTATTTATTCACCAAGGCGCCCCCGAGGGTTACAAGAAACAATGGCCACAAGCTAGCAGAGAGCAGATTTAGACTAGACTGTAACAGGAGGGACGGCAGGGTCGCCGTGCTAGCCCTCGCCGCCTCCTCTACTGTGCCAAGCTTCGGACTTGCATCCTCCTATTTTCGCCCGCCACGACTTTGATGATAAGTGTTTTGTAGGGAGGCTACCTCTCCTCCGCTCGTCCTCAGTTCTCCTGCTCCGGGTGTCTGGCGTGTCTAGGCCGTGCGGGCCTTCTCTATGTGCCACCCTTCTCACCGGGCTCTTCCCTCTGCAGTGCTGCCCTCTCACCGGGCTCTTCTTTGGAGCTGGGGTCTGTACCACCAAACTCCGTGCCCTCACTGGGGCTGGGGTCCTCACTCTACCGTGAGTCCCCTATGAGGCCTCCTCCATCCCCTTACAGCCTCACCCAAACCACCGGTGTTAAACCAATTGCAACATAAACTCAAGCCTCTTGGCTATAACTTAAACCTAAGCCACCTGGCTGTACCGACATTGCTCAGCCATCTTGGAGCTGCTACCCTTTTCTCTGCAAGCAGTACCTGCAGTCAGGCTTCTCCTCACATCATGCTCCAGGAGCTTCTCTCTCTCTGGCAGAGAACTCCTGCTGTCTTAGATGCCCGTCACCAACTGCCTCCAGTCTCAGCTTCCCTCCTCCTCCTAAGAGCCAGGCCTTGCCTCTTATAGCCAGCTGACCGCTGGCAGGTGTGGGTCGTCTGCTGGCTCCCCTTGCCTTGGCAACCAGCACCTGAGGAGTCTTCTGTGCTCTTCTCAGTAGCAGGCACCTTAGTGTCCTGCTACATAGACATTAGGAAGAACTTTTTCACAGTTCGAGTGGCCAAGGTCTGGAACGGGCTCCCGAGGGAGGTGGTGCTCTCCCCTACCCTGGGGGTCTTCAAGAGGAGGTTAGATAGGTATCTAGCTGGGGTCATCTAAACCCAGCACTCTTTCCTGCCTATGCAGGGGGTCGGACTTGATGATCTATTGAGGTCCCTTCCGACCCTAACATCTATGAATCTATGAATAATGCATGTACCCCAAAGGGCTGAATTAAGACTATATAGAGAACCTTTATTTTGGCATTTCCTATCTTTTGTGTGTTCTGAGTGCAATCTTACCACTTCAAATTGTCTTTAAATGTCAATTCCTATTTTTTTTTAGAAAAATACAGATATGAATTCTATCAAGGGGAATCGGATTGATCGTCACCTGGTTCATCAGCAGGGTTAGGACCTTCGGATCATAGCACAGTCCTCTATCACTTGAGCTCATGGAGTAGGCAATAGCAGTAGTAGGCTGTCAGACTTTATATTGACCAGCCAGGGAATGGAGAAGTAGTAGAGGTAACCCTCGTTGCTGCTAAATCAGGTCCTCAGAGCTCCACAATTTTTTACCCTGTACTTGGATATGCAACTGTTTGAATCTGTGGCAGAACAAGCTACCAAGTAAGACTGTTGCTCACCAGCACCAGAGAGGTATCTTGAGGCCAACGAGCATTGCTGTGGTACGTTGCAACTCTCAGATGCGTGGTGCTATAAATTGCTAGATTTTGAGGCCGTACCGATCATCTAGACTGATACCTTACACAACATAGGCGGGGGAATCCCGTCAAGCAGTTCCGGCATTGAACCCTGTGCTTCCGACTGAGAAACTTAACTTAGCTCTTCTAAACAGATACCCATTCTTGATTTAAATACTTTTTACTTTTAGATTGAAAAGATGGACCCTCTCACCATTCCTGTCTTCCTCTCGGTACTTAACAGGTGGTGGGCAAAGCACATCTTAATCTCCTGTTCAATTAGCGAAACAGATGGAGATTCTCCAGACCTCAGATCCTTCTTTCAGCTTCCCCGAGTCCATTTTTTAAATAATATTTTTAACTGGACACAGACTTCTAGCTATGGCACTATGGAGCCCATCGCTACAATCCTACCCTCTACCTAAAACTCTCCTGCTCGTACATCTAAGGAGCACATTTGCCCTCTTTGTAATGGCATCACACTACGAGCTCACATTCAGTTGGTTATCCACCGTGATGCCTAAACCCTTTCCGAGGCCACTGCTTGCTCACGTAATTATGGTGTGAGCTATATCCTTGGTTTCTAGAGGTGTTGCCCTGCAATTAGCTATATTAAGACCACAAAACATCATTACTATGGAGAATGAACAGAGTCTGATCTCAGTACATGGATGTAAATCCAATATAAATTCCACCGTAATTCAGTGGACTCCTCTGGATTTATTCCAGGTTTACCTTGATGCAAATGAGATCAGAATCTGCCCATCAGGCTAGTATGTAATTAGAGGCTCAACAATGGGCTTGTGCACTGTGAAAGTATGCCAGCCACCATATAGAACGTGTTTTATCGGATCATTCACGTGGAATTTTTGGAAGATTGTATTATTGTTCCTCATTCAAAGGCTCCCGCAGGGTTTCTTACCCTCATAGCCCACTTGCCATTGAACTAGAAGAACACGGAGCTCATTAGAGCAAGAAGTTACTGCACCAGTTTGCTTTTTTCCTAGCAGAATTATTATTTTTGCTTCTGCAATCAACAGCAAATGGCTCAAGCAATGGTTTTAACGAAAGGATGATCCTTATCAGCTTTTTGAAGGGTATGCTTTGCCTTAGCAACCACAAACCATTTAAGCTTTTAAGAACATTTCTGCTTCCACCTTACTTCCCACACGCATACAAATCATCATGTACATTTATATCATTAGGTATGAATTAACATTAAAAGTGCCAGAGATAAAAGAAATATAAGACTGATGCAAAACCTGCTCAAGTCAATGGAAAGACCGATATATTTATCATCCGGACAACTGTGCGATGCATACGTGGAGGTAATCCTTCCTGATTCTTTCTGGGCATCAACTGATCCTTCAAACCATGACAGCTGGTCGGGTGTGTGTTTAAGTATAAACAGCGCATCACAAGGTAATGGTCATATCATGTACCGTGCAAATGTTAAATCCTAATACAGACAACAGACAAGGCACTTATAATTGCATCCAGCAATACCAAAACTGGAATGAAGCAGCTTATCAATTATGAAAGGACTCACCTGTTAAATGTATCTAGGGTCCGTGCTTCAAAAACAATATTGGGAAGTTGGAAAGGGGTCAGGAAATTGCTACTGAAGTGATCTACAGTTAGGAAAATATACCCTATATGGTCATACACCTCGTGACTTCAGCAATCTATTTGGTTTACTCAACAGTGAAGTGATGATTTGACCACAGTCTACAAGTCTATAGATGTGAAAAAAGCTTTTTGACAGGATATGGCATCTTAAGGCAGCAGAGAAAGGCACAACACTATCTGATGATTAGAAGACAAGGAGAGAAAAATGTACACAAAAGATACTCAATTTTCCACAGAGTAAGTCATTAATCACTGGAACAACGGCACACAGAATGTGTCAGAGTCACCATCACCTGATCCTGTCTAAAAGGAAAGCTGTCACTCAGACTGAACTTGTGGACTGCATGAAGAAAGTCACTGCAAGCATTTATGGGGCTTGTAGCGCAGAAGGGATCAGAATGGCTCCTCCTACCTTTAAAATCTCCAATTCTGTGCCTCAATCCTTAGTATTACAGAGGAATAAATCAAAAGCAACAAGCACATTTCTGAAGCTGCATGGAATTTACCTGTTACGGCCAAACAACGTGCGTCCAGTTGCCGAGTACACAGCCAGCTTGCTAAAAAACAGGTTTCCAGAAGTGAAAATCCTGCGTCATACCATGCTAGCAATAACGTACAAAGTAATCCACGTTATGGCCAGCCCATCAGGAACTATTAGTCATCCGGGGCACCCCTGATGATCGCATGAGTGAGAGCACTTTGCACGAATACAGCGATATGGAATGGGGATTTTGGAGAAGGAAGGAAAGAAGGAGAGACATTGATGGGATAGAGTGGAAACTAAGGGGACAGTAAATAGTATCTGCTCAACATGCTGTAGATGAGATGACTAATTAATACACGAGCCAGATGTGACAAGGAGGATAGAGTTTCCCTTGTGTGTACAACATACAGACTGTGTCCAGCCATTACCCGTTCCCTTTGCTGGTTGCAAATTATCGGAGAAATAAGAGACTCTTAATACATATCAGCAATTTTGGTCCAAAAATACTGTAGTCAGTTGTGTCCAAAGGTTCATAAGGGAACTGGGTGCCCAGCTCCCACTGGCCCTCAAAGTCAATGGGGAGCTCCCAAGTACCAAAGGGCCCGATTCCAAAAAGCATTTAAGTACCTATAGATGCAGCTAGGTGCTAACTAGGCTTTTCAAAAGTATCTATAGGCTTGATTCCCATTGAAATCTCCCCATATCCCCCACAGGAGTAGGACCTGGAGACATTTCCCCCAAGAGGTGACTGTGTTAGTCCCCTTCAAAGGGTTACCCCCCAGCAACACGTGACCAGTTTGAGGGAGAAGCTAAATACGAAAGCACGTGCATGAGCGCTGGGGCCTGCCAAAATAAGCAGATCATACAGTCCGACAGAGGGGGGAGTCACACTTGCTTGCACTTCTAGGAAGAAACACTGAATGCCATGATGACCCTGCCTCTTCCAGCCGTTCACTAGTGCGCGTTACCCTCCGTTATCCATCCCCCTCCCCTGCCATTTTGCCTTGAAGAGGACCTTCCCTCTGTTTCAGTTCTGTCTCTGCATCAAGCACTTCCTTGAAGTCTAGAGTTTCTCTTTTGAGCATCATTTACTCTAAAGCCTGTAGCTGTTATATGACTTGTGGCTTCACTTGCCGCGCCAACATTCAAGCAATGACAAGAGGAGGGATCAGAATGAGTGACGGCGCTTCTCACAGTGCAGCACAGCTCCGTTTCAGATCTCTGCAGCTCCAACTCAGTCACCTTCTGGCCTGAAGACCCGCAGCACTGGCCAGCGGAGCTGGAACCACCGAAACGTGGTTGAAAAAAATCAAGCCCTGAACCCTGAGGGTGTCATTTCCAGGAGCAACGATTTCTTTAGACATGTCCTTTGTAGTAGAGCTGGGGGCACGGTGACAGGACACCTGGGTTCTTGACCTTGTTCAGGCCACTTAATCTGACTGCCATTCAGTTCCCCTTCTGTAAAATGGGGATAATACTTGCGCACTGTTGTAAACCAATTTGGGAATGAAACATTTTGCGGTGCTATTGTATTGCAGGAATAAGAGCATGACCTAATGAGAAAGCAACACCTTTGCAACAGGGCTGTATATCGTAGCCAGCAGGAACACAACATGATCATTGTTTTATGAGTAGCTGTGCCTTACTATTACCCATGCAATGCTTACCAGAGGTGGAAGACCCGCTGGAACAAACTGTTCAAGACACTGTTATTTGTCCTTCTGTGTACCGGGGTGGGGGAGTTTCACTCCAGCTAGCACTGAATACAGATGCAGTGCACTGGTCCTGAATACTGCTAAGCGACACTAAAAGGATGAAACCATCAAGGAAAGGTGAAGGATTCACCTGAATACAGGATCCTACAAGTTGTGCAGCAGTGTCACAGAGTTGTTGCACATTTCCTGCAAACAAGGAATTTCTTAGAAGATCAGGGGAAATGGGGGAGAAGGACATGCATGACTTTTCAGTAACATGCTTTCCTTCCTGAAACTGTCTTGTTGGCAAACGTAAAAGTTATTTCCTAAAGGTGCAGAGATACACCCACTCCCCGGACACTCTTTAGGAAAAGGTACTTCATTCATTCATGCAACCATGTTGTAGTAGTGCACGGTGAATGCATTTCCACAGCAGTAAGCAAGAACGAGTCAGACTGAAACTGCACCGTCAAGATCTCTGATGCATCGTCTGCGAAAAGGAAACACAGGTAAACATAACACAGCCTCATGAGCGCATGGACGCAGTTTCCTTTATACAATGGATACAGCCCAGTCATCCTGGAATACACACCAACAGAAAACAAAATCAAAACAGACTGCTGGGCAGGGAAGGGCAAAGTGCCAAGGGCCAAGCTCTCCCCTATGTTACTCTGATGTAAATCTGAATTGACGCTATGGAAAGCTAAAGATTGCTCAGAGAAGTGTGAAGAAGGAGGGGCAAAAATGCCTGGGCAAGCATTTTCCACTGATTTCAGTGGAGTTATGTAAGTTTATACCAGCTGAAGAGAAAAAGTTGACCTTCCTATCCACCCCAAGAGGCCCCTGCTAGAGATCACCACCCAACTGAAGTCAGAAGTCATGAAGGTTTTGGTGGTGCCTGTTTGGGATTCACACCAGCTCAAAAGCCCATCTCTCAATCACCTTGTGCAATGAAGCCATGACACCAAATTAGGCAGTTCCTCCCTGATCCAAGGGAAGGGGGGATCTGGGCACACAAGGTCTCTAGGGAAGAGGAGCAAGCATTAGACAGGAAATGCATTCTTTATTTGCTCTGAAGTAACAAATTTGCGCCTCTTGGTATTCTCATATAAGTTGCTGCGTGAACCCTTATGGTGTGCAAGACTGTCCATACACACAGACGGTCACCAATGTGCTTGGCGAGTTATTTCAGTAGATAACTGCGTGGACAAACTCTGAGAAGCTACCTCCATCTGAAACTCTACCTGGTTTAGCCTAGAAGCATGCATTTAAGTGAATGATCTAAGCAGAGCAAAATCCCGTGCGCACATACTCCGGAGTGGTCAGCTTACATCTGTTGGGTACTGACGTTAGCCAAGTCACACTAAGCCACTTCTGTAACCCAAGTGTAACGTGAATCACTGTTACAAGCTTGCCTATACGAGCAGGCTGTTGAGACAATGCTCTCTTCTGTCTCCTGGTCAGGTTCCTCATAATGTCTGCTGGTGAGAGAGAAGGAACCACGTTGTTGCATCAGAAGAAAAATGGGCGTGAAGTACATGACATAATCAAGAGATGATTCAGATGAAGCATCACTAGAAATGCCCCTTTTAAAGTGACCTTACAAGAAACAAAAGTGGACAAGGTGGGCTGGCAGACCTTCCCCGGAGCAGGGAGTTACCTGGCTGCAGTCCTCCTTTTCTCCATTTCATTACTTTGATCACAGTCACACAAGTCCTGGGACCAAAGCAGTCCTCTTCCTTCCTCGGGGTGCATTTCCTTCACTTGCTCAAACAGTAACCTTAAATTATAATCATCATATCCCATGTCTTTGCAGGAAGGCACACGGGGAAGCTGGCCAGTACAAACTAGCTAAGGAGACCGAAGGAGGCAGACAGATGGTTGCGGCACAAAGAGGTGAAGTGATTTGGGAAGGGCAAACTGCTTGAATCTAGCATATGCCCTTTCAAAAGGAAATGCCAAAGTGATTTCTACTTTCTCTTTCTTGGATGCTTAAATTGCTATTAAAAGCCCTTAATGTCATCATAACATAGCTAAATAAAACCCAAGGTATCCTGGGAGGACGATGGAAAAGTAAAGAAGTGTCAGAGGAAGACTCTTCAGCATTGAAGTGGTTATTTTTACTTTGGCTGTGGTGATAATTCTCATACTTTGATATAACCACATCTCAGTTCAACAGCCAGTGCCAAGCTGCCTGCACAGGCTTAGTATACTTCCAGGAAACCCAATAGGACTAAGTCAAGTCAGAAATGTGAACACACACATCGCCCACTTGCACGCGTTAACCCCAAAATCTTGTGCTATAGCACTGGCTCCCATGACACATACAGCTTACTAGAGCCACACATGCAGCGTCCTGATAAGAAACCTCTCGGTGATAAGCTCTCAGCTCAGTAAGAAGAACAAAATCCATCAGAGGGGACTGCAGCACTGCCGCTATTCCTCGGCCGTGAAGCTGTTCCAGTTCATAGGAGACCTCTGTCACATATGCCTCGCGCCAGCAGCCCTGAAGCTGCTTGCCGCAAGTCTCTGGAGCCCCAGTGGTACTGGTGGGTCTGGTCTCTGGGAAAACATGTTAAGCAGTGAAAGAAACAGAGTTAAATTCATCCCTACAACAAGGTCTATGTCAGCAGACTTCTGTACCTCCACAGAAGCCTTCCCTCCCTGTGAACCATTGTGGATCCCCAGCGATACAGGGGTCTGTGCACGAGAGCTCAAGGCAAGATCACAGCCTTGGTGTCACAGGGTTGGAAGGGACCTCAAAGGTCATCTTGCTCATCTCCCGCACAGCGATCTTTCAGCTGCACGTGGGCTATTCAAAATGGTTTAAACCTAGATCTGGAGTTGCTGCTGACACTGCGTTTGACCTGGGGCACGTCACTGGCTCTCACTGTGCCTTGGCGAAATGGAGAAAGCAATACTTACACTTCCTCCGATGAAAAGGACCCTAAGTGATGCATAGGCTGCTCTGCCACTGGAGCCATGGTATCTCCTAAATTTGCAGTGAGTGGGATGCCCAAAATTCACGATCCCAAGTCAGTACTTCCCAGGAGCCCCCACAGCTGTACCTAATTTGCATAGGTTCCTAAAAAATAAATGCAAAATGGCCATCAAATGCTCTTTCCAGAATTGGAGCTTTGTCAGATTAAAAGCAAAATTACATATCAGCAGCCAAAATGCTAACCAACTTCCCCAGCATTTCAGAAAACCAAGAGCCTGCATTTCTTTTGGCGTGTGAGAGTTTAACTGGGCTCTCTCTGTGGCATCAACCAGAGCTTAATGTCATAAAATCACGTGCGCTAGGGTACCCTTTCCACAAGACGGGCAAATCCTATATTTAGGTCCTCAGGTGAGCACAAACAGAACAGTTACTCCTCTCAGAGATGATTCTCCAAATGCAGAGCCCCGATACCTGCAAAGCAGCCGGACATTCAGCCTCTTAACTAAATGGATCCCTGGTATAGCTGCACTTACTGCATTAGAGGGATTCGTTTAGCCCTACAGTCCTTAATTAAGATAGCCCTTTTCTTTTGGACTGCTGATTGAAAGAAAATGGAATTTCTTAAATGCACCTGACAGATTTATGCAAACGCCTTTCCCACAGATTGAGTGATTATATTCAAGTAACACAAAAGCACTTGCCTGGGGAGTTTTGGTCAGAGATGATCTTGCCTCGAGCAGGGAGCTGGACTAGACAAGCTCTTGAAGTCCCTTCCAGCTTTTCTATGATTCTGTGGTTTCAACAGGGAGAGGGCATTCCTTAATCCTCACGGAAATCAAGCTAATAGGCAAAAGCATGCGTGTGTTTGGGTCCAACTTAGGGTAGGTCCCATATTGCCAGTCCCATTATTTCAGTCTAATCAGACATCTGCACAATTCCAACCATCCGTGCCTTGGAGACGTAATGTGTGGTTGAGGTACATACAGATCGTTTTGAACTGTAACGCTATGAGTGTAGGTCGTGCCATACCACACCAGACCTGTGCTCCATATCTTCCTGTGACACAGAGCAGATCCACATGCTTCAGACATCCATGAAATGGAAACCAGTGGCAGGCAACTCTGAAACAGCCCAGCTCACGGCACCCACTAGAGATAAATCTGTTCTTCTCCCAAGCTGAGGGTTTAAACCATTTTTAGGGTCAAGTCCAGACTGATTCCTGCACCGATGCCTAAGTCACCATCCGAGTGGCAGTCGATAAAATGTCGATGTTACGAGGGCAGCACGCTTTCACTCTGTGCTGAAAACCATAAAGAAACCAAGTGTTATGTGGTTGAAAATGAAATATCTTAATATGAAATTAAAGAAGGAGGGCATCGCTGTTTCAAGTGCAGTAAGAGGGGAAAACTTCTGAAGAGAAATTCATGAGAACAGATGATCTTTCTACAGTCCCTTTGACCCAGAAGCTCTTTACAAGCTTCTTCATCAAGCCCTCTTCATCAAATTCTTCTTCAAAACCTCTTCATCAAATGCTCTTCTACACAGAATTTCAAGTGTTGGCAATGTGAATATTCCCTGACAATTAGGGGCAAGACCCTTCACTTGCCGAAGGCAATTGCAAGACCCTAAACTCAGCTCAGACTAGGATAACTGCTAGGTATTATTAACACGATGCAGATTATGGGAGTGTCAGGCACTAGCCTCTTTGGACCAAGAGGAGACTATTGCTATCTATTGCTTATAGGCCTGCAACAAGACAGGAGAGTTGCTTCCAATGCCCCTGCTATGGAGTCACCTGTATGATGGATTGTATTAGAGCGTGAAGAGAAGTGAAGAGGGGACTGCAAAGAACAGCCCGTACAGTAGAAATGTGGTTCTTGTATCTGAATGGAGAAAGGGGAGTTTTAGCAGAGCTCAAATTGCTGCACAAGCTGCACTGTAACCAGAACATGAGTGGCAACATCCCTATTCTTGGCACGGGGTGCCATGGGGTTTTTAATTGCCCAATACTCATTTTCATAAATCCTAGATAAAGTATTATTTATTCCTTCCTTTATTTTTTTCATAGGACTTTCTAGTTGATGAAAAGTTTCCTTCTTTTTCTTTTTTAGCTAGAAAAAGACAACTACTAGAACTCATACTTCTTGATTATTTGGGGGGGGGGGGATTATTTACCTGTGCCACATTTGTATGGAGCTTTTATGGTGTTAATGACCTAGAAGAAAATATAAAGGAGGTAAGTCTGTTACAGAGATTTAAAAATAGAAACCCTTTTTCCCCTAAGAATAAGGTCTTTTCACCTAAAAATAGAAAAGACCCGTGAGAATGCAGAAGTAAACTCCACGCAGCACCTTTCAAAGCTCATATCACCATTCAAGCTTTCCTCTTTGCTTACTTCTTGTAAATTTAAATGTGGCTAATGTAAAAAAATGCCATGTCTAAGCACAAAAAGATTTGATGGGCTGGGTTGGGGGGGAGGGGGTCAGAACACAGGAAACCTCTTGACGGGAAACCCAAGTGACATTTTTAATGAATGACTTAAAACCCCAATATTACTCCTCAGGAAATGGGAAAGGAAATTGAGAGGATGTTTTGAGAGTATAAAACAGGGGCTCCATCAAGGTGAAGGCATTCAGATCTTGCGTATTGCCTCTTGTGAAATTCAACTGATAACTGGACCAATAGGAAAGAAACTCAGCTGAGAAATGAAACTTCTCACTGCATTCGCTAGCCTGGTCCTGCTTGCTAGCCTTCAGCATGCCAGCTGCCTGCTGCCAGAAGAAAGCTGCACACAAGTTGGTGACAGCCTGCTGCGAAGGCTCAACACCCTGAGGACAGAATTTAATCAAGTCAAGAACTTTTTTGTGAGTATGACACCTGTCAGCTTCTCTGTCCTTCTACCTACTCCTTCTGCACGTTCAGTGATTTGGCTTAGAGCAAGAGAGATGCACAAGGCAGCTTTCTCTGAGCAAAAAGAGGTTTAGATGCTGGGTTCTGTGCTTCTGTCTGTGACTGAATTAAGTAGTGCAATTTCATCGCTTGCTAAGAAGCTAGAAAAACTGCAGCACTTTCTTTCTTGTTGCAGTGACAGCAAAAGCAAAAGCTTTCACAATGAATTTCCACACGTGCTAATATTACAGGGGAAAAAAATCTGCTGCAGATTATACAATACTGCTAATGAAAGGGTTACATTCAACTCTAACCTAAGAGGGTGCTACTGAATTGAAGTCAGTGATGGAGGAGGATGAAAAGACTTGACTCCAGAATTAATTTTTGGGAGAGAGAATACACCAAGGCATCAAAGCTGGAGCCAGGCATTCTCTGACCAGGGAAGCTCTGCATATTATAGCACCCATTTCCACATCCAATTTAAAAAATGCTGCCTGTGGAAAGGTTTCCAAGCTGGTGCTACTGCTCCAGGGAGCTTTAGGGTGAGAGTTGCAATGAAGCAAGTCTTGGTGAAGCTGAGCAAAACAGGCATGGAGAAGGGTCTGCACTGAATCAGTGCTTATACAGTAGCTTGAATGCATCTAAATTCCTATTTAAAGCAAATGTCAACCTATATTAAGAACATCAAATTAAAATGAGATGCTATGGATCTCAGTGAAAATTCAGAATAATGGCATTGCTTGTCTGAGCAGCCAAATTAACACAAGGGATGGTAGGTTTAAGGGACTTAAGGCTTTGATTTAAAGTTTGCTACAAGTCTCTGAAAGAAATGCTGAAGCTGGTGACTCCCTTTAAAGACCTGTTATTATCTCTCTCTCTCTATCTGGAGCAGTGATGCACCGTGTTGATAAATACATTCGCTAGACAGATCGAGTAAGCAATTCAGTTCAAGTGGTTGGCACAATTTTCCACCTACTTGAAACACAAGGTGTGATGCGCTGTGCAAGCAGTACTGTCATGTGCACACTGTCTGAAGTCAGAAGAAATTAAGTAGGGCTGAAATGTAGGCTATTGAAATTAAGCACGTGTAAAAGAAATCCCCCAAGGATACGACTTTCTCTTCCCAGCTTTTAATTTCAGATCATTTCCACCAAAGCACCGGTGACACGGGTTAGAGATTATCAGGATGTGAAAGTTAGCAGTAGGCTGGACACAAATCCTGCAGGGGAAATACTTTATCTCTCCAGTGTTTGCCTTAAGGAGATAATGCAGAGTCAGGCAAACCAGCCAGTCTGAGAAAGTACAATGCATTTCTAAAGCAAAAATGAAGATACGTAAGGCTGCCTACCTGGATAGGAGCTGACCTTTCTCCTGCATTCTTTCACAGCAAGACAAAGATGATGAACTTGACATCCTACTGCTACAAGATGAGTTACTAAAAGATTTCAAGGTGAGATTTTTGTTGTGGACTGTGATGAATTCTCAGTTAAGTCTGCTTTTCCTCCTTTGCCTGTCTACTCAGATTTTATCATAGCAAAAAGACAGCACGAAGTAGATCCAAATGTCAGGGTGCATTTGTCGGACAGTGGTGCAATGGGTCAGTTGTATCTAGGAGTATTTGACTGGCTTGTTTCTTTGTCTGCCCAGCATCCACTCAAGATAGTCACTCCCATTGCTGTTTCCATGTGCGGAGCTGTCTTGGGGTCAGAGCAGAGAATGGGGGAAGCCAGGATCTCGTGGTTTCTACGATGTTGATTTGAGCCTATTGCTTTACCTCTGCATCGGTAGAGCAGGATAACAATGTTTGCTGCCCCTGAATTACTGCATGGGGAGGATGGTGGGAAAGGGCTGTATAAGCTTTTATCCACCTGTAAAACTAGTCTTCTGAGCAGCAAATATAACAGAAGGAGGCTTCTTTCCAATGATGATTTATAAGATTTCTTCTCCCAGAAAGTGACCCGCCATTAATGCAGTTAACTCCTCTTCCCCCAGGGCCAGCTGGGCTGCCAGTCCGTTTCAGAGATGATCCAGTTCTACCTGGAGGAAGTCTTACCAAAGGCCGAAGGCAGCGACCAGAGCATTGAGCGGCATGTAGACACTATTGGCAACAAGCTACTGGACCTGAGACACACGCTGAAGCGCTGTGTGAGTATCTTGTCGCTTGGGGGGTTCCCATCTTTCCAGGAAACTAATGCATAGCCAGGAGCACCTGCAGCACGAAACTTGTACTTGCCCACAGGGAAGGGACGGGGCCCTTTGCTGCCAAAGCCATGTGGGATGCCCTAGATATGCTGCCAAGGTACCCTAACCCTGCACTGCTGGAGTGTTTTGCCAGCAAACACAGGATAAGACAGCTCACACTACAACAGGCACATTAGAAATACAGGCAAACTGCTCTAATCCCTGGTGTGATGAAAGGCAGGCAAAACTGCACTCACAACCAGAGAGACCGAGGCAGGTATCGCTAATATACAGATCACTGCAGCTGAGGAATATATGAGATCAGGTGAACCAAATGGCTTCTTCTAAACTGTGGCATCTCAGATGTTATTATTCAAATAGGAAGCTTTAGAAGAAATTCTTCATGGTTAAATGGCAGTCAGCAGCCCTGGAATAAATACCAACTTAAAAAAATGTCCAAGTGAAGTCCTTACCTGAAAGGAGTTGCTTTCACAGACTGAGAAGGCACAACTAAGCAGAACGCAGCTTCAGCTCCTGAAACTGCCTGCTTTTGGTGTCCTAAGTGTGTCATCTGGCAGCAAAATGACTCAGTGAATAAGCAACTCTACACAGCCAGCCTCAGACTCTGCAACCTAGAGAGAGAATCGTCCCTTAGAGCAGCTCATGAGGGCTGTTATCTGGCACGGAGCCCAAACCTGGCAGTGTAGGAGGCAAGGAGCTATGGGGAACATTTCTATGTGCAATTATTATTTGCACCCTGAGACATCAACCAGTACCCAAACACCATTGCATAGGGCTCTGTACAATGCAGGCAGCCATACTTCCTGCTCCAAAGAGCTGGCGGTCTAAAACGTCAAACAGTGACATAAGAGAGGAGGGGAGAGGATGCAAACACCTGCCAGGGGCTGCTAGGCGAGACACCCATCTTATTTTTAAACAGCAAACCAGTTTCATTTCGGTCACAGACATTTCACTCTGAATGATACACAGGGCTGAGGTGGGTTTGTATAGGGGAATTTTGGAGGAAGAGAGAGAAAGAAAATAGAAAAGAAGAAAGCAAAGAGTTGAGGGAGGGAAGCAGGTAAGGGGAGTGGGGGGAGGTTGCCGTCACAGGGGAAGGGAAGATGAAGTGGAATAAGCAGCTGGTTTTGCTTTTCCACCTTTCCAAAAGATCTGTTAGTGCAACAACAGCTGGGGTGGAGCTGCTTCTCTTGGATACCCAAAGTCTCAGCTCGTGGCTCACTACAGTGCAGTGCCCTGCAGCAGGCTCTTTAGTTTGAAATCCTTTCTTGCTTTCTTTTACAGCACAGATTCCTGCCTTGCGAGAAGAGGAGCCAAACCGTAAAGCAGATCAAGGAGACGTACAAAACGGTAAGCTCCCCATCACACAAGTCCTTTGGGAGCTATCCGTGATCCCAGTCAAGTCAGTATGTCCCTCGTTGCAGTTGGAAAGGGAGCTCTAGGGTGCAAAACTGGCAAATCAAAAGCGTCGCGTCTACGTGACTGTCCAGAATTCCAATTCTGATTCAGATCAAATGAGGTTATGTCAATTAAATAACCAGTGCTCGGGACCTCTACAACCTGTGTCTAAGGCAGGAAAAGTGTTGGGGGTGTTTGCTTTTGGGTTTCTGGTGTTGACTAGTGCTGGAAATCTTGAATTGCCATAAAAGAAAGGGCTTCTTGAACCTCTTCTTGTATTCTGACTCAAGCGGTTAAGATTTTTCACGTGATATCTGAAGCAGCCTCAAAGCATTGGGAGGTTGACTCAAACTGGAAGAGAGCTCCCCCTTCCTGTTATGGTCTGAGCACAGGTTGACCCCGCAGAACAGATAGCTGCTACAAAGGGAGGTCAGTCCACTGATTCAAGTACTAACCTGGGGCTTGAGACATGGGCCCCACGCCCACTCTGCCACACGTTTCCTGCATGACCTTGGGCAATCTCTGGGCCTTGGTTCCCCAATCTTGAAAATGGGGTTGAACACCACTTCCCTACTCAGAGGGGTGTTGCAAGAGCAAACACAGAGGTTCCCAGACGTTCTGGTGGCATGGGCTGCAGAAAATAGGTAGGTCACTGCACTGGTCACTAGCCAGAAAGCTTGCAAGCTGGCCGACGCAGGGAATGGTGCTGAACACACGCCGCCTGACCTCCAAACACACTTCTCTAGGGCATATTATACAACCAAGGAGTCAGTCAGGGGTCTCTGAGTTCATACTGTCCAAATACAGGGCTTATGATTCATACTGCAACTGGGTGAATGTTATGCAATAAAAACATGCAGCTCTTCTTTCCAAAACATAACAAATTTGCCGGGGGGCTTTACACCCCGCTGTTTGTGTTTGCTTTCCACGAACAGTCAGTCAAAGGAAAGAAGTGTAGGCAACGAAGGCATTGATTGCAAGTTAACGAGATCCTTATTAACCTTTCTGTGCGCTCAGAAAATTATGCATATAGGCTTCTACTGCTTTAACTCATCTTGTAATTTGTTAAATATCTAAAAATTCAGCGATGCTCACGTCATTTCTTGTCTCTGCCCTTGTCCCGCAGCTACACAAGAAAGGCATGTATAAGGCGATGGGGGAATTTGACATTTTCATTGACTACATTGAAGAATACTTGATGATGAAGATCGGAAAGTGACACCTTCCACAACAGGGAAACTGCTATTTAAATCGAGTCTCATTGTAATATTTAATACCTCCAATACCTCAATGTTTATGTTTACAGATAGCTTGTATTTGTTTAAAGGGAAACAATGTAATTTTAAACTGTTATTTATTGTTTGATATTTTTGCATGGTTTACAACTGTGCAATTTGTATTATCAGCTTGGAAATATCCAGACATGCAGAATTTCAGGAAGCATTTTTGAGGGGGTAGCCAATGAGCCAAATTCATCCCTGGTGTAACTCCTCTGAAGTCAGGGGTAGGTACCCCTAAGTCCTACCCCTACTGATCTCCTGTTCAGGAGACCCCCTGCTCTAAATCCAGCAAAGCACTCCAGCATGTGCTCAAGTGCTGTCCCCTAATTATTCATAATCAAAACCCTGTCACGGTTCCTCTGTTGCGCATCTGGGATAGGGAACCGATTATTTTCAAGCGTCAAAACAATTTCCCATCTTAAAATAGAAAATTAATCACAGCTAAAACCCAAGCCTCTCTTTCCTGAAAAGGCTTTTTGGTCTGCCGGCTTGACACGAAAAGGAATATGGAGGCGGATGGTTCGTGTTCAAAATTTTTAATTCACTAGAAACGCCAGGGATGATATAACAAGCAATACATTGTGATTAATCCAACTTCCTGACCTCAGCTTCAATCCTAGCTCACTGTTATAAGAAAGTATGGTATTTGGAATTAACTATTTTAGTTCTAATAGAACTTCTCATGACTGCTAGTAACTATTTATCACATGACTTTCAGAGCTGCTGAGTCCCCATAAATGTCTTTGAAGTCAATGGGCTTTGCAGATGCTCCTCATCTCTGAAAATCAGGCTATTGTGTCCTATCGTTCAGTCTTTGAATGGGTTTTGCTCACTGTTGGTTTAGTGAGTGGAGAAGATAATTTAATTACCCACCATTTTAAGGTGGATTTGGTAATTTGCATTCAAATGCATGAAGCTTCACATGGGACTGACACGGGTTGGGGTTTTGCTTTACATTAAACTTTATGAATGAGAGGTTGCAACAGGCGAATGCTGCAGCCGACGTGTTACAACCACGGTGGGTTCTGTTTTCCAGGATACTCTTTATTCTCTGCACTTCAGTAGTTGTTTTGCCTTTGCTCACGGGCTCCTGTGCACCCCGCTGTGCGAACGAGGTTGCCAGGCAAGGAGCAAATGCAATGATTTTGGGGAGCTCGGTTCTAATATTTAGAAGCATCAGGATGCTCCATGCTAAGTGAAACACTGTCAGTTTATCATTTGCTTTACCGTGCTTTGTACCTTATCTTTAATAAAAGAGAAAGAAATACACATACACGCTTCTCAGACTATTTTTGAGATCTAATCTGATGGAAGGCAGAGGGGGTCTCTCTTACCGGGAGATTGTATCACAGGGGAACTTGTTATTCAAATGGATATAACCAGCATGCCCTACAGCCCAGACTGAGAAACAGCTAATCTATGAATCTATGAACTTTTGCTATGACTTATCCAGAGCCCCTTGGATCTCAGCATGGGTAGAAGGAGGGTAAGGACAGCATCTGGTTACCAAAATATAACATTTAAACCAGGCTTCCTTGAAAGCCTGCCTATGCTTGCATTAAACCCCTCCTGAGCCCAAAAAACCCCTCCCTTTGACTTGAGTGGTGTAGCAGAGCGTGACCTGGGCAATGAGGTTACAGCTATAGGAACCGTACCAAACAGTTCCATTTAGCTCGCTGCAATTTCATTTCCTCAAGACGGGATGCCGTTTGCAGCCCCGTGCTTCGCTAAGCCTTTTGTTGACACATCCATGAGAGTGACCTATTTGTAGGCCTATGCAGAATCCATCTTTTCGGTTGCCTAATAAAGGTCTGATAAAAGAGGACATGTTTTTGTCCTGCTCTCTCAACATATTAACCCAAAGTTGTGCATAAGAAACAGCATCTGTCATTTCTGGTGTTGCAAACATTGTGTTGTCTTCCCTGACTTTTTCCCATTGGGGCACCTGGTCATAGAGGTACCCAGGATGAAGGCTATCAAGCAAACTGAAGTCCCTGGAAGTGAGTGAGGACAGAAAGGGAGAGATTCCCTTGACAATAGCCATTTCTCTGGGGGGCCCATATAATGATTACAGGAACATGGTGAACCATGAACTCTTAGTGTGACCTTAGCCAAGTGACAAACATTGAAGCACAGGCTTAACCCCATCCCCTTCTTCCCACCCTATTTAGGACTGCACTTGAACAGCTATTTGATTTTAAGCATACATTCAAGCCCCATCAATTCTAGCTGGGGCCTTCACCCCACCCCGCCTCCCATCCCTCAGTTCCTCATACATGCATTGGGACAATGGCACTTGCTTTGCTTGCTTTTTCTCCCTGAATTATAAGGTCTTTGGAGCACAAGCTGTTGCTCGCTATGCTGGTGTACAGTGCTAGCACAGCAAGCACCGATCCTAGTTCCAACCTTTAGGCACCAGCATAATGCCAATAATAATATTACTTAAGAAAAGCAGCGCTCCTTTTTCCCTGGGTACTGTACAATACCCAGTCCATGCTCAGCATCTGAACCCATCAATCCAAAGAGCACCCACACACACAAGCATACCAAGATACAAGCACTATTTCTACCTGTGCCAATGGCAAACCCACAGATGACTAAAGAGGGCACGTTTCTTAAACTTCATTTTGCGCGCCTCCATTCAACCTCGGATATTTGCAGGTCTCAATCCAATTTCACTTTCAGTTTCTAGCCACTTTCAGTTTCACGAACATGGAGTATTTGGGCATTAAAGCCGAAGTTCAGAGCACATTCAGCAATCTTTCCAGGATTTTTCTTTCCTGCGTCATTTCAGAAAATGAAAGCAAGGAAAGGGAGCGTTCTTTAGTCAGCGAGACAATCCCATGCACCAGTAAGTGCTAGATCACTCGTACACTACTTTTAGCCCTCTGACCCCACTGGCACTTCCTTTTTTCATTGGCTGTCCCCCACAGTAGATTACTCGGCGTCTGCCGCTGCCCAACCGTGGCAGCCCACGGAAACTTAGTGGGCTACGGGCCCCCGGCCCAAGTTTTCAAGTCGGCTTACGGCACAGCGTTTGACCTAATAGGCTCTTTTTTTTAAGTCAAATCTGCATTGAGACTGTGCTTCTCAGATACCGAGAAGGCAGTGTGGCCAGTCCAGCAGGAATACCCCTGGCCCTACGGCAGCTCCAACTTGAATGCAAAAACCCCCTAGCTTTTTTCCAAGCAGATGCCACTAGTCTGCTTCTTTCCTGACATGCCTCCTGCTGTACAGGTCCTTCTCTTCAGGCACCAGAAAGCCACTGGGTTAAGTTCAATAGCTTCTCGGCCTTGGAGGTCTGGATTCCTCTCTCAACCAGCGTTACCCAAAATGCTAAGCATTTTGTAGCTGTACCCCGTGCAGCAAAACCCCCACACAAAGCAGTAGAGACGGCAGCGCATTGCCTTTAAGGTTTTGCACACCAGGCTTGAAGTGCAACAAGAGTTATCGGAAGCATATCCGTGTCCAGCATGGAATAGCAGGGGACGTAAGCCCGAGGCTTGCTGAGCAGGCTATAGGGGAGTCAGTCCTGGGAGGTTGGGATATAAGAGGGTAGGACTGAGAAACCATAGCAGAGCTGAATCGTCCGTAGCTGGAGACAGTGTCATGAATCCATTTTCCTTGGCCGTTGGCATAATCTGACCTCTCTCAAAAGTGAGTTCAACTTTCCAGGCAGTTTTCTGCACCTCCATATATTAAAGCCTTTGCAACCACTGTTGACGGTGTAGAGACAAGAAACTCCCAGTCAAGAAACCTGTGGATTTGCATGAACGTTGCAGGCACTGTACACTCTGTCCTCTGCACAGAGAAAAAGGGTTGTGTCAGCTCAATTGTGGTCAGTGTTTCAAGTAAAACACAGTCACTATGGTTAAAGTAACCACAGGGAGGAAGCAACCTAGGATGCCTCTTGCTATAGCGAGATAAAAGACTTCCAGTTACCTGATACCGGAGGACTTGCTTCATTCAGAAGAAAATGGAGACACTGCTGTCAGCCTTTTGGGAAGGAAGGGCTGTAGAGCAGAGAGCTCCTTGCTCAATGAGATCAGAGTGTGGCAGGCTGCAGGACAGGAACCAACAGCCAAACCTCTGAGCTTCAGCCAAGGACAGAAAAAAAAAGCTTGACCTTGGCAAGATCCCTAGCCAAGAAAACCAGTTGGCTGGTAGTAGAAACCAATAAGGGGTAGGCCCTGGCCACAGCACGGGGAAAATCAGAAGCTAGATCTCTGCAAACAGGGCATGCAAAGAGTTTAGGGTGTTTAGCTCCAAGGTCCCGGACCGTTTATAATACCGCATACACATCTCATGCACACATGCAGAGATACGTGCACATATCCTCTTCAGAAGGCTTCAGATATGGCACTGTTGAACTCCCGGAGGGAACTCTGCACTGCCTTTGGGGCAAACAGGATGCTGCTTGTGGAGGAAGGGGACAGGGCTATGTCCGTTATCGAGCGGCTGATGCATGCCGTGTGTGGACAGGCGTCTAAGAGAGGCTATTTCAGAGATAGCAAGGTCCTCGCCCATCCCTCTACATTCAGATGCAGAGCTGCAAAAGGGCAGGCTGCACCAGTGACACGCTTCAAGCACCCTCCGAAGTCCTCCATATGACTCACGACACCTACATCAAACCAGAATCACGGCACCACTGTCTTCAAGCCTTCCTCTCCACTCACCGTCATCTCCCCTAATCTGCATCTCAATCAAAAGCCACTTCATGTGTCAGGTGTGGATTTCAGTTCCCAGGTGCTTGCGGGGCGCCTGGGCTCCAGGTGATGCTGTTTCACACGTGCCGCAAGACGGAGAGACAAAAAACAAACGTGTTAGTGCTGAGACTGCGGTGCCAGCCAAACGCTTGCTATGGAGGCTGCGGGCGCTGGCAGCACAAGGGGTGAGATCGCGGAGAGGAAAAGCGTAGGGCCCCGGGGACCAGAGTTTCACTCGGAGCTTTGCCACAGCTGTCGTCTGTCAACTTGAGCAAGTCACTTAAATCTTTGTGCCTCAGCTTCCCAGCTGTGAAACGCAAGGATAAGACTGTCCCTGCTGCCCCCTCTCCACCCATCTGCATGAAGATGCTAGCACTGGCTGGAAAATGGCTGTTCTGTTTCATGACAACCATTGAGGCTTTGACATCTGCCTTCAGCCTGCATTAGAGGAGAAAGCCGTTGCAACGCAGGGTTGTGTGAAATGAATCATAGAAGTCGGGTCGGAAGGGACCTTGTAGACCTTCAAGTCCGACCACCTGCCTGGGCAGGAGGAAAACTGGGCTCAAATGACCCCAGCCAGGTAGGCATCGAGCCGCTTCTTAAAGACCCCCAGGGTAGGAGCCAGCACCACTTCCCTTGGAAGTTGGTTCCAGATCCTAGCCGCCCTGACTGTGACGTAGTTCCTACGGATGTCTAGTCTAAACCTACTCTCCAACAACTTGTGGCCGTTATTCCTTGTTATCCCGGGCGGTGCTAGGGGAAACAAGGTCTCCCCCAAACCCTGCTGGTCCCCCCTAGTGAGTTTATAGACGGTCACCAGGTCCCCCCTCAGCCTTCTCTTGTGAAGGCTGACCAGGTTCAGGTCCCGTAGCCTCTCCTCGTAGGGTCTGCCCTGCTGTCCCCGGATCATGCGGGTGGCCCTCCTCTGGACCCTCTCGATGTTGTCCACATCCCACTTGAAGGGGGTGCCCAGAACTGGACACAGTACTCCAGCTGCAGCCTGACCAGTGTCGCATCGAGGGGGAGGATCACCTCCTTGGCCCTACTTGAGATGCACCTGTGGATGCACGATAGGGTCCGGTTAGCCCTGCCGACCGTGACCTCACATTGTTGGCCCATGTTCATCTTGGAGTCAGTGATGACTCCAAGATCCCTTTCTGCCTCCGTGCTCTCAAGAAGGGAGTTTCCCATCTTAGAAGTGTGCTGCCGGTTACTACTGCCCACATGCAGCACCCTGCACTTGTCCGTATTGAAACGCATCCTGTTTTGTTAGCCCACCCCTGCAACCTATCCAGGTCTTTCTGCAGTCTTTCCCTCCCTACTAGCGTGCCCACCTCACCCCATATTTTGGTATCATCAGCGAATTTGAACAGGTTGCTTTTCACCCCGTCGTCCAAATCGCTGATAAAGAAATTGAACAGCGCGGGCCCAAGGACCGAGCCCTGGGGGACTCCGCTGCCCACTTCCCCCCAGGTTGAATATGACCCGTCCACCATCACCCTCTGAGTACGACCCTTCAGCCGATTTGCAATCCATCTGACCGTGCAGGCATCGATGCCACAGCCGCCTAGTTTTTTAATGAGGATGGGGTGGGAGACAGTGTCAAAGGCCTTGCTGAAGTCCAGAAAGACTACATCCACGGTGACACCTACATCCAATGCTTCTGCGACCTGATCGTAAAAGGCAATCAGGTCGGTCTGACATGACCTGCCCCTAACGTCCCTTCAGCATTTTGAAAAGGTCAGCTCTCAACGCCCCTTCCCTCTCTTTGGACTCAGGAGCCCATCCCAGACCTCAGAAACTTTATGATCAAACACATCGAATGCCTCAGATGCCAAGGGAAGCTCTGCCGTGTTTCCTGCTGCCTCTACAAGCTCAGAGACCAGGGCTTGCCAAAACACAGGGCTGCCACACTGGTTTGCAAAGCACCCCTTGCAAAAGATAGCTTCCCTTGGCTGAGGTGGCATCAACGCACAATGTGCATCAGGGCATCTGCCGTTTCAGTGCAGGGCTCCCGTAGCTCCGTTCGGCCCTTGCTGCCCTTTTGCAGGCTTTCCCCGCGCGATGTCAGGCGCGCTCAGACTGCTACGCGTGCAGCTAAGCAGCACATCTTCCCTACATGCCTCCCTCCCCCCCCACCTTTTGCTTTACCCACCACTTGCTGTCGTCACCTCACCCAACACTATGAAGCGAAAGCTCTTTGGGGCAGAGCGCGGACCTGCGCCCTGCTGAAGCTGCTAGAAGCTGCTGTGACAGGAAAGAGCAACAATAACAATTGCATCTGTTATCCCGCAGCAGACCGTGCTGATTAAGTTCCTGACAACCTCACCTTGTGTACCCATGTTACAGTAAGACGGGTTGAGCATCACATACATAACAAGACAGTGGTTTTCTATTTTTTTATCCCACATAGACAAAATGGTTTCCTCAGTGGGTATCTTCTTCCTGACATCTAACCCAGGGCCCAAATTGGTTGCTGACACAGCCCTGGTGCCTGAGAACTAGCTCTGCTTCATTCACATTTTACACTCAGCAGCTCAACCAAGTAGCCCGAGGTGCCTCCGAAATGCTTGCTGCCCGCACCCGTATCTGTCCTCCGCTGTACATGTGCTTTGGACAAAACTCCCAGAAAGTTTGCAAGGGTTTGATTCGATGCCGTAGAGGTGTGTCCAGCAGAAATACCTTTTGGAGGAGTTGGAATAATAGGTGGGAAGCTTTGAGGACTTGTTCTGGTTTTGTGAAACCTAATACATAGGGACACAAGAGCCTATGAGCGCCAAGGGTCTCACCCAGCCTTCCTGAGAGCAACAAAAGTATTGGAAGAAGCCATCCAGCAAAGGATGCAATTGCCCACCAGGCTAGAAGACACACCACCACCAGCAGGACAAGGAAGAACAGCCTTCCTCTTGCAAGGTGCACAGCCCTAGGTAGAGCACCCCTTTCTGTAGCTCCCAAGTCAACGAGACCCTCTGCTGAGAGACGGTCACTCTGTCCACGACAGCCCACCACACGTTTCTTCCATGCACCCAGTTCAGCCTGTGGTTTGAACCATGCTCCACCCCAGGCTCGTGGCAGCAGATGGCAAACAGCGGGGACTCCACAAGCACGGGACCTAGACAGCAGGGACAATCCAGGCACTGCCAACAAAGTACAGACTTGCATAACGGCGCAGTCACCCCCAGCTGGGATTTTTACGGTGCGGTGAGTGGCTGAGACATCAGATGAATCACTGCTCATTTGCACTGGAAGACGCCAGCTGTTGCAGGGAATGCCAGGACGGAGCAAGGTCACACCGAAGAGCTGGCAGACCTCCCGACCTCGGTCTGCTCTTTACACGTCATACTCAAGGTGCTGCTGTCAAGCCAAATGCAACAGGCAGACCCTCCCTTTGACAGGTGGCCTGAAACCTTCCCCAGTGCACAGGGCTCACCAGAGGCCTAGTCACCACCTAAATCCCCACTTGAAAGAAATAGCTTCGGGTTAGCAGAAAACGAGTACACCCACGATCGAGAGGGTCAGCACACGGGGTTTGCACTGCTTCAACGACATGGCTTCCAAGCCAGCTCCAGGGACATCAGTCTAGCTTATGTAGACAAAGCTTTTAGGACTTCGGTGCCTTGAGCTGTCCTTCTGCAAGGAGGCAAATTAAGCTCCAAATGAGGAACATGGGAAAGGGCAACACATCTGACCACTCCTCTTCTTCTGCTTTTTTTTTTTTTTAATTCTTCTTCTTCCTAAGCTTGCTTGAAAGCAAGAGAGTCCCATGAGCTGTTCAGTCTGTCTCCGTCTCCACAGAGCCCAGGAAGCCATCAAAAAATCTTAGTCATCCCTATTGACAAACATGGGAAAAGCAGGCAGGGTGACCCCCTGGAGGCACATGCTGAAGGCTTCCCCTGAACCAGAAGGCAACAGAGGAGGGTGCAATCTGGGTGGAAATGATGGGAACATCTTTGTGTGCTGATGGGAGGAAACCCACCCGGCTTCTAACCTGGGAGAAAACAGAAAGAGGGAAGGATGCTGGTCTTAGCTTGTATAGACAGTTGAATCAGGACACTTCTGACTGTCACTTCAGTTTATGGGAATACAAACGAATGGTCCTTTCCTTGCTTTAATGATGGCTTTTAAGCCTAAAAATAATGAAGCAAAGCTCCCCAGGATGGGGTGACCGGTGTGCCTCCAAATCCAGGGTGAAGCAGAGGCCGGCTCAGCCACCGGCATAATGGCTTTCTTCCCGCGCTCCCCAGAGAGCGAAAAACTTCCCTCATGGCTCGTATTCTGGTTTTGCTCCCTCACCTGCACCCGTGCTCCCTGAACCCTCCAGGGGAAGTTTTAAAGCTGACCTGACAATTCACTGCTTGAACAATCCTCTGTCCCTTTTATCAGGCCCTTTGCTTTGCCAGTCTGGCATAAAGGAGCTAGACTATAACAAAGACTCCAGCCCCAGCACGGTAGCTGGGTGAAAAGGCCGGAGGAGGGTCCATTTGTGGAAAGCTCTAGTCTAAAGAAGACTTTGAACATAGAGCACTCTTTCAAAACCGGATTTGTTTTGTGCAGGTTGTGCCACAGCTTGTTACTGCATTTTAAATGCTTATGCCAGCTGGTCCCAAGCCAGCATCGCTCTGTGCCCTAGATTTTAATGTCAAACTATTCCGAAAGCCAGGGTTTTGTGGTAAAGGAGGGCAAGTGTGACAAAGAAAACAGAGCAGAGGGCCCTGGTGTGAGCTTGGTACATTCATTATTGTAACAGAGGCAGATGTCACTGACTGCCACTTTCTTACTCCAGCTATACCTCAGTGGTAGAAACTTGACTAATAACAGTTGCTGAGGGAACAAGAGGATTATTCAGGTTCAGAGTACCAATATCAGCCAGGTTAAGCTCTCTTAGACATAGTGCCAGCATGATGAGTTTCTGAGATCCCAGGGCCGAGACGCCACGGCCAGAGGCTACTCTGCCTACGAAGTGCCAAGTGGACAGAAGCTGGACTAGGACCAGCCCTCGGCACCTACTACAGTCCCTGGGAAAAACATTCATGCAGAAGATGGTGTGTCCTTCTCATTGCCTTGTTGCAACCTAATTTGAAGGCTAAGCTGTCATCGCAGTCCAAATTAGATTCGCTTGTGGATTTTCAGGGATGCAGGGCGGAATAGGGTCACGCTTCGGAGCCTCAAGCTGAGCAGGATCTTGCCCGGCGTGTCTGATTTCTAGCAGGCAATCAGGCAGGTACCACGAGGAGCAACACCAGCCCTGATGGCTCACCAGCTTGCTGCATCGGGCGATGCCTCCGTTCTCGAGTTGGTTCTCTCCCTTCGCACGATGTCTGACTTTCAATATTTGGCCAAACTAAACTAGATCCCCACACCTATTCATCTGTGCTCCCTCTCTGCCCGTAAAGTGGAGGAGACATAGCAACTGGCTCATAGCGAGACCCAAGCACGGATGTGTCTGTGAGCCACAAGGTGAGTTCTGACGCACGTGGGCACCGGGTGTGAAGAGGCAACCAACCTCAGCGTGCTGTGCCCTGCCTGGGAGTTACTGCACCTGTTTTCACTACAAGTCTGAGCGAGGGTAGATGCGATGAGTCTTCACAGAGATCAGCCATGAGGCCGGGCAGCTGGCATGCCTGCTTTCAAGGAGAAATGAAAGTGGGAAGGGTTGGTCTAAGACCCTGAAGTGAGGCTCAAAATGCCCACGGCTCCACAGGGAGGTCAAATCACAGCCGTATTGCTTTCGCCTAACTTCCCTCTTCAGTTTGCAGCTCACAGCATGTGGCAACTAGGATTTTCAAAAGGTCCTAAGTGATGAGCCTAAGTCCTATAGAAAAATCAAAGGCAGCTGAGTGTTTGTCTTGCTTTGGCGCCTTTGAAAGCTCTTGCCTAAAATCTGAGTTTCTCCCAGACCTTAACGTGCAAAGGCACATTACACCAACACAGGGATTTTAGCTGGTGCCTCAGGACACAATCTACCCGTTCTCTGCGGCGTTGTACGTACCGGTTCTTTTCCTAACTTTGGAGGCTTTCATACCACACCCGTTACCCTGGTGTCTGAGCCCGTGCTATTCTCCGAGTCCCACGCTTCAACGGCATGTCGAGATGCAAAGCTTCTGGGGATCCTCTACAATTAAAATACAGTGTTATTTTAATAATAAAACAAAATGGTCTGCTCCGGTCGTGCAATCAGGCACATCTATTCCAGTTCAGCATCACTTTAAATACTCTCGGTCACAACAGCATAGCCAAGCCCCTTCATATTGCTTCACAAAAGCTAGATCTTGGGGCCAACTTATGGAGGAAGATATTGTACTGCTAAAACACTGCTATGGGGAACCCAAGACCAAGATGTTAAGGCATAGCAGAAGCAGACCCTGACAGAGGCTTTCTCTGTCTAGGGCTTGTCAACCAGGAAGATGGAGCCATCTCTTTTTCCCACATCAGTTGACAGGAGAGGAATCCTGGCAAGGCAAGCGAGTACAAATAGCACGCTGGCTCGGTACAATACAAATAGCATAACTGGGAATCTTATCCCTCTAGCTTAGCCATGCCTAGTCCTACCAAGGATGACTCGGGTTTTGTCTTCTGAGTCGTTCAAATGGTCTCAACTCCAGTACACACAGGCAGAAGGAGAGCCTTCACGCACCAGGCTTCACACTGCTCTATCAACTACTTTAAAAGTAAAAACTGCATGCAGGACCTGGGAAGGCAGACTCGGGGCCCTGCTTGGGCACTCCACTAGCAGCGTCTGCTGGTGGCGAAGGCAGCCCAGACAGGGCTGTAAGGGTTTCAGTAAAAGGTCCTTTCCCAGGCCAGGCATTGCAGCTCAGCCGTGCGGCGGGCTTTGCAAATCGAGCCCGGAGACTTCTGCTCCACGGCTCACCTGGCAACAGAAGCACGAGCCCCTTCTGAATGCATCTTCCCTGCAGAAGGGAGGTTTCACAATACCCAGGGGAGGTTACTTTAGCAAGAAAGGGGCCGGGTGACAGCACCCTGTGGAGGTTTCCCAACAGGAACAGGAGCTGTTTGCTTTTGCTTCTGCTATCACTTGCTGTGTCCACACATATCACAAAGCTCTTCCAAGAGCATCAATCCTGATTGCTAGGTTGAGCGACTGGTTGGTTTTAAAAGCATTAACTGGAGAATGCCAGAGTTGCAGGCTGGCAAGGTGAACCAGGAGCAGAGACTTAGTGCGGCTGCTGTTAGTTAGTCCAGTAATTAGTGCCTCCAGGTTTGAAAGAAAGCATATCCTGAAGCACAAGACAGAGCAGGACTCTAGGTAGAGTGTGACTGGGACTATGAGACTGAAGAAGGAAGGGAAATAATCCATTAATAGCACCTGATCTTGGGCAGGTTAAATCAGCACAACTCCATCCACTTCTTTTGATCGACACCAGCTGAAAACCCAGGCAAGCCCTTCAGGGACCCATCTTGCACTGACATTAATTAGCTTCCCTCAATCTGTCCTTTTCTACTTCAGCCTGCTATGATGCCTCCCCTCCATCCCCGAGAGGCCTCTCTCATCCCTCACTCCCTGCAGCAGTGTTTGCTCCTGGCAGCTTGGCATTTCAGAGCCAGGTCTCACGGACGTGGTTCGCGTCTTTGCAGCAACACCGTGTTTTTCTCGCTTTGGTTTCATTCCCTGAACCTCTTGCAAATGCCATCTGGGCCCACGCTGCTGGGGTGCTCTTCAAGCCCCTACACAGTTTCGTATTGTCAGGGCTGATCAGAGGTATTCTGGTTTTCAAGCAACAAGGAAAAATTCTGTCTTCCCTGGCTAGGAAATATGCTGGGAACATTTGAAACGGGTGCTCTGGTCATAGCTGTCCATCATCACTTGGCTTTTATGGTACATAACTTCTTGTTTCTGGCCTCTGCTTTTACAAGAGCCCGCTGTGGATCTACTACATTGCAAAGGGTTCTCGTTTTTACAAGTTCACTGGCTTAGGCTAGCAGTAGCCTTAGCCCTAATCGGTATAGATTCATAGATGTTAGGGTCGGAAGAGACCTCAACAGATCATCGAGTCTGACCCCCTGCATAAGCAGGAAAGAGTGCTGGGTTTAGATGACCCCAGCTGGATACTCATCTAACCTCCTCTTGAAGACCCCCAGGGTAGGGGAGAGCACCACCTCCCTTGGGAGCCCTTTCCAGACCTTGGCCACTAGAACTGTGAAGAAGTTCTTCCTAATGTCCAGTCTAAATCTGCTCTCTGCTAGCTTGTGGCCATTGTTTCTTGTAACCCCCGGGGGCGCCTTGGTGAATAAATCCTCACCAATTCCCTTCTGTGCCCCCGTGATGAACTTAAAGGCAGCCACAAGGTCGCCTCTCAACCTTCTCTTGCGGAGGCTGAAAAGGTCCAGTTTCTCTAGTCTCTAGTCTATAGTTTGCAGGGAACATGGCAGTCCCAACACACTCCCTTCTGCACATTTGCCTGCTGCACTGAGGCAAGCTCTGGCAGGCCTAGTGCTAATCCAATATTTATTGATTTACTAAGCAGTTTAGCTGTACCAGCTTGGAAGAGTGCAAATAGCATTACTGGGAATCTTATCCCTCTGGCTTAGCCACACCTAGTCCTAGCAAGAATGATTCAGATTTTGTATGGAAGGTTTTGTCTTCACAAGTCATTAAAATTATCTCAAGCCCAGCACACGCGCAGGCAGAGTGAAGTTGGTGTGGCTGCTCAGGTGACAGCAGCTTCCCACGAAACCACTTAGGCAGATGTCAGAGGCAGCATGGTTAGGGGCTGTGAGTTCACAGCACTGCAGTCTTCCTTTGTACCTGGGTGTTTCCACGCCTCTGCTGTCAGTGTGAACAACAGCACTTTCAAATCTCACAAGAGCTAAGTCAGAGCTCAGAAACTAAGGGCTGGTCTGGCCCACGTTAGCAAAGAGCGCGGCCGATGTAAAAATGGACTAGTACTCCAGTTACATTCAGGTGTCCTGCTCAATGAAGTAAAAAGCCCAATGCTGCTCATGCTTGACCTTGGAACAGAGATAGATCCATTCTCACTGAAAAGTCTGGTGAAGCTGAACCACTGCTTATCCTAGACATAGGAGGAAGTGTGGGGTGAGGTTGAAGATTCATTTTGCACCCACATATTTGCATGTAGCCAGCAGTGGGATATCCGTTACAGCCCTGATTTCATGCTGATGCTGCCAGACCTGCCGTGCAGTCAGCATACATCCCTAGCACTTGCTAGTTGGCTACTGCTTGCTAGAGTCCACCAGGGACAACAATATCTGGAGGGGTTTTCCTTTCCCAGCCTATCCTCGTTTTGTCCGGATGAGTCAGAATCGCGCACCTCCGGTTTACGTAAGTGGCATCCAGCAATCCCACAAAAAGGACTGTGCACTTTGAGACATGCCCTTGCTCTGCCTCATTGCCATCATCCTCCACCACTTCTGCCTTTCACAGGAGCTGTATTTACTCCGCAGCCAAATGCAGAAGAAATCCCTCATCAAAACAAGAAGGACAATGCAAACTTCACATTATCAGAGGCATCCCCTTTCAGGTACAGCAGCTTCCTTTGAGTGGAATAATTTAGCAGTGATGAAAGAAGCTGGATTGACAGTCCCAAAGACCACATCTCTCTCTTTAGGCACAAGTTAGGTACAACCCTGACAAAGGTTGGCGCCTCCTTCTCACGCTGATCAGAACCGACACGAACAGCTGCGGAAAAGGAAACCATTTGCAACACGTGACACCAACAAGAGGTTTTGATCCTACAACTCAGGCACTGTAATGCATAGTTCTGAGCACTCCTTATCTGGTGATTTATGTACACACAACCAGCTCTTTGAGAAGACCTCTCTTTCCAGGATGGAAGCTAACCAATGCCAATTAAGTGCATCACCCTGGAAGTAACTGGGCAATTCGACTGCTCTGCTATTTGATCTCGCAATATTTTGAGCCCTCTGCAGGCCATCCTTACCAGGTAGCTGCATTACTAGATTTTCTGCATCACCCCACTCGGTTTCTAGGATCACCTGTAGCAAATATCTAACGCGGTCACTGTGGGTCTTTCTTGCATTTACTACTCATTTGAGCCAACCATTCAGGACATTTGGTTCCTTCTGGGAAAGGAAGGGTTGAGCACACTAAAGCCACTGTCTAAACAATAAGCCCTAAGCCTCCTCTATGGATGAGAGATGGAATAAAATCTCACATCTATTCAAATCATCAGCTTCTCCGTCTCCCAGAGCAGCAATTACTTCTAGCAGAGGCAGAGACTAGAAACCAGAGACGAACCAGCGAGATCTCAGTGAAGTTGCTGACTATAATAACTAATGCTGACTATCAACCCGGTTCAAAGCGTAACCCCTGACTGAACTCAACTTTTCACTGACAGCAAGAAATAGCAATTTTTACAGTGCTGGAAATGTACTAAAAATAAGAGGGCGGAGTGCAAAGAGAAACTTTTTTTCCAACTAGCTACTAAAATTAAAGCGTTGTGGTAAATCTTTCATATATTCCTCGAGTCAGCAGCTCACAGGTACAGTTCCTTCCTGTCATCGGAAGGAACCGGGCTGGACACAACGCTGCATATACGCACACAGATTATATAACGATTAAATGTCACGGGCCTGCTCGTTAAGGTGCTCCCATTCTGTAGATTCGGTTCCAAGCCTGAAAAGAGTTATGGGCCCAAATAATGGCATTTAGTTATTTAAACACTGCAAGGGCAGCATGCAAGGGAACGAGCTGCTAGTAGGGTGATATCTTCCTGCCGTCCCACACAACTGGCCACACCAAAGCGGCAATTCTTTACGGATGCAAAAGGGAAAGAGGATATTAATTACAACCGTCCCCTTAAAACGTGGCCTAGTACACATTGGATAACGATGCACTTAACCGCGGTTACGCCAGCTCCGTTAACTTTGCAAATACCCTCTCATTAGAGTCGATGCCTGATGCCTATTTCACGGCAGGAAGTGAAAGACTCTGGACTCAGATACAACACGTTTTGAAAACGGTCATCCAGAGAGTGCAGGGACATCCAAAAGAGCCCATCACCGAGTTACTTACAGCCTTTTTGTGTCAGTAGATGTTTTCTTTAAGCGTGGCCCAGGGTCACTGGGAGTCTTTAGTCAAGGCACCTGGGCTCGCTAGAAAGGTGAAAAGCAAGCAATGTTAGTAGATGCGTCACCCGAGTTGGAGCTCTTCAGAGCAGTAGGGCAAACGCTGCCAGGAGGTCCTGGCCCAGCAGGCTGCAAATGCTCTGCAGAACCTGGGATGAAGGAACCTTCTCCCAACTCCAGGTCTAAGACAAACTAAAGGTCTTCAGGGCATGATGGAGACTGACACCCAGACCTGGCTCGGCAAGCGATGGAGCAGCCCTGGGGTTATGTTCCCTGAGCAGCGGGTTGATGACTTGAAGAAAAAGGCCCATCCAGTCCCTCTAATGATCTCAGATGGAAAGGCAGACCTTGCAAGTGCCCGAAGGAAGAAGCCTCATTTGGCCTATCCTTTGCAGTATGGCACATGAAACCGCCTGGCAGCACTGGTAGGCTGCTATCTTTGCTGAGAAAACCCAATCTGCCTTTTTTCTAGTGAGGCTCTGTCAGCAGCAACAGAGGATGTGCCCTTAGCCAGAGCTGAGAATAGCCCGACTACTGAAGGGTCTAGGGGTGGCAGCAGCTTTGTTAGTAGTCACTTAGCAGCCTACGGGGAAAGCCTTACCGTGTTTTCATTTTGTACAGCCTTATGAACTGAAATGCTACCTCCGTGTTGGAGGTACAGCTGCCATTCACTGCCTGAACAGCTGTGCAACAGTCCTACTGTACGTGATGATTCAGGGAATCCTTCTCTATGCAGCTTACAAACCCTGGCTGATGCTGTGAGGAGATCTCCTATAGCAGGGGCTGCCTCTGCATGGATGTGGAAGCCACCATTTGCTGACAGAGGACAATTGTCATTCATTAAAACGACACGATCACCTAATTTAAGTGGAAACAGTATGGGATGGCTGTAGCCAAAAGAACTAGTTTGCGCTTATGTCTTTGCAGGGACCTGGAGTTGGGAGAGTGGAAAAGGACAACAGGTGGAACAAAGAAATCCAAGTTTTGGTTCTAGCTCGTAAAGCCCACAGAGGTGAGGCTGGGAAGGGAAGAAATCCAAAAGCCACACACAAGCAGCTCTGAGCAGGAGAAAGGAAAAGCTGGGGCTGCTCCTGTAGCAAACAGAGACCTGCTTAACAGTGGAACCAGCCAAGACCAGAGTCATGACGTTAACCTGGAACAAGAAGAACGAGGAGAGCTGGGAACTGCCAGAGAAGAATCCTGGAAAGCCCCAGAAGTCCTGACCCAGGTTCAAGGAAGTTCAAAGCAGCAAGGAAACCACATTTGGAAACTGGGTACAAGGGGCGTATTTCAAGCCAAGACTAAGTTATTTTAGGGTCCTCCACAGTGCCTGTCTGCACCTGTTGCATCCTTGGAGAAAAGCTGTAAACCCACAGTAATGGTGTGTACTTAAGCCACCCAAAATGTTGGTGGGAACCCATCACAGCACCTCTTGGCTGAAGAAGTAACAAAGAGAACCAATGCTCAGGAAACGTGCCAGAGACACCAAAATAGAGAACTAGCGCTGAGACCCCATAAGCCAAGGGAAGCCTCAAAGCATCCACATCCAATGGATTGGCAACCAATATAGTCACTGAGCCAGCACGTGGCTTGAAAGGTCAACCAGAGCTGGTTTAATCATCCCCAAACTTCACCCCCTCAATAGACAGGCCAGCACAAAGGGAGATGACAATGCTGATCATCAAGGTATAAAAATAAAAAATGATTACACAATAATCATGTTCCAGTCATAGTTACATGATAAGGTGCTTATCTTTCATCATCTGCACAATCACTCCTGGCTTCCAGTTATGCTCGAGGCATTTGCAAAAGAAAGAAAGAAAGAAAGAAAGAAAGAAAGAAAGAAAGAAAGAAAGAAAGAAAGAAAGAAAGAAAGAAAGAAAGAAAGAAAGAAAGAAAGAAAGAAAGAAAGAAAGAAAGAAAGAAAGAAAGAAAGAAAGAAAGAAAGAAAGAAAGAAAGAAAGAAAGAAAGAAAGAAAGAAAGAAAGAAAGAAAGAAAGAAAAAGAAGAGTTAGCAAGAGATGCTTTCACATGCTCATCTAATTGCCACGTATCTTCATCTCAGATCTTCAGCTTCTAGTTGAAATCAAGCATGAATGTCTTCTTGTAAGGCCAATTAAAGGTCAGGACAAATTGGGTGATAGCCCCACAGGTGCCAACAGAACTGGATTGATGCTATTAACTGCGTAAAGCTGCATCTTGCGTATAGGTGGCCCATCACAAACTGCTCTAGTTACTACCTCTCAGATCCTCTCTGAAGATTTTCCCTGAAGAAGTTACATAGATTTGATCTGGTGTCTCCTACAAACCTGTTCACGGTAGAGTATTCCCATGCCCTTCAACCCTCAGGAAGAGAAAAGGGACATTTGTTCTTCCCTAACAATTGTAAGAGCCTTTCTTGGCAGATTGTGAGTGTTTCCCCCCCCCCCCCCCCGCCCCATAGGTTTGTTTGCTTGGGATTCATTCTTCTTCTTTTAATTTTATTTTGCTTTCAAACCTGGAGGAGAGCTATGAACTCGCATGAGTAAGTATCTGTTCTCAGTAACGCCCACACATTGACACAGCAATTCCTTTTAATAGCAGCATCTTTACAGAAAACAGATCTCTGAGTACCTTGTTACTCTTGGTATACATGCATTCGAGAGGAGACAATCATCTCCCTCCTAGAAGAGTGTGAGGGAGAAAACAGGGTTGGATGGAAGGGGTGGGGACACGCAGACAGTGGTGAAGCCATGGAAAGGGCATTGGTGAAGCCCAAAGCAGGTGTGTGTATGAATGCAATTGTAAGAGGGAGGTAGGAGCCACCACACTGGACAGAGTATCTGGAAGTGGAGGGGCTACAGCCATGCATGGAGAGAACAGGCCGTCTTGGAGATGCAAGAGATCCAACCAGGGTTCAAGTCACTTGGACCCTTGGGGAGGGGTCTGCAGAAAAAAAATAAATTGGGCTGCCCAACACCATGCCCTAATAAAATCAGAGACCCCAGGTTATGTTTTTTAAATCTTACAAGGGGGCTTTCTTGTGGGGGGCCCCCAAGCTCCCCCAAAATTTGCACCCTGGATCCAACCATTCAGAATCCCCGGTTAAATCAAACCCTCCCCAGTGCCCAGTTTTCACTGGCATCAGGTGACTCCCAAATTGTCCAAACCAGCATCGATGTGATCTCTTTAGACCAACACGACTACAACCAACACCCCCAAGCCCGTGCAGGCATCCAGAGCAGCGCAGCACCGAACACCTTCCACCTCAGCTGCCCCCAGGAATGAAGCTTCTGTTATTTCTCTTCCCTCCACCCTGTGTCTACAAACACACGGGAAAACATCTCCAAGCCACAGACCATGCTGGGGATGAGATTTGTGCGAGAGCGCACTGTGATTGCCAAAAAAGGCTCGACACACAACACGATCTGGGAAAGCCGCACACCCCCCGCCCCCCCAAGCCACGCTCGGGTTTTTCAGCGCAAGTATTACATGTGTTTATAGCGAACATTTTCCAAACCGCTGAGCCTGTGCAAGTGCTTTGTGCTAACGGCAGCTGCGGGTCAAGACTCTGGAAAAAGCTGCCTACACTTCACACCTCTGTGCAATACACATGCTGGTATCGTGCACGTTTCCGCTTCAGCACTGTCAACTGCGCTAGAGCATCAGGGCTGAAGACTAGGGTTTTAAATGACAGGTTTCTTGTTTTGGAACCAGGCAGCCAAAGAAAAATGCCTCCCTCCCCCCACTGTCTCCTGCTAGGAATGATTGGAAAAGGCTCCTTGCTATTAATTAATTAATCAATCCTTTCTGTTTAGCTTGGTGCTCTTGGTAGCTGTTTTACAGGAATCAGCAGTTTGACGTTTCCCTGAATACAGAAATGTTAAACCCCTTTCTCGAGCTAATATTTCACGCCAGACATCCTACATCTCACAGCAAACTGAACTAAGGGTAGACCTGCAATTAAGGTATTGATCTGGGATTTGGGACAACTGGATTTAGCTTCCAAATCTATCCTTTGCCCAACCTTCAGCGAGGCATTTCATCTCTCCGTGCTTCCGTTTCCCCACACCATGCAAAGCCATGCAACTTTCTTAGGTCGCAGGGGAGATGGGAACAGAAATCTTCTGATATTCAAGAGACGGGGACTATACAAGAAAAAAAGATCATAGACAGGTGTAAGCCAGAACTCAGTATGTTGGAGCAAAACTAATCCATTTAACAGCCCTGGTTCTTTGGGTAGAGGCGATATCTTTTATTTGACCAACTAAATAGTTGGAAAAATTGTGCTTTGCAAGCTTTCGGGCACAAACACCTTCTGCAGGCATAAGGAGAGCCTGTTGGTGTTGTGTGTGCTCTCCTGGGTAGACTAGAAGCCAATCTGCAAAATGCAGGTCTATTGGCTTCTATTCTAGTGAGGAGAGCTCACAATTCACCAACAGACGCTCCCTGTGCCTGAAGAAGGGCATTTGTGCCCAAAAGCTTACTAAGAACATTTTTTTCCAACTATTTAGTCAGTCTTATAAAAGATATCACATCTACCCAAAGAAACTTGTCTGCCTACGTCCTTAGACCAACAAGGCTACGACCAACAGACCTGACATTTCAGCCTAAGATGCCTTCCATGTAGACAAATAAGAGTCACCCTTAAAAAAGGAATAAAAGACAATGAGAGAGACATACTTCTGCCTGGTTTCTTCACTACCCTCTGGGATGTGAAACACATTCAGAAAATAAAGGGTCTCAAACCTCGACAGAATTGGAGACTACTCCGATTTAAAAAGCACAGGCACCTCTCTCTCCCCGCCTTTCCCTAACACAGACACACACGCTTATGGCCTACACCCTTGGCAAATTGTACATGTTCCTGTTCATAACTATATAGAAGCAACCCTCCTGTGAGCATCTCAAATCACCCAGGTTGGGGCCTGGAAAAATGTATCTATATAGATAGATCTATTGATAGATATATAGATGAAGACTGATGGTTTCTGCTTTTTAAGCAGCAGTTCCCAATCTGCCCAGCTGCTGCATTTCCATACCCCTGCATTTCCATCATGGCACTTTACTGGAGATCAGGTTACTTAACGATTTGTTTAGGCGTTTGTAACTGAAAAACAGGAGGTTTCTCCGTCTAAGTCACTGGAAGGTAGCTTCAGCATTGCATCAGAGTCAGAGCTCTGTGTTGTATTCATGGCTTCTGCCATTACACTTCGCACAGCAATGATGCAGGTTTGAAGTATTTTGCTAGCTTCTTAACACATCTAAGGCTTTCAGTCGGTGCAACTCCAAACCGCAGTGTTTTCTGACAGTTTTAGTATGAGTTGTCAACATCACAAAATAATACCATGAGGGCTCCCAGCCTGCTGGGAGCAGCTATGCAGCACATGACCTGAAAATCCCCAGAGCACAAGTAGAAGAGGAAGACAAGATGCACACTGCAAATCATTTCCAGTAGGCTCACGACTGTCCCTTGCGTGGCCTTCAGCCCTCGAGCCAATGCTAAATCAGAGGCACAGGAGGAAAGCGAGATGAAGTGTGAACTCAGGCCAGCAGTGTCCAGTGGATGCTGCATCAGCTCAGCAGAAGGGGGAGAAAGCCCCAGCTGAAACCACACCAAAAGTTGAGTAAAGGGACCAAAGGACATGAAGTCAGGACACCTCAAATCAAGTGACTAGTAATTTTGGCTGCCTATGCTGAGAAGCCTTAAAGAAAGGGCTGCGTGCAGTCTATTCGTCTGTCCTACGCGGGACTCCACCAGCAGCAAGGCACCCAAAAATCACTCACGAAAGAGCCTTGGCCTAGGACTCTAATCTCGTGCAGCGACACCTGGCAAGTCATTTCCTGTCTCTGCACCTCCAATTTGCCATATGTAAACGACAGTAAATATTTAACAGTTGAGATGTGCTGCAAGGCTCCTTGAATTAATACTGACATACCTAGAGAGAAGGTGCTAAATGCAAAGGTACGATCTACAAAGTGGGAACAACACTGCTCATCTCCAAGACATCCTTATGTTCAGTCAACCAGCTTTGACAAAGCCCTTTGCGATCCGTGACCGAATGATTATGGCTCCTGACACTCTTTAGCCAGAGGCAGCACAGATCTGATGGTCTAAGGAGCTGGTCTGGCCTCATGTGTCAACATCAACATTTAACACGGACACTGCTGAGGTCTTCAGGTCAGGGACAGCTATGACTCCAACTAGACACAAGTAAGGACAATGCCACGTTACATAGAAGGGAGCTGCTGTGAAGAGCCAGGCCAAACATACCCGACTCTTTCCACCTCCAGTTGGCCGGGAACCATCACCTCTCCCCACCCACGGATGACCTGGCCAAAGCAGCCTCTCGATTAGGTCATTGCAACTAACTGCATTTGGGGCTGGAGATGGAAACAAGCACCGACTCCTAGAGAAAGAGGGCTGGAAGTGACCACAGGAGATGATCCCAGTGCAACCCATTGCTCTAAGCAGAGGCTGTCTCAGTCCCAGAACCACTGTGTGCAAAGCAGGCTGGAAGCTCTAGCACAGTTTGATCTGAGCAAAGTTGTCAACCCAAAAGACTGTATCGAAAGATTACAGGTAAGAAAATAATAGAGTTGTTCTGTGTCATTTGTTGATCAGGCCTCATATGATGACCTGATCATAACACATCAGAGCCAAAACTTGCCTTTAGCTGGTTTCCTTACCTCTAGTCAGAATGAATTAGTGACTTTTAGATGCTGAGTCTGCATGCAGGGAGTCATTTAGCCTTAGGCTCTATGTTAATGGAAGAAATTGTCCGGTTCCACCACGCGCTCCTTGCATGATGCCACTGCCGCTCTTAGGCCTTGATTGGGATCTTCAGAGCCACAAAGCAGTCGAGTCCTCACTGCATCAGCGGGCACGTCCTGGTCCATATTCCAGCGAAACAGCAGTGCTTCTGCACGTCAAAGCAACCCCCGAAAGCCAAGCGCTAGGACTCGGGACTATTCCTAACTGGGGAGCTAGCCCGAGGACAGTAGCGGCGTTGGGAACCAGGTGACCACCCAGGGCCCCACACTTTAGGCGGCCCCAAAATTTTATAACAAATTTGGGGGGGGGGGGGGGTGAAGTTTTTGCAAAGAAGTGCTCTATTTGCATTCTAACACTCGACTATTTATCTGATTCCCCCAAAGAATATTAAGAAGATCCATGATACAACTGTGGTGGGTTAATATTTACCCGAGTACCTCTAAGGCAGGGGTGGGCAAAATGCGGCCTGCCAGGCCATTCTATCCAGCCCGGGGGGCCTCTAAAAAATTTAGAAAATTAATATTTATCTGCCCCCGGCTGCCTGTCATGCGGCCCTCGATGGCTTACCAAAACTCAGTAAGCGGCCCTCCGCCCAAAATAATTGCCTGTCCCTGGTCTAAGGGGTCTCAAAGGACTCTCTTGCCCAGGGCCCCAACAACCCTCAGCCCCCCACTGCCACGGGCAAATCAAAATAACCCAGAATCAACCACCACTACAAATCGAGAGATTGCCGAACAGCACAGTTTTAATTCATTAACAACCCAAGCGGAGCTCCATCTTATGCAGGGATGAAAGGCAGGAAGCTCTGTGGAGTTCGCATGACACTTTGTCCTTCAGATACGCCCTAGCTAGGCGGTGTGTAGATACCACTGCCATGGGTGCAATAGAAAACACTATGACAAATTAAAGAAGGGAGATTTCATCAGCTTCAAAAGCCACAAAAGCAGGGCTTTTTTTTTTTAACCAACACATTTCGAATAGACGTCAATCCCTGCTGGTTGGAGCGGAAAAGAAAAGTAACCAGTCTCCCAGTGTGAAATCACTTTAAAAAAAACAAAATCAGATAAAGCCTTTTTTAATCACCTGCTCAGAGCTTCCCTGCTCTCTGCGTTTTGGCAAAGCTCATGGGCAGCCCAACCATAGCCCCGCTCTGACAAACACTGATCCATAACGTCAGCACTGGGATGGCGGGGCGTGGGGGAAACGACTGGAAACTCGTGCCAGGCTGATGCACATCTAAAAGGCACCTGATGTGAAAAGCTTTGCAGGATGGCACCGAGGTGTGCTGATGCAGCAAGTCTTGCTGGGCCCAGCAAGAAAGGGGCAGGGGTGGGCAAGATCAGGCCGGGGAAGTAACTAAAACATTTTGCAAAATGCTGCTGGTGTGCAGGAGGAGGTCTTACCTGCTCCAGGCACACAAAGACCCCAGCTGCTGCTGCATCTGTCTGCTACTGCCCCAGCAAAGGCTCCATGTTTGGGGGCAGGGGGGACACCATCCTGGCATCTGCTTCAAGTTGGTGCCCAGACTGGTGCCCCACATGCCCCCCCTAGTTACACTACTGGATCAGACTGAGGTGCATTAGGAGCCCTTTGACCTACAGCACTCCTGTTATGCCGGCCAAATTACAACTCTGCAGAGCCTCTAAGTGCAATGCCAGAGCGCACTTCAAGGAAAGGATTTACCTGGGCTGGCTGAAGGGGCTGCTGGTCAGAGCTCCAGCGGCAGAGCAAAGTGGTGCGAAGCCCAGGACTGGGCTGCTCAGCTTTTACGGGGGTCCAGACCCGGGCTGTGTCCGCTATGCCAAGCATGAACCCACCCTGCAGACGAGGCAAAAACTTGTTTGGTGAGAGCACAGAAGTGAAAGCAAGGGCGAGTAGGATTCTTCTCCCCTGTAGTGTCCTGCAGAGCTCACACCCACCGAGCTCTGCTGCTTAGCTCTCCCCTGTGCCCCCAATGCAATTGATGCTGCTGAACTGGAGCCTGCAACACCTAGGCACCTTATTGTCAGCACTAACAGCATGGCTGTCCCGAGCCCATGCCATCAGCTTCCTCAGACTCTCATGGAACGGAAGTCAATGACTCAAGTGGCAAATTCAGATTGAAAAAGGGGTGGCGGGAGGAAAAATAATCCACCCGCACACATCAGCCCACACCTCCTGTTTCAGCACTTATGCAATCTTGATTACCAGAGCATCCAAGTGCCTTCCCACCCTTGTCTTCACAAGAGCCTGGCATTGCCCAAGGCTGGAAGCAGCAGAGGGGCAGGATGGAGTTGGCAAGCCGCACTGCCTTCTCTTTATATACTTGACAGGAAAGATTTGATAACCTTGGTGCAAAGGCATTGAGAGCTATTATAACAGCAGCCCTCCAGCCATGCACACGGGGGTACTCATCTCTGATGGCAGCAGATGATCTGTGCACCGCGCTGGTGAGCTGTAGCCACTACCAACACTTGAGAGAAGCCAATAATGTGCATTTTACAGCCAGCAGCATCTGTCACCTTACCCAGACCCTTTCCCCTCCCAGAAGCCCTCCCTGTGCCCAGCTGAGAGGAACTGCTTACTGGAAACAGCCTCAGCCAACAAAATCCATGCCTTGAGAGCTGGCAGAGGGAAGCAGGGCCCTTTCCAGGGTCTGCAGCCTACCAGCTTCCAAGGAGCATGGTGCCTCTTTCTTGCAAGGAAGTGGCTGGAAGCCAAACATAGCAGAGGAAAAAGCTAGACGAGCATCTCCCTCTTCTGGCTCTTGCAAGTAGTGCCGGAGGCTGCTACTTCCCAGTAGCACGTTCACATCACATCCAGGTCCTGGGTGCAGGTGGGTGGGTCGGCTGGGAAACTACATCATGGCATTTAGAAAGATTTGGATGGCACAGCGTGCCTGGCCAGGGAAGGAGGAAGGGCCATTATGAGCCAGACCCGCACTCTCCCCCTTTGCCTTGCAATTAATTGCTTCGCCTAACAGTCTTTCATCTCTGTGCCAAATAGCCTGGTGAAGGGGGAGTGGAGGAGGAAGAAAAGAGCCCAGCTGCCACGGATCACCTACGGGGGGGAAAACCCTTGGGACCAATATTTGTTTATCCAGGACATATGCCAAGGGCAGACATGGCAGCCAAGCCTTGCTACCAACTCTGCAAGGAGAGAAGAGGCACCAAGATCGCTGTAGAAATACCCTCCCCCACCAGCACCGACTGAAGTCAATGGATAAAATCCTCTGCTGTGCACAAGGCTAGAGCAAGGGTTTGGGCAGCACATCAATCCCACTTAATGTCTCTAAGAGACTCCTGCCTGACCCCAACTTTTTCAAAGGCCCTGCAAAAAGCTCCCAGGACTGCCAATGGGCTCCGGATCAGACCCAGCAAGAATTTTCTCCCGACACCCAGGCTGCAGGTACTCAGTCCCCCTTCAGGGTGGGGGAAACTGCCTCCCCCAACCCCAAAAGACCAGTAGGAGCCAATCTGGATTGATACACAAGCAAGGAACAGGAAGACTGGGCGACGCATTAAGTGTCTTTAATCCGAAAGAGGGAAAAGCAGACCAGGAAGATTAGTATAAGCCAACAGACAAAAAAATTAAAAATCTGGCTTAAAAACAAATTAAAATTCCATACAGTGTCTAAAAGGTCTAGAAACTAAACATTTCCTTAAAAAAAAAAAAAAAAAAAAAAAGAGTTGTTGTTGGAACACATTAAAATGCAGTGAAACAATGTGATAAAGAAAATAATTCATGGACTAAAGACCTCAAAAGAGCTGTTCTGCTTCTGGGAACAGAGGGTTTCAAACACCGAACACCACCGTGGGAGAGGCCAGGACAAAGCCAGGAGCTGCCTCTCCTCCTGCATCATGCAGGCAAGCAGCAGAACAGGAGTCCACCGAGCCGGGGGTTCCCCAGAAACCAGGTGCCCCTCGAATGGGGGAGTCAGTGCTAGAAAACCAGCTGCTGCTCCAACGACTCTGAAGCTTAGCTGGTCCTTCAGGTACGTGGCCACTTTCCCCCAGCCATGCCCGAGCCAGCTGGTTTGCTTGGTGGGACCTCCAGTAGCTTCTGCCCATATTAGCTTCTTGAGACGGGGAGCGAGGGGCAGCTGAAGAGCCAGAGGAAATACTGCAGCACTGTAAGGAACTGAAATCCACTGCCCAGGCATCTCACAAAAGAGATGGAGAGAAGGATGCCCTGTCTGCACTTCGAATCCCGCTTCCCCGATGCGGGGAAAAGTCTTTCCCACATCCGAGTGGGGCAGGAATAGATGGGTCTGGCGGTGAGAGAAAAGGGCCCGCTCTCCCATAAGCTCTGTGGTCAGTGCTGGGGCCCCACAGAGGAAGGAGTGTCTGCATGGTCTGACTTCTGCTGCCAGCTTTGAAGAAGTGCCATGGTATGAAGCAGTCATGCTCAGCACACTGGGAGCCCCAAGGAAAGTCAGGGCATGATGCCAGGAAAGGACAGCAGCGGGTCTCTCTCCCTCTACAAAACCAGCAACTTCTTGACTTCACAAGAGCTTGAAAACCCTGCAACAGGCTGAGCACTAAGAGCATGGGGGGCAACTGCATTAGGTGCTTCCGGTCTAATCCCAGGAAGGCTGAGGCTGCTGTGGGGGGGGTTCATCAGACACTTCATCCCTTCCCCCCACTCCCCAAAACCCTGAGACTAAAACTGAATCCCAGGCACGTGGCAGACCCCAATGGACGGTCCAGACAGACCGCACGAGTGCACACGTGCACTCCCGCATCTGCATACGCATTACACGCACCCCATGGGTCTGCATACATGCAACATGCATGCACAACAGTACTTGAGAACAACCACGTGTGCATGTGCTTAATGTCAAGGCTTCCAGTTCAGGAAGGATCTCTGCTACGTTAAAGGGCATCCAGCAATTATCCAGGCCTGCAGAGCAGCTCTGGACCCAGAGGCTTTCCCAGCCAAACCCAAACTCCAGGCCCCTGCAAATAAGAGTTAAAAGGAGAGCAGAAGGGACTAGGAAGAGCCCCCAACAGCACATCCCTACACCCCAACCGACGGCTGGCCAAAACACCGGCACTGACCAAAGAGCCAGCAGCCTTCATCTCTAGTGAACACTTTGCATAGGGAACACACTGTCTGGGTTTCAGCTCTACAGTAGTTTTAAAAAATATTTATATATTAGATACCCTAAAAAAGGTCACCACAGGAATCTCCATGTCTTTGGAAGGAGGGAGGCAAAGAATTTCACCCAGGAAAAAAATCCAAATTACCGGCACCATTCAACTAGGAGACAAAAAATAAACGTGTGGGCATATCTTACAGGGGGCGTTTCCTTGCCTGCTCCAGAAAGGTCAGAAACACAGGTGGGCTGCTAAAAATAACTAGTCTGGTATAAATGTCTGAATTCCATGCGCTTCGATATAACAGTCTGTCTTTGTCTTTTTTTTTTTTTCCTCAAAAAATATATATATAGTTATTGCTTTGTCAATGCCCGGGCAGGGCTGGGCGGCGCCCTCAGTGGGGGAGTGCTGTCGGCTCGACGGGGTTCGCTTTCTTTCGCCTCTTCATGAGCAAAGGGTTGGACGAGTCTTCGATTTTCTTGATCTTGATTTGTTCGTAGTCTACGCGCATGGTGGCCAAGGCACTCGTCATCTCCTCCTGGAGGCAGAGAGGGAAACGTGGGAACGATTAGCAACAGCACACAACGCCCGTATGTTCCAGTGCTCGTATCTGCCTGGCCAACGCAGTTGCAGACTAAAGCTGGAACAAGCCATTAGGATCATGCGATCCAGGTCAGACCTTTGCCCAGCATCAGTCCTCTTCACGTGGAGATTAACTGGATCACACCTGGCTGGGGTTGTCCGACCCCAGGGCTCTTTCCTGCCCAGGGCAGGGGCTCGGACTTGATGATCTGCTACGGTCTCTTCCAACCCAAACATCTATGAATCTATGAACTATAGCAACCAGCATTAACGAAAAGGCTTTGGCGGATGGAGAAGCCATTTGGCCCCCTTTAGTCCAGCTGCCTTTGCTGGAGTCAATTTATGTTTTATTTCTAGCTTGAGTTGCTCGTGCTTCCATTTCCAGCCACCCCTGTCGATGTATTGGATCAAATGATTTTGCACGCTCGTGGTCTGAAAAAGAGCACCCCCTCTTAAAACACCCACCGTATCACTTCCAACTCCCAAACTGACATCTATTCATACCTAGGCTTCCTTATAGCCCATGGGAAGAGAGAGAAGCAGACAGCCTCTAAACCCATCCTTCATGCCACTGGCACGGCAGCCTCAGCAGAGGACTGAATAGGCCACAGAGACCAAATTATCTGCTCACCTCTTCGAGGCAAATCTGAGGCCCTGCCAAAAAGCCTGAGGCAGTGACGACAGAGTCGTTACTAGACCAGTTAGGCTCAACACTGCAGTTGGAGGCAAAATGTGGAAACCCGTGTATTGCAACCAGCCACACGAGTGTACTTTCTAGAAATATTCCAGCCCCTTAAATATGTGCATTTCCCATTTATACATAGCTTGTGTTTGCAGCCCATTTCTCTTCCTTCCCAATCTACTTCCTCTCTCACATCCAGGATATATAATAATTTCTGTCAAGAAGCCTTCCTCACAGGCTCAAATGAACCCAGTAAAGGCCCCAGGGCTGCCTGTGGAGAAACACCTACAGACCTACGGCCAGTTACCTGGGTCCTGATCCAAAAGGCTTCCCCCCACCCAAACCCTTGCCAAAAGCAGCACACAAGCTTGAGCGAGGCTGCGTACTCAGGGACTGGCTTCACAAACCAACAGCAGCAAGCACACCATCTGCAGCAGATGGGTTTCGAGGGCAGAAAAATTTCAGGGAGCCTTTACCTTGACATCCTCCCACAAATCCTTCTCTTCTTTCAACACTCGACTAGTGTGCAGTGGCGTCTGAGGTACCTGCATGGATTGCTTTAGGCAGAAAGAGAGACAAAAGGGGGTTAAGCCACCAGTCACATTTCCTGTAGCCCTTGCCCTTCCAGTAGCCAGCACTTGCATCCAGAATGCCAGGCACCTACCATGATCCAAGGATGGTTCATGAACTCCGTTATCGTCATGCGTTGGGTTGGGTCTGTCTTCAGCAGGTTCCGAATCAGCTGTTTAACTGGAGCAGGAAGAGAGAGCATTAAAAAGCATGCCTATCTATTTATTTATCTATCTAAATCTACACATCTGGGCATCGCCTGGTGAAAGCCCCTGGTACTTTGTTGGCTGCAATGGGGCAGACGCCCAGGTTTAACTAGGCCTTATTCTACTCCCAGAGGCCTTGGATACAAATGCTGAGCTTTCCCAGGGGGTGTTACAGTGAAGGAAAAACAGCAAAAGGGTAAAGGGGCTGCCCTGGGACCTCAGAGACCTGGGATCCCACTCCTGCCCTGCCAGTGCCATCCTGCATGACCCTGAGCCAGTCAGCCTCCTGCATGAGACCCATGAAGGAAGCGGGCTCGTCGTGGGTTCTGCCAGGAGACTTATAACTTGCATTTCCTCCATCACCATTGTTACCAACGTGAACTGTTTGTGGGTACAGTGTCATCCAAATCCCCCACTTCCCTGCCCCAGGAAAGGGAAACCACATTGCCACTATCAAAACAACCAGCCCCATGGGATTTCAGTGCCGATGGTGCCTGTACGGCTTCCCTGAGTGCTGAGATATGCACGTTGCTTAACTAAAGCCATCCTCTCTGCTAGAGGGGGCACACAGCACTGCAGCTCTTACCTTCTTCCGATACTTCGGACCACTCAGGGTTGGGGAATTCATACTGGCCCATTCGGATCCGCTTCTTCATGCCTGGAGAGATGGCCAGACCGTGGTTGGAATAGAAAGGGGGATAACCACACAGCCTGAGCCAGAGGGAGAGAGAGAAAAGGAATATCATGAAATGATCTGCTAGAGAAACATCCTTCAGATGCTACACAGAGCACTGGAAACTCACTAAATCAAGTCCCCCCCTGCTTCTTCTATATATCCAAGTCCATTCCAGATCATGCATCCAACAGCATCCTTGAAGGGGTCCCCCAACCCCTCAGGGAGGGACAAGGATAAACTCACTCCTGGAATAGTTCCCCCACCCCAAGCGAAATATGGAGGGAGGCTTTGCAAACAGGCCAGTCTGAGCACTAGACAGACACTACAAAGTAAGGAACAGCCCCCCTGATTTGGCTTGGACTAGCAGGACAAGGCTGCGTTATTTAAAATACAGTGAGGTTCCTAGAGGAGCAAATGGATTCAGAGGAAGAGCATGGCCTGCTCCTCCAGCAAGGGCCCTGGCAAAGCCAAGTGGCCATCAACATTCAGAGGGTAAAAGCAGCAGCTCCCCTGGGTTGGGAATGGCTTACTTACAAAATATACATGATGACACCAAGGGACCACATGTCACAGGACTTGTCATACTTCTCTGGGCCCAGCACCTCCGGGGCTGGGGAAAGAAAGGAAAAGGCAAAAAGTCACAAGATGGTCAGAAAAGTCCTGAAAAGGAGCAAAAGGGGCCAAACACATGCATCACCTCTGAAGAGCGCAGCTCTAATTTAGGCCAAAGTCATGAGCTTGACAGTCTCTACCTGCACTCCCTAGCCTACCTCAAAAAGGCAGCTTAACTTAGGGGCTGGTGTGCGCAGAAGCAGCCCCATGCTTTCAGAAGCCGAACAGATAATCATTTCAACTATGTGCACAGCTACACAGAGGCCCAGGACCAGAACAAGAGGTGCTGAGCATCGGGCCCCGGAGTCTCGACAGGCCGTGGGTGGCCAGTGCAAGGAAGATTATGAAATGGCCACATGATTAACACCAAGCCAAGACATGCACCAGACAGACTGCAGGAAGACAGGATGCATGCTGCCTCTGGCCTGGGACAGCCTACACCACCCACCATTTCAAGCGTCTTGGCTCTCACGGTCCTCAACGCTTGAGCAGGGATTGCAGAGGCCCAGATCTGTCTGCAGTAAAACCGGTCTTCTGCATGGCCCACCTGAGGGTACTGGATTTTAACTAGAGGGCAGGGCTGCAGCAGTTTAACAAGGGAGTTTACACACCATCGGTGTAAACTAACAACGATAGCAGGAGATTCTGAGACCGTGCATTCCCCATTCCCTAGAAGAGAGCAAGGCTTATGCACATCCCAAAAGACTCACCCACATAATAAGGCGTGTAGCATGGAGTGGCCAGGGAGTTGTGCGTGGTGGTTTCTTTAGCAAAGCCAAAGTCGGTGAGCTTTAAGACAGTGTTGGGCCTTTTGGAGGTGTACAAGAGGTTTTCCGGCTGCAAAGACACAACAAAAAGCAGCAAACAGTCAGACAAGTCCTCCATAGCCTTACACCCAGCACAGATGGGGCCAAGAGCAGAACGGGGCTTCTGTTTCATCGCAGAAGGTTTGCATGTGAACACACCACTGGGAGCCAACCAGGTTTAAGTGCAAGCTTCAGGGTCAGAGAGGGTTTCTTGTGACAGCCCAGTCCTAAGTCCTACCCGAAGCTCGGTCCTTGGCATCCGACTGCCTGGTGCCATTTCCAAGGTCAAGATATGGCGGGTAAAAGCTGAGTGAGTCAGGCATCAGGATGGTTCACATGTTCCCCTAGCACCTCAATCCCTCCCATCCCCCTCCCACCTACCCACAAGCCCTTCAGGATCCAGCCAGGGTTGGCCCAGATCTTCTGGGACACTGCAAGAGACTTTCTGGCCATTTCTGTCAACCCCAAGGCTTTCCAGCAAGGGTCTGGAAGGGCTTTCTAGTTGTTGCAAACCAGCAACTGCCAGTCCAGATCTTCTGCTTGGTGAGCACCATGTCCAACATCAGATGACACAGCACACCTAAGCAAATGGGTGTGAACACCGGTAACATAGGTGCAGTTATGAACAAAGGAAAGAAATCTCAAAGCCCTTCCTGGACCCAGCCCTTGCCTCAGGGGGTTGGTACTATTCGAGTCAGCTTGCAGGGGTTTTCCCCACTACCACATTCAGTTTTTGGTCTCTGCTCTCCTGACCATCCCCCTCTCTCTCCCTCAAGAACAAGGCTGAAGCTGCATCCTTCAGGTATCAGCATGTATCTTTACCTTAGATCAGCTACAAGACAGCAGGATGTTGCATACTTGGGTACTTAAGCCCCAATGTCCTGGGGAAATTCCAATCCAAGCAATGCTGTTCTGTCCCTGCAAAATTCCCCCTGTGATTTCATCCAGAGGCAGGAGGCTTCTTCTCTTTCTGCCCCGAATTTGGGCGGCATCATCGGGCAGCTATGGAATATTTGCTGTGTTCCACGACAGAGGTGGCTGCATTTCAGAGCAGCTTTACCTACTGGGCCTGCTCCTCGGTTACCGCTTAGCTGCCGCTGCTCTTTGCGACTGAGGGATGCTCAAACCGTGAGATGGTACAGAAACAACTGCTCATCGGCTTGAGAAATTGAATGCTAGAAATCCTTCCGCTCTTGCTCTTTATTTTTATTTAGAAGAACTCATGGTTCTCCAAGGAAGGCCCCCTGCAAGACGCAGGGAATGGCAAAGGTCAAGGGTTATCCCCTTTCCCCAACATCAAACCAGCCATCGTTTCATGGTCGCTGCTCTGAGCTCCTCCTGTTCTCTGCGGGTGGCCTGAATTTAAGCCAGCCAGAGGAGAAGGGAGTGAACATGCACCTCTGCCGGGCTGTGCTTTACTACGGCTATTCCCAAACTTACCGGGAAGCATTTCAATTTTTGTTTTCTTTTTTAAAATGGCTTCTTGTGGTGCTTCCTCACTCCGACATGCTGCTTGCTGGTGGCACACAGACACGGGTGCCCTTGCCAAAAATCTGTGATCCAAGCACCGTCCACCATTGCATTAGCCCTACTCCTGACCCAAAATGCTGCCTTGATAAGCCTTCTACCCGAGCGAAGCCACCAGGATCCAATGCAGCACTGCTCCCCATCCCTGCCCCGCAATCCCCCTGCCCTTTAAAATGACAGATTTACCCGCAGCCTGCCAACTTTAGCGAGCCTCTTCAGTGCAAGCTAAGGGTCCTGACCTGGACTGGACAATGTAAGCAGAGGTCCCTCTGTTATGGGCAAAGACCTTGGAAACGGGCATTAACTACTAAAGTAAACAGTACCTTAACATCCCGGTGGGCGATGTTAATCGAGTGCAGGTACTGGATGGCCTCTCCAATGCTCTTCATTATTTCTGAAGCCTCTAGAGAAGTTACAGGAAATTGTAGAAGTATGTAACGTGACAGCTCGGCAGTATAGCCCCCTCCCCTCTGCACCCACAAGTGATTCACAGAGCATCTGCAAAGGCAGGACCTAGATGCTCCCCTGAGAATCCAAAGCCAGAAAAGGTGGCTGTCCCCAAAGCCTGCCTTTCTGCAGCGAGTCCCTTACATAGCTCACGTGGCTCTAGGATAGGCCTGCTAAAAGCAGTACTAACAAGGGAAAGCTCCAGCCACTGGCTTCAGCCTTAAACCGACTGGCGGAGCCACATCCTCTGCATCTAACAGAGGTTACAGCCTGCCTCGTTAGGGATGGTGATAGAGAAAGGGCCTTGGAGAGCCCAGAGCTCAGCACTCACTGCAAACTGGCAAAAATCCCATTTTTCAACGAAAATACTTTTACAAGTCACAGAAACCCATCCAGCTCCTAGGCGAGCTGCGCGGGAGGCGGCACCCAGGGAGGAACAGCACTTTTGGAAGTGTGCCCTCTTCCCAGGCAGATGTAAACATGCTCAGTTCAGACACTGGAAGGGGCAAGGCTGGCTAGGGGCCGTGTCTGCCATCCAGCCCCACACCCACAAACTTGCAGGTTCCCAGGACTTCCCACTCCGTGCCCCAAGCAGGCAGCAGTCAAGGGAACGGGCCTAACTGAGAGACGCCTTTGAAAGGCAGGACGTGTAGCACAATCTGAGGGTGATAAAATGCTGTGCGTCTTCTCCCTACCCCGCTCAGTGAAGGCCTGGTCTCCCCGATCTTGAATGCGACTGAAGAGCTCCCCGCCATCCAAGCTGAAACAGAGACAAGAGGAATTGGAGACAGAGATGCTACCGACCATGCCCCGAGTAGCTTTCTCCAGCTGCCCTCCACAGCAGCATGGGCTGTTCTGCACCCAGCCCCATGGACAGGCAATGCACAGCTGCCCCTGGGGAGCTGCCCCAACACCCCAGTGAGGAGAGCGCTGGCAAGGAGTCCGGACTGACGACAAGTTTGGTGGGGATTAATCTCTCCCCCCACGCCTGGTTAACGCTTCTGCATGCGCTCCTCCTCCCAAGCCCTGTCCTCCACCAGGTCACTGGCAGAGGGCCTGCAAAGGTACAGAATAAAAAGGGCAAGTGGTTGTGGTCTCCATGGTTGCATGTCAACACCCATTTACAGGAAAAAAGGCAAGGTGCCCTAGAAGCGTTGTGACATTTCCCCGCCTGGCTGGCCTACTTTCTGAGCACAAGCCAGCAAAGCTAAACCCATGTGAGCGAGGAAGTGTTGAAAGCAGATTTCCGCCACAGTCTGTGGCTCCGGCTACTTCAAAATCCGGGGTCAGAGAGTGCAGCCACGTGCCTTTCTCCTGGCACGCAAGGTGGCTGGCGGCCGGCAGGCTCACCGAGTGCCACAGCACAGCACCGGCCCCATCCTCAGAGGGTAGCTCTCACTGATTTCAGAGCCTGGCCATCTCAGCAGGGACGAGGGGACCTGGATCCCCTAAGCAGCTTTGGTTTTTTTTAAAAGTGCAGCTTTGCTGACCCTCAGACTCAGCCGTCTCCTCTACCCCGCTGCCTCCATGTAGCTGCGGGCAAGTCACCTCACTGCAAGACAGGCCACGTGATATCTCCTGCCTCTCTTTTCTCTTGGTTTTTACGAGCTCTTCAGGGTACAGACTCTCTCCTGACCTGAGTGCAGCGTGCCGGAGCAAGAGGGCCCTGGTCCTGGCAGATCTCCAATACCCAACTGAACTCAACTATGTGACTGGGAAAGGCGATCTGCTTCTGGTAAGACCTCAGCAGCCAAGTCCTGGGTTGCAAGCACCAGGGCTTTAACACGGACCCTGTTGCTGAGGGTCAGGCAATGAGGCACCACAGCAGTGTGTGGCCCCTCAGGACCGTGGCAGACTCCAGACTGGTGCAGCCAGGATGTCTCTAGCCTAGACACTGCAGTGACCAGCTTCCCATCACCCAGACCTTCCTTCCTGCCCCGCCGCACGTGCGAGCTGCTCGGGCCCGCTCTGCCTGCAGGCGCCCGGGATTTCAGCTGGCTTCTCAGAAGCACCTGCCCACACAGCGAACTCATACGCAGCTTGCATAACCACCGAGCTGCAGCCTGCCCTTCACAAACGCCGCGCTGCTCCTCGCTCCCTCCACCCCCCACCAACCCTGGCCTCTGCCAGAGGAGAGGTTTTGGCAAGGAAGCTGCATTCAATCACAGCTGCGGTTGGGATGTGGTTTCGATACTTTCCCCTTCATTCCTCCCTCCTCCCCATATTAAAGCAGCCGTCTGAGCGTGCCAGGTTGGCTCAGATGCTGCTGTAAGAAAAACTGTGCTCTTTACCCTGCCTGTCACAGTTTCTGCGGCTGCCTGCTGACCACGAAACCCACCCCTGACCATCGCTGCGACCGAACAAATGGGTTGCCACCATGCACGGCAGCAAGGCTGGGACTCCCGAGGCTCCGCGTCTGCTTTGAATGGGGAAAGTAGGGGTGGTTGGGACAGCCTGCCCGCTACCAGAGCACAGCTGGGTTTGCAAAGTGGCTCAGAACCCAGCAGTGTGGTCACAGAGTAATTTGGATACCTGGTTCTTAATTGCGACTGCCACATCCCTCTAGAGAGCTCACATGGGCCAGTTCCCTCCTCCCTACTACTCTCCAACCCTCGTTAAGAACTTCCCTGACAACAATGACTCAAGATCCCCCTCTCCACACACTACAGCTACCCTCAAGGCCACCAATTTTGCATTATAGCCAGTCCTATTTCTATCCAAGGGGCACAGAGGATCAGACAGGTGCCAGTGCTGGTTCTGACCTCTGTGTAGGAAGAAAATAAAAATCCTGGTGTTGCTGAGGCCTGAAGAAGTGAAACACCTTGTATGGCACAGAATCATAGAAAACGAGGGTTGAAGGGACCTCAGGAAGGCACATCTAGTCCAACCCCTTGCTCCAAGCAGGACCAGCCCCAACTACATCATCCCATCCAAGGTTTTGTCTGGCCAGGTCTTGAAAACCTCCAAGGATGGGAGTCCAGCACCACTCTGGAGAGCCTGTTCCAGTGTTTTCCTACCCCCCTAGTGAGAAGGTTTCTCCTAATATCCAACCTAAACTTCCCTTGCTGCAACTTGAGCCCATTGCTCCTCGTTCTGTCATCTGTCACCACTGAGAACAGTCCAGCTTCATCCTCTTTGTAATCCCCCTGCAGGGAGTTGAAGGCTGCTATTAAATCCTCCCTCAGTCTTCTCTTCTCCAGACTAAATAAGCCCAATTCCTTCAGCCCCTCCTCACAAGTCATGTCCCCAAGCCCCTGCACCATTTTTATTGCCCTATCCTGGACTCAATCCAATTTGTCCACATCGTTTCTGTAGTGGGGGGCCCAAAACTGAGCACAGCACTCCAGATGTAGCCGCGCCAGTGCCACATAGAAAGGAAGAATCACTTCCCCTCAGTCTGCCGGCGATGCTCCTACTAATGCAGCCCAGGCCATTAGCCTTCCTGGCAACAAGGGCACACTGTGGCACATGCCCAGCTTATTGTTCACTGTCACCCCCAGGTCCTTTTCTGCAGAGCTGCTGCCCAGCCAGTCAGCCCCCAGTCTGCACCGGTGCATGGCATTGTTCCCTCCTAAGTGAAGGATTTTGCACTTCTCCTTGTTGAACCTCATGAGATTTTTTTTGGTGCAATCCTGCAATTTGTCTAGGTCTCTCTAAATCCTAACCTTCCAGCATATCTACTACTCCCACAAGATTGGTGTCATCTGCAAACTTGCTGAGGGTGCACTCCATCCCATCTTCCAGGCCACGGATACAAATACTCAACAAAACTGGCCCCAGGACCAGCCCCGCAAGCACTCCACTCGGCGACTAGAGTGCCAGCTAGACATCAAGCCAGTGATTACTACTCTCGGAGCCCAAATATCCAGCCAGTTTTCTATCCACTTCATGGACAGACATCATGGGGGACATGTCAGATGCAGGCAATCTTGTCTCAGCCTCTCCAACTAGCACGCCTGGCTGCTTTCAAAATGGTTGAACCCTTGTGATGGGAAAATCCAAGGCAAAACTGGCAAATTAAGGAGACCGTCTTTTCAAAGGACATGTGGCCCCCCCATCTCCTCCCTTTGCCCTGGCAATCTTTAGTAACTAGTTACTCGCTATTTAAAATGCCCCCATTATGCAACACAGGGAGAATGGCCAGTGTCTTCTTCTAACTGCACCTACATTTTCCACTGGTTGCAGAGGTCTCTGGAGCATAAACCTTGCCCTGAGCCCATGGAGGAGATCAAAGAGAAGGAGATACTTGGAGATAACCCATTCCTGACCCCGCACTTACCATTCCATGACTATGAGCAGACACTTTCTTCCCTGGTAGAGGTTTTCATAGACGTCTATGATCTTTACAATATGGGCGCACTGAGAGGCCCTCCAGTGGAGTTCAACTTCTCGGCGGGCTTTAGGGCAGTCCTGCAGCATCTAACAGGAAGATGAAATAAATACATAAATCTCTCAGCCACGTTTTGCAGGATGAACACAATCCCAGTTGGCATCACAAGAAGGAAACTCCCAGTGCGTGATGCATACAAGATTTCTGGGAGAAAAGCACGTTATTCTCCCAGTGCTCTGAGGTCGAAACAGTCGAGCTGTTGCCATGCCAGTATGACACACTAATAAAGCTTTTCCAGGCTCCCACACAGAGAACAGAGGCAGACACACAACTGGGGGCATAAAAGGGACCAACTACAACAGAGGCTGATGTATATGCATCCATTCCTGGCATGGTATTCAGTACAAGGATGCCTACACCAGACAAATTATCGTCTTGGCCAACACAACACCACCACCACCATCTAGTGGCAAAGAATGCCAAGCCAACTAGTTTCTTCCCGGCCAAGGCAAACCAAACAGCACCTCTTCTAAGAGTCTCGGTCCTGATAACTGGATGAATTTCTACTTGACTGCAATTTGGGAAATACATATCTAGGCAAGTACCGCATAGACCCAGGACACCTATAACAGCAACACTGATGCAGAGCGAGGAGCCTCTGCCCAGGTAACTGGAGCAGCCCAGGGATCAAGCGGACAGCGCCACAAGGACAAACGTAAGGTGCCGCACCAAGGAAGAAGGAATCGCCAGCACGCTCACAGGCTGGGCGAGGACCCTCTCAGCAGCACAGCGGTGGAAAGGCATCTCGGAGTCACTGTTACCTCCAGATGAACACGAGTCGTCGGTGTGGTGAAGCGATCAGTAAAGCTAACCGCACTTTATCATACATTAGCAGGTGATGATGAACAGGTCCAGGGAGGTGATGCTTCCCCTTCATGCGGCACTGGTCAGGCCACGGCTGGAGTACTGCATCCAGTTTTGGGTGCCACGCTTCAAGAGGGATGTGGGCAACCTCGAGAGGGTTCAGAGGAGCCCACTCGTATGGTCAGGGGCCTACGAGGAGAGATTGAGGACCCTGCATCTCTTCAGCCTCCACAAGAGAAGGCCGAGGTGAATTTGTAGGTGGCCACAAGATCACTGGGGAGACAGCAAAGACTAGGAGATGCTCTGTTTACCAGGGCACCCCTTGGAGTAACTAGGAACAACGGCCACAAACTGACAGAGACCGTATTTAGGTTAGACATCAAGAAGAACTTCTTCACCGTAAGGGTGGCCAAAATTTGGGATGGGCTTCCAAGGGAGGTGGTGTCTCCCCTACCTTGCGGGTCTTTAAAAGGAGGCTGAATCTGCATCTGGCTGGGGTCATCTGGCCCCAGCGCTCTTTCTTGCCCACGGCAGGGGGTCAGACTCCATGATCTGCTAAGGCCCCTTCCGACCCAAACATCTATGAATCTATAAAACTCTCCAGGAAAAGCCACACTTTGCAAGAGAAGACGATTTAGCTGCGTTTGTAACAGGACCTGTTCCTACCCAACGATGACAGATGCCAATGCCCCCCTGGCACAGTCTACTTCCTCCCTGAAAGCTCGGCCTGAATGTCAAAAATACCCTGTGGTGGTATGGGGTGGCAGGGGGAAGCAATTGTGCCCTTTGAATCGCTCGTGAGCATCAAACAGAAAAGCACAAGGGGACTAGCGCCGTGGAGGGGACGATGCTTCCACTACAAGAAATTTAGGGGTTGAAGACAACCAAAGGCCCCCTCTTGTCTGACTGCACATCAGGGTCTGCCCACCTCTGGCAGAAGGATGCTGATGGTCCACACAAAGAGTGCAGGGGAGGGCAGCGGGTGCAGCAGGTAAGCAGAGGAAGCTGCCTTGCTAGTGCCCCAGCCTGGCTTGTGTTGTAACAACAGCCCATACTCTGCTCCCGCTAGAAGCAAACTTTAGGGGCAGCCATAGCTACAATCCTAGGAAGTCATTTGCATCCGGGTCAACACCTGGAACACAAATAGTGAGCAAGGTCTTCACAAATGCAGGCGCGAAGGGTGTTGGGAAACCACGCCTTGCAGACAGAGACAGCATCCGCTGAGCATGTGTGTGCAAAAACACCGGCAGTCACTGCATTCGTGGGGACGCAGTGCCATCTGGCGGCAAGAAGCGGGTGCCTACAACCCTTGCAAAACTCCCGACCCTGCAGCTCTGCATTATTCAGCTGAAGAAACCGTTACAAATTTGCACAACATCCTGTTTGTTAATGAACCTTTGGCGCATATGAGACATCTTTTGCCTGAAGATTGAGGACCCACATTCAGTAACAAGTTGAAGCCTCCTTTGAGGCCAGTTGTTATCATCACCCACATAGCAATGGGGAAGAAGAACCATGGACAAAGGAAGTGAGTTGCCCAAGGTCACCCTGTGGGGTTAGTAGCAGGGATGGGATGAAGAAAAGTTTGCATTTCTAACCCCATGCCACAGGCTTAAGTGCTGGGCTTATTCAGGCAGCTAGTTCCTGCATGGACCAGTGCTACGCACAAATCACCAGAACAAATCAGCGCCACTGAACGCCTGAAAGCACGCGTGGAGGGAAGCGTCCCTAACAAAGCACTCCGCAGTTCAGCGTTGGCGTAAGCCATTCAGGCCCTCTCTCAGCTTCACGAGTCCTGTTTCCATAATCACTTCAATTTACCCGATCATCGCTCTTGGTAAAATGGCTCCCTGGAGCATGTGAACTCCCTCCCCCAGCCAATTACTGCTATCAGAGCTATAGCTGCTGAAGGGCAATGACAGGCGTCTCCCGTGGTGCAGGACACAGCCTGGTCATGGGGAGCTGCTCCTTTAGCATGGCTGGAACTGCATGCCTTGCACTGACACCAAAGGCAAAACTCCCCATCATGCAGGGGCCTGAATTTTCAGCCACCAAAATGATCAAATTGATGCCGCTGCCAAGCAGTGCGATACCTCCAGCTGGGTGCACACAGCAACAGTCTTGTGGGAATGGATATTTGCTGATTTTTTTTTCCAGAAGGCATGAACATTTCAATGAATGTTTTCAACTCTTTAAAAATTTAAAGCTACTCCAGGGCTTGGCAAAAAGCAAGGCACCAGTGAAAACTTGTGACTTCAGGGGGCCCTTTAAATCAAATATTAATTTTAGCAGCAAGGTAATTATGTAGGATATTTGAATCAAAGCAGGTCTATAAACCAAGTTCTCTGCTTTTAAGCTCTAGCTGCTTATTTCAGTGCTGGAAACTCAGCGGTGCTGCCGGCTCCTGAACTTAGAAGGACACGATCCAATTAACTATAGCGGGGTGGTTGGTTTTATTTTTTACAAAACAAGTCTTACACCTACTGTCATCCTGACACAGGGGGGTCTTTCTAGATCCTCACATCCAGGCCATCTCACTTTTGTGGGTCGTTTCTGCAGAAGATCCAAGAGACACCCTTCCTATTCACCCACTCGTCTCGGCCTGGCGGGGAGGCAGCTGCCCAGGATCTCACCGCTTTGCAGGTATCACAGCATCCTTTCCGTGGCCTCACGCAAGCTTGCTGCACTCTGATCTACCCAGAGGGTTGCTACAAGACCATCGTCCCAGCCTGTTCCTTTGACCATGTCTCCTTTCTCCCTGGGCATTCCTCTGTTGCCTTCCCCTTCTCGGCCACATCACATACAAGCTGCTTGTTTTCGCTTTCAAGGCCTGTCATAGTTTATCCGTCCCTCCCTCCCTTCTGACAGATCAGCACTGAGCCCAAAATCCTGGCCTCCAACCATGCATTCGACCTCCAAACAAGCATTTTCACGCGTGCTGCCCTCTACACTGTACCGAGCTTCCCACGCACATTTGCCAAGCTACCCCATTCTTCTCCTGGCTCACGTGCCGGCCAGCTGAGCCCACTGTCCAGCACGCCGGCCAATGCCATCTCTTTGTTTCCTTTCATTTCTCCGTCCAGCTGTATCAATCCACTCTCTCTTGAACAATACTTCAATGGCAGAGTCTCTGGAGGAAGGACCAGCTCCTTTTGCTCTGCTTGTCCAGCTTCTAGTACAAATGGGGTCTACAGCCCATGACTGGGGCTCCTGGGGACTCTACCAATACTCATTATTCAAGGAGGGCACACTGCCCCAACCGACCTAGAGTATTAACCAACAGCCCACTACCATCGGACGGGTAAACAGAAGGTATCCTGGTCCAAGGGCTAGGGACACGGGATAGGTTTCAGGTATCTTGTCTGCTGTGAAAGATGCTTCTGCTCCCCGGGCCTCAGTTTTCTCACCTGTAAAACTATCCTGTACAGTGCTTGAAGAGTAACAGAGAGCAGGCACTGCACCCCATCCACCTGCAAGGGCAAAGGCCTGGAGAGAAATGCTGCACAGGAATATTAAAGTAAAACAACATATGGCTAGGGAGAGGGGGAAGAATTTAATTTTTTAATTGGGTGTTAATTGCAATGGGCAGGAGGATGCGAGAGGGCCCATTTAACCAACCTATGCCCCTTTAAACGGCACTAGGCGGGGCATGAAAGATGAAGTGAAAGAGCCCGGTGTATCCCAGCTGGATGCGATGGCAGTGTCAAACATATAAATAACCGTGGACAGGCCCCTACGCAGCTCGAGCTCCCACCTGGCCGTGACACACAAAACCATTAGCAGCATTTCCTCCAGAAGCTCCCCCCATAAAACCACATGGGACAGGAGGGTCCAGAGTACACAAACAGACCGTTCTCCAAACAGCCGGTCCCTCTGCTTCTCCAGAAGGAATCAAGGGCCTTTCACAGAGCCTGCCCTTGGCTCTCGGGTACAGGAATGATCTGCTCCGCTGCCAAAGTCTATTAAATACCACGTTCATCAGGATAAACAAACAGCCTTAATTACATGCAGCAGCCTCCTAAATATAGAGCAGCAAATGCATCTGACTTGAGCTCGCGGTCTCCCTCCTGGCCTGCGCCGTCGCAGTACGCCTGCTGCCAAGAGACTGGATGCACGTCCCCGAGCGCCCGCTGCTACGTTCTGCTTGGGGCTTGAGCTTTGCTTTGCTAAAAGGCCAATTTAGCACCCAAGCGGGGCCATCTGCGTTCAACAGCATCTGCAAAAGCTTTCCCAGACTGGAGCGGGGTGGGTGGCTACGCGTGCATGTACTCAAGTGCCTCGCTGAGCCAGCTCCCCAGGGATCTGCACACAACACGCCACAGCTCTCTCCCACCGCAGCAGGCAGCCTCCGACCAAAGGGATAAAGGCACAAGCTTCAAGCGAGGAGCAGTGTAGAAAGACACCGACCGTAGCACCGATAAGGATGTGCTTAGGTGGGGAGCGTGCAAGTGGAAGCTCACCCTGTCCCTAGGGAAAGAGGCACCTGTAAGAGGAGCAACAGGATTAGGGATTTAGATGGGGAGTTTCATTTAACAGGCATGAGCAACTGTGGCTTCCCTTGACAACAGGGAGAACAGTGTTCCTACCCCCCGGTTCCTCTCCCAGCTGCTGCGTCTGCATCCAAACAGATCCCCATGGCACACGCCAGCCGCGCGCAACCGCGTCACCGTCGGCTAGTGTGCTGTCAAACCAGCGTTTCTAATCTCATCCAGATTTCCTTGACCGCAGCTGGCGGAGCCGCCCAGGGGCACCGTGGCACCGACTGCAGCTGGGACAGGGCTGCAAGCAGTCAAATGCTCAACTTGCCAACCCCAAGCCCATGCTCCCCATCCCTGGATTTGCAGAAAGCTGGCTTTTCCTTTTGCCACTTGCCGGGTTGATAAGCAACACCTCTGCAGGGGCTTCCATCCGGAGATCAAAAAGAGCTTTGCAAGGCACAACCCAACTCCCACCCACCTTAGGCATGCTCTGTTGCCCCAACACGTCTAGTGCAGGGGGTCCCAAACTTTGGGGATGATAGACTTCTATCTGCCCTTAAAACCTGCCATGGATCACTCTGCACCTGTACCATCAGGCTCTTTACTTGGGGCCCACTATGATCCAAGAAGCCCTTCCCACCAAGTGACCTGCAGGCCAGTTTGGGAATCACCCACGCCGTGGACAGAGTCTGAGCATTGCAGTCCTGCCAGGTCAAATACCCTCCCAGCACCTGCACTCCCTCCTCCCAGCTTCTGTCTTGTCTATGCAAGCCCATCAGGGCTCCTGCTATATACCGGACAGCACCCAGGACCAGGACCCCTTGGTGGCTTCAGCTAAGTGCTCCTGTAGCATGAAATAGCTATCAAGTCATTTGCCAAAGGTCTCAACCGGAGTTGCTGTGGAGTAGGTGAGAAGCAAGAAGCCCCAGCGATACGGTGACACTGCCTCCTAGGCTTCAGTTGCAACCCCAAAGCCTCTGGTTAAAGGCTTTGGGGTTATTAACCGCAGTAGCCGGCCAGAAAGGCTTTCAGGAAATTGAAAGTGGAGCTGGCGAGCGGCATGACAGCGCCTGGAAAGAATGCAGCACCCCGCCGCGGCGTCCCCGATCCGGGCAGCCACACCGCGCGCGCCGCACCCAGGCAGGGGGCCCCAGCTGGGCCAGGCACGCACATTCCACAGGCTGTCAAACCTGCATTCCCAGCTCAAAGGCATCCGGGCTGGGGGAAGGGGAAGGAGGAGAACAACAAAAGGAAAAGCCACCAGCATAGCAAACCTAACCGCTGGCTTCATCCATGGTTTGTAAGGGGGGGTAATAGGGGGGCTGGGCACTGCTAGGGGAACAAAGGACCTCACTGGACACTGCGATTTCTCAGAAGCGGTCAGCAGGCAAGCAAATGTCACTCCCTATGGAAAACCCCTCTGTTGCATTTAATGGGATTGGAATCCACGGGGTCCTGGAGAAGCCCTTTGACTGGCCTACGGACAAGGATCCCCTTGTGAGAGACGCCCAAGCATCTTAGGGAGCTTTTTCAAAGGAGCGCGATTCCCTGTTAACTGTTTAAGGACATTTCCACCAAGGGTAACGAGTTGCTACTCTCTGCCCTGCAGACAGACTTCTACACCTCCTGCACACATCAAAGTCAAGGTACTTTTTTATCGTGAAACTCAGAAACACGCAACTATCCGATTGGCTTTTATCCAAGCAGATCAGTGGACGGTTTGCATTTGTACCTGCAAAAACAAGCTTTGCTTGACTACAGGAACAGGGGAGACGACAGCTGCTCTTTCACCTCCCAGTATTAATCCCATTAGCCTGATTAGTCATGATGTGGACACACGTCCCTCTGCATCCAAGGGCCGTCCTGCTTGAGGAGGCAGTCACACAACTCAACTGGGCAAGCTGGAAGCAAAGCCATTCTCATTCTGGATCTTAAAATAGCTAAACCAGAACAGTTCCCCCCCACACCAATCTTGTTCTTCTAACAGGACATCCATAAATCACGTTCAGAAGTGTAGGCATTAGTCTACATGTTGTAGGAAAAGCATTACAGCTATTATTTGCATTGTGGCAGCAAGTACAGAGCCCAGCCATAGATAAGAGCTGCATTGTAACTCGGAGCTTGTATAAGCACGAACAAAGACACAAAGAGACTGTCCGTGCCCTAAGGAACTCAACGTATGGAGGATTTCTAGAGCATGGGGAATCACAGCAACGTGGAAGTGAATTGCACAGGAAAGTAAAATCAGATTATACCACAGCACCAATTCTCCGGCACTCAGGGTTAAGAAACCCCTTCAGACATAAGCCCAGCAGACTAATAAAAGAGAAACCCCCAATGCCATAAGGCTGCCTTTTCTGCTGGGCAGAAGAGCAAATGTTTTCTTCAAATAAAAGTCAAAAGCTTACCCACCTGTATGCCAGCCCACCCTGTCGGCATTCACGGACCTATAAAAATGACAAACTGGGGGAATGAAGTACCAGCATCCGACTTAACTGTCTTGGCATAAAGCCTCTGTGGGTCAGAGCACAAGACGACTCCCCAAAGCATCTCAAGCCCCACCTGAGCCTCTCTCACTCTTCAGAGCAGGCACACATCCCCATACGTGCTGCTGCTGTCCAGACTTCCCTTGTTTTCTAAAAGGCTTAGAGGGGAACCTATGCCCGTCCCATCCCCGCAATACCTTGCCCCCATCCACAATGGGAAACGACCCTTTTCAGACTGCACATGTCATAACCAAACCTATGGCTATTTAAGCAACTCTGGCAACAGCAACACAGAACCCATCTGTCCCGGTCTGGCTGTTTTTGGGAGAGTCTCAAGTTTGCAGTATAGGGCTTATGACAGGATTCCCTTCAGCAGCTCCAATTCCAGCCAGCAGAGGGCACGAGGAGCCCGGGGAACCTAGTATGCTTGGGCAGGATGGGGTTTTGGTTTTTGACACTGTACAGACTGCAAGCTCACCGCACAGATTTGTTATGAGAACAGGTCCCCACGGATCATTTCTCATCAGCGGAGAGGGACGAGGAGAGCCCAACCACATCCGAAGAAGAGAGTTCACACAGACCCCTGTGACCGGGAAGAAAGCCGCCCTTGCAAGACTGCAGAACCGGGCTGGAAAGAGCATGAGACTTCCCTTGGGGTGACCTGGCACTCCGGGGACCCTGGGGCTGGGTTGTGAACTCCCATTTCTCACGTCACACCTCTCCGTTTCCCATGAGCCCTTCGATTCTGCGACAGAGCCCAACTGGCATCTAGCTGGCCCCATCCGACGGGAGGGCAGATGCCACTTCCCTTTGTCTAGCTTCTCTAGGGAACCAGACAAGACATTTAAAAACAAAACAGAATTGGGGGCGGGGGGAAAAAAAAGCTTGCCTACCCAAAAATGTCCTTTATCACATCCAGCCCTCCCCCATAAGCCTGCTCGCTGGGGAGCTTCCGAGGCCGATAAGAGAACAGGAAGCATCAATGCTATAAAAAGCAAGGAAATAATAGTCACAAGAGTTGAGAGGAAATCATTGCAGAGGTTCTTCTGAATGAAGCGGTTAAGTCCCCACGCTCACCCACCCATGACAGGACCTTGGGAGACCAACTTCTGGGAACTACCCGCTTGCTGTTGAGGTTTTAAAATGCAAAGCTCATGGCTGGAACACCCCCTTCAAGCGCTCCAGCGGTGCATGCCAGACAACATGGTGCTGATCGCAAGGACCTGGCAAAGGCTGGCTGATGGAGAGCGGTGTTAAAAAACCACCTGCTGAACGGTGGGGTGGACACACAAAGGATACAATGCAGGGGTACGCTACGGGCAGCGTGCCTGCGGTGCTAGGTGGCAGCTACAAAACAGCAAAGCAACACAGCTCTCGAGGACAGAAGCCACACACATAATATTGTATGCAATGGGAACTGCAAGAGAAGCGTAATGGGGGCTCAGAAAGAAGCTGGCTCCATCTGGAATTTGGTCGGGACATAAGGTTCAGACACTTTGTGAAGGGTACCAAGATTTACCATGAACCTAAGCAGTCAGGATCTTGTTCTTACAACTTGTGTCAAAGGCACGAGGGACAAATCAGCTGCTGCTTCACCTACCCATGTTTAGACCTCCATTCATTGACCGGGCAGAACTAAACAGATTGCATCTGCTCAGGATGGGGAATGGAGTTCATCTGATCCAGAGCGCAGCTGCAAATATGAACCGCGCACAATCCTAATGCAGAGGAAGGAAGACCCTGGGGGGTTTTTTGGACGGGGAATTACCTGCCTCCAGGCTGGCAGCGGAAAGCTCTTTTGAATCTGTGGCTACTCATTCTAGTCTGCGGCACAGCAAAGCTCTTGCGCTTCCACAAGTTGAATAATCCCAAAATAAAAAACATTACTTAAAGAAAAAACCCACCACACATAACACGTGTAGCCGCGACTCCAACTCAATCAGCAAGGCAGTACAAAAGGGAACTTATGGTTACAACAGCAGAAAAAGCAGAAGATTGTGAAACTCATCCAGTTGTGTCTTTGGTTTGGCACAAGAGGCAGAAAGAAGAAGCAATGAAAGGAGAAAGCGGCAGCTATGAGCAGGTTGATTAGCAAAGTGGTTCCCAATAGTGGTCTGGAGGGGAGTCCCTGGTGCTTCACAGCCAGCCAGCACATATCACCAGGTGCTGGCTCCTCAGCCCAAGATGCTAAATCAGCAGCTGGAAAGCATTAAACTCAAGATTCAAGCAAGTGCTTAGCTTCAGCCTAGTTGGTCTAACAAACTAATAATCTAGTAGGTCTAATAAAAGATATCTCCTCTACCATGAGTTCTGGTTCCTTTAGCCTCAGCCTAGTTCTTCTCCCATTGCAAATCAAGAGGACCCCCCGCTGACTTTGATGCAGAGTTAGGTTTTTAGAGCATCCTACTTCTGCACACGAGTTGTAGCTGCCACAGGAGTCTTTTCTCAGTCAATCGTGGCGTGGGAGTCATCCATGTATATAATACACTATTAACATGAGGTCCACGTGGATCAGATGGCATACAAGTGGGAGGCTATTCCCACTCCAGGGCCTCCGCTACTCGGGAGAGATGGCTGCACCAAGGCTTGCGCTGTGTGCATCAGGCTACATGTGGTACAACATGCAAACAAGTCAGAGAAGCCCCCTTGCTGAGATTAGTCTCTAGCTCGTGTAAACCCTCGAGAACAACTGCACCTTAGCTGGTCTGGAAGATGAACTAGGCGTGTGCTACACACACACACACCGACCCAACGGTGTTTTTAGAGGGAGTAGTGTCTGAGCACAATTTCATCCACCAGACGCGCCCCCGCTTCAGACACCATCTCTGCCTTGCTGCACTCCACCACTTCCTACACCTCTCCCTTTGCCTACATGTCACAATTTACAGCTTCAGCTCCCGCTGGTAAAGCTTTATGCAGCCTGAGGCCTAGGACACGGATGCACAAGAGCTGAGAACAACGGGAGCCCCTCGCAAGCAGAAGGTGGACGTGGACCTCCACTTTGGGCCCTCTGACCTCTTCTTCTGCTCTAGACAGGGTCGCTCCCCAATCCAGTGCAGAGTCCTCCAACTAGCCTGGCCTTTGCTTGAAGGGAGAAATCCCAGCACACAGCAATCTTCTGACATCCTTATGCATCCACATGTGCTCTCCACACACGTGTGCAGAGAAGGAACAAAGACTCGTGTTTTACCGATCCACAGACTGCACTTCCCTCTTGTGCACTCGCACCGCTTGCGTTGGACCAGAAGGCTACGCAGCCAGTGCCACGATGCAAGCCGGGGCCAGCCAGCATTCTTGTTGAGCAAACAAAATAAAACAACCTCCCCCCCCAAAAACCCTCTTATTTCAAGCTCTGTTTCCACAGTCTGAGGGTGGAGGGGGCAGGAAGCGAAGACAAAGATGATTTCGTAATTACCGGCTGGAAAAAGCGGTCAGCAGGAAATAGATCATTTAACATGAATCCAAACAGGAGGGATATCAAAAGATGCATCTACTTTTTAGAGGTTGCTCAGCGTCCTTGTAAAGAAGCTGAACGCAATGCTAATGAAGTCGGAGGCCGTGGCCTCCATCACCTGCAGAAACATTTGCCTCTGCCTCCGGACACCCGCAGGCAAGCAAACAGCTGCTTGATGGCTTGCAAAATACCCTAGATGCAACGCAACTAAAAGACTGCAGCTTCTCTGCGATTTCCTGTTGCGCTGTGGGAACGAGGAAAGAATCCAGCAAGGAACGGGAGACAGAAAGGTTAATCTTCCAGAAGAGAACAATTTGTGCCGTGCTGGAGCTTTTACAGACACGGGCTGAAGGGCAAGCCGGTAACAGCAGTGAAATGTGTCGGTCGAGGATTTTTCAATCAGGGGTTGTATTGTTCGTGAAGACGGTGGGCAGGTTGCAGGGGCCCTGGGGAAAGCAGATTGAACCCCTGAGAGTTGGGGGTCCCCCCAAGCCAGATCCATCCCTGTGATGCAGCTGCAAGACAAGAGCCCCAAGCTTTGAGTTCTCCCCAGATCTCAAGTGGAAACACCTGAAGAGTGGGCACATTTGGCAGCTCGGGGAAAGGTCAAGTAGAGCAGGTGGGCGGGAGAGTGAGAGAGAACAACCGGAGTGAAAGATCAGGGAGGAATATTTAGATGATAAGCAAGCGTGCAAGCGTACCTTCGTGACAGCGGGCCTGCTGCCCCTTGCCCTATTACGTACACCAGCGTCATCAAGTGAATCACGTAGAGACGACCAAATTCTGTCTTTGGTCCCGGATTAAAACCCTGTACCCCCCAATCCCCAGCCTCCACTTCTCCTCCTGGGGCCCAGGGAAGGCAGGCATCGGGGAGAGGACGCAGCCGGTCATTCCCCAAAGGGAGCCGTGACCTTACTGCTGCACTTCCTATCCCTCAGTGAGAGGTGGTCTCCCAGTTCTGGCATGACCTGCCTCGTCCCCACCTGTTTCCCTCCTGCTTCTTCCAGCAGCAACTCCAATTTCCCCCCCTCTCTCTGCTAAAACAAGGAATGAAATAGCTCAGTAATTTTGACCGACTGGCATTAACACCCCAAGGAGATGCCCCGAGTTGTCACCCCAAGAATGACAACCAGGCATGTGACCGTCCCTCCCTCAGATGCCTTCAGACTTGGGTCAGGACCTGGCTAGAGACAGGAGAAGTGGAATACGAGGTTACTTTAACAAAATGTACAAAGGGAAAACCGCTGAATGGGCTCTGTGAATTCATCGGCCAGGCCACGGGCTCCATACCTCCGACACAGGAACCCTGTTGCTAAAATTTGCTCATCTTGAGGGTGGTGACCCACAGCACACAAGAAGGGAGGAAAACTGTAGCTGAGGACAACAGCTTGCTATACACACTTACTAGGAACCTTCTCCTCTCCCTCCTGCACCCACAAAAACAGGCCCCCCGAGTTTGAAGCTCCCCAAGTCAGAATTGGCACCTCCAGAAAATCCTCTCTGGAAAGGCCCTAGGTAGAAAGGGAACCACAGCCCCTGCCGTTTCAGACACATTCACTCTCAACGTACCACCCAGACCAAAGCAAGAGGTAGGTGTCATTGATGCCTCTCTGCAAACCAAGCTCAGCCTTTTGCCACTTGTGGAGCAGGGGCAAGGCACGCTCCCAGCCCCCCTCCTCATCCCAGCAGCCCCTGTGCAACTGGACCCAGAAAGGACAGAAAACTTGCTGGCGCGTTTTATTCCTGCCATCATCTCCTATTCTTAGCCACACTCCTCATCCACTGGCCCTTACCCTAGCCCCAAGTACATTCCCAACATGCACGGGAGGTGCTGAACAGCGAAGCCAAACTCAGAGCTCCCGAGCGAGGTCGTGGGAGACTGGCTGCCTTCCAGGATGTGGGGCTGAGGTTTTAAGAGACATGCACAAAAATCTCTAGCTGGAATTGATTCACCGTGCCCAGACCATGAGTCTTCAAGCGGCCAGCTGGGGACCCTGGCACTCATTTGATGGAGCCAGGCGAGGGGACAGCGCCTCCCACCGTGGTTATGCAATTTTGCTTTTAGATGGTGAGCTCTTTGGGGCAAGGAGCGTCCCTCCCGACACAGCAGCTGGCACGATGCCTTCCCGATCCCAGCGGGGCCTTGGATTGTATTCAAATGCCAACAATAGACAAGACACCCTGAGAGAGAGGGACAGAGACAGAGAGTACATAGGAGAGGACAGTGGAAAGAGCACTCAACACCCTCACCCCACACTCTCCTTTCTGTCTGCCGTGCGTGTCTTTTCCACAGCCTGGAGGGCACGAGACCAGGACAAGCACAAGGAAAGGACGTGCGCCCCATCACAGAAGCGCTGCCCTTTTTGTTTTGCACTAGCTGGGTTCAGGGCTTGACCCAAGCGCCAAGATGGTCTTGCAATTAAAGGCTCACCTTACTGTAAATTTAACCGACACGAAGCCAGCAGGTTTCTACAGAAATTGCACAACACACCTCCCAGACCTGAGCAAACCTCTCATCCCTTCTTGCTTTATCTCCCCTGTTGTGCTATCCTATAAAAGTCTGCAGCAGGGATCTAATTCCAACTATGTACAGGATTTTTAAGTAACCCTTTAAATATGCCACATCCCATAAGGAGACATTTCTACAAGGGGGCAGGGGCCAGGAGACTTGTGTTCCAGCCCCATTTTGGAAGACAAGGAAATCATCTAATTGCTCCGCAGCTTAACTTCCCATCTTAGGAGTCATGCCTCTGCTTCCCAGGGGGTTGTTATATTAGAATCATTAACAAATGTTCAAAGTACATCGAAGTCCCTGGACAGAAGAAATAACCCACACTGCTCCAGCTCCCTCCAACACAGTGTTCATCATGCTACTATCTCAAAGGATGGCCAAGGCCGTCCTGTGCCCTACCCATTGCACGGATACTCACTACCCGTGCTGCTGTAGCACTGTTGTACAAAGATATTATCTTGCTGCAGCCCATGGCATGCTCCATTCTTGGGCAGCTGCTAAGAGCAGCGTATCAGATCATGAGCACTTGGAAGCCTTGCCCAATTTAGACTGCCGGTATCCCAGGCAGTCTCCAACTGCGGCAATGTATTTGCTGCTCGCCGCCTATAAGCGCGCTGGGGAGGGGACAGCCCTTTGGGGTGTTTTACGACACAGAAAGGATTAATTCATCCCTGCCCCCCACCTCTGCCGGAGCAGAGCTAGGCTATATGTACCACCTTGTTCATCAGCTGCTTGCACCATGGGTCAGACACTTTAAGAAGCAGGAGGATTTGCAATAAAAATAGCCAGCCTTCTAAATCCAACCCCAAAGAGACGGGCAGGTGTCAGAAACAGCCTTCCCCAGCTGAGAGCAGGGAGAGAGGGTGGGGGGCAAGGAAGATGAGAGAGATGAAGATTGACAATTTACAGTAAGAGCCCTACAGGATGCAGCTGTTTTCACTTCAGCTTTTTCCAGCTCTGCCGTCTCTGGTTCCCCTTCTCAGCTCGGGCTCTGCTATGATCGTACCATTAGTACTCCACGTGAAGGCACCTGCCTGAGGAACGGATAGCAGCGATCTTTCATTTCATGCTAGTAAAGGAAAATCCCAAGGCAGTCACTATTAGCAAAGACCCCAAGGGTACCAGCCCTGAACTTCAGCCATGCAGTAAAGCCACGAACTTTACTGACTCCCCACCAAGGCTGGAATAGCACTGACAGCCAACACACGAGGCTTTGATCTTGACGGTATTCATCGAGCCCTGATATCCAATGCACTGGACATGCCAGGCCAGTTGCATGGGACAGCCTTCTCTCTCTCGCATTTCCAACCCAGGACAGAACAAGGAAAGCAAAGCTCTGGCAGCATTAAAAAAAAAAAAAGATAAAAGATTCCTGACTTCAAATTAGCTCAAAAGCACAAGATGCCCCAGCATCTTCTTAGAGCGATGGTGTAGGCCAGGGAAGGTAATGCACAGGAGAACAGATCCACCTAGAGATGACTGATCTCCCTCTAAAGCACCCACTCCTGCCACGGTCAGAAACAGGATGCTGGGCGGGATGGACCGCAGGTCTGACCCAACAAGGCAATTACATCCTTATCTTGCTGTTCTCCTCCCAATTCCCTATGCTGCCTTCAGTCTTCTCAAGTACAAAGTGGAGCAGAGCAGAACTGAATAACCCTATTTAGTGAAGGCCGCAGGAGTTGGAAAGGCTCAGGAAGAAACACAGTTTGATCCATCTAACAACTTAAGTGGCCACTGGAGAGGAGGAGAGGGCTTGTCTACTCTACTCGAGGTAGGGAGTGTTTTTAGGGTTAGAGCTTACAACCAAGGCAGGTGCAGTTTTGCCAAAGGGATTACGGTCAGGGCGGACTGCAGTAGCAAACAGCACCCAGGAAATCCTGGAAATATTAAAAAACAAGCCTATTAGTCAGCTTCTGGAAATCAAGCAGGAGCATGCATCTGCATTAATAGCGAAAGCCTATTCAAGTGCCTGACTGGCTGCAGCTCCTGAACTGCCAGGACCAGCGCACCTCCCACATAGCTGTCTGGGGAGCAAATGTCCTCCCAGAAAAGGAAGCAGCAGTAAGAAAGAGAAACCCAAGAGGTTTCAGAATCACTGGACAGATTTTCAGATTAGGAAAGGACATTATCTAATCTAAGAGGCACATATAATTCTCAGAAAAGCAACTAATATCTCTTTTTACCCTAGCCAAAATAAAAGTTACTCGCTCAACAGACAACTTCTCTCTCTTCCTTCTTCAATTTTCCATTTCCCGCCACGGATAAATCCACCCAAATTTTTTTCTAATTGCCACAGGGCTGCCATCTTGGCCAATATACAGGGGAGGCTGGAAACCTCCAGAGCTACAACCGTGCGCTGCTACGGCTTGAGCTGAAGAACCAAAGGTTCCCACCTTGCCCAAAATGGCATATCCTCTAAAGAGCAGGCAGGCAAGACTTGAAACACATTTGTGAGTGTGTCGCACCCCAGCCACTGGCTGGTATGACTCCAGGGTCCCCAGCTGTGTCCTGACAGTGCCATCAAACCACACAAAGGCTTTAAAGTCTACTGGGTTGTAGCAGGGCTGGGAGCCAAGGAGCTCCAGGTCTCTCACCGCAGCACAGCCCTGAACAGGTTGTTTCATCTCTCCATTTGTGAAACAGGAACATTCCCAACATCCAAGGAAGGCTGCCGAGGTGCGATTAGTCACTGCTTGAACAGCACAGTAAAAAAGTTGGACGGGAAATGATTCATGCCCCTATACAGAGCTTTATGGGAGGCGCAGAGGTGGGTAGGTGTTCTCTCCGATTACAGATGGGGAAACAGGCAGGCAAGGACTCCCAAAAACTCTAAGATCAGGTGTTGGCTGATGCTGGAGGATCCTCAAAGATGGGACTAAATCAGATATTCAGAGTGATCTTAACAAGTGAACCTCAGAGAAGGAGAGATGCAGGACCAGGAGCGAGAACCCTTTATGGAGTGATGGCTGGTAGGTGCTGGTGACCTTCCAGGGTAGAAATGCACAGCTGGACAAAGAAAGGAAGCGATGCCCCAGCCTAGCATAGTCCTTTGGAGGTTTTGAGGAAATGGTTTTGAGGGTTCGGAGGTTTTGGAAATGGACCCTGCCCCTGCCCACCCTGAGCAGGCTGGGTGAAGCCAGACCACGACGCTTCCCTGCGCTCTCATGCCGATGCCAACACAAGGAGCTACTGCTGAACAAGCCTGCAGCCGCATTGGAAAGGCACGGCATGCGGTAACCGGATCCCGGTGTTACGAAAGCATCCCCTTGACAGAGGGCAAGGGCAGCACTGCTGAGCACAGACTTCAATACAATCGTGCCACTGCCATAGTGGCCTGAGGAAGAGCGAAGGAAGAATCGGGCGGGTATCCTAGGATTCTTTGTTATCATCCAGGTTTAGAGAAAGCCCTTTCCTGGATACTTGGAGAGAGACAGGCTGGTCCCGTCGGCTTAAGAGCTCCCAAGTCATACTAGCTGGTATCATCTTGTCCAGAACCAATGGGCAGCTAGTGTTTGGGATGGTTGGACATGGAGAAGTACAAGTATTTATATCCCTGTTTAGGAAAGAAATCCTTGTGTTTAGGCACATATTATTCATTTGCCCATCTCCTTCCTTCTCCCAAGCTCCCTTGCTCCCATCGAGCCACAATGGAGTCGAAGGGCTGAATCTATTTTTCCTCTTTCCAAGAGTTGCTGTTTAAAGCATTCATCAGCAGGTTTCCATCACAAGAACAGCAGGGTGTTCACTCTGAAGATAAATGGACCTTTGAAGAGCCATTTCAAATACAAGATGGAAAGGTCAGGTCGAGTTGTCCTTGGGACTCATCTGAGCTGTGCTCCAGGACTTCAAAGCCCTTGTCCTTGAGGTGTGCACTTCCATGGGGGCAGAGGACGCATGTAGGAACGTGCACGGTGAAACATGCAGCAGCTGTTTTGCAGGACATCTCCAAGGCCAAGCCAGACACTCTTTTGTGGTTTTTGAACTGCGTTTTTCCCCCTTTCGTACCCCTGCAAAAAGCTTCTACAAGCTGGATATGCAAATATCTTGCCAGCAACCCCACCACATCCCATCAGACCTATCCAAGGTTAGTTTTCTGTTCGTCGACAGACTTACCCATGGGGAGCTAACTGCACTGAGAGTATCTGGTTTGCAGCCCCACGGAGGCTGCCAGACAAGGGCAGGAGGCAGCTGACGAGCAGGGTGAAGAGGCTTCTATTTATACACAAAATACCTTGGGGGTTAAAGACAAAAGGGAGGAAAGGAAACAGTGACAGCTGGACAGTATGGGGAGCTGACCAGCTGTTCGCTGAAGTGTACTTGAAGGCTGCTGGGGCATTGCTCAAAGAGACCTTAGTTGCTGTAACTACTCTTTCCATTACACAGAAGGCACCATGGAGAAAAGAGACTCTGATGCACCTGCATCGAGGATGTTTGCACTCCTGTATCGCCTCTGATGTCATCCTCGGATCTGGAATCGAGGTGGGTTCAAGCACATCACCAAGTACGGTCATAGCCGACGTTAATTAACACTGGCGTCCTTGGAGTCGGTGACTCTTTCTCCCGAGATCCCAAAGCCCCCGCTCCCTGCTTCAGCCTGGCAAACAACAGCCCTTCTGAGGATGCCAGCTGGGACAGTACCTTAACTCCAGCTCCACGAAGGACTTCCTGCAATAGGCGCCTCATTAAAACACAATGAGCGGGGGTGGAGGACAGGGCTGCAAAATGATTCAGCTAGTCTTGCCAGATGTATCCCATCCCCTAGCAGCTTTCACAGGGAGGAAACTGCAACTATTTTTATGATGCTAAAGCCGTGCGCTGCTAAAGACCCCCCGCATCGCTGCCACCGGGCAAGAGGAGCGGACTGCACATCCACTGAAATTATTGATGTGATACAATGAAGCAGTGGCTTGCCTCCATATTTGTCATTGTTACGGATGCCCCACACTATTCAAATCTCACAAAAGCAGAAAAACCAGAACATTAGAAGAGGGGCACCTCTCTCCCTCCATCAGTATAAGCTCACCTCACAGCAGCTTAGCACCTTGGAGATTTCAGCAGACAGCTTTTGCCGGCAGTGTGCACGCTGGCTCAGTCTAGATCCCCCAGGAGTCATTACGCAGCAGGAGAGAAATGAGCTGCATGCAAACTTAAACAATCGTCAGCTGCAGCGAAGTCCACAAGCTGGTCACTTGAAGTAAGCCCCACCACATCAGCTGTGAGACCATGCTCCGAATAACTCAAGCCATCCTGGCAGGGGCTTCAAAGCCAGCTTTGCAACAGTGCCAAGCACTCACGGTCACTCTGACCCCGATGCACTCTCTTGGCTTTCTGCACCTTCGAAAAATGAACCTTGAAGTCAACTACGTCAATAAAACGCTCCTCCTGGAAAGTCACAAAACACACCGGGGCAACGCCCACGACAAAGGTCGAGTCCTACAGATTTGCCTGCCTCTGCATCCCTTACTGCTAAAGGAACGTTATTTCGCACTTCGCTGGCTTATAGAACGAACTCAGCCAGGGCTACCCACACGGCTTTAACAAAGACCACGTACAGTATATTCTGTACTGTGCATGTAGCTTGAATACCCCTACTCCCAGCTCCTGACATGGGCCAAGCTCTCGGCAGCCTTAGCAAGAGACCGAACTCTTCCCAACCAGGCTCAGAACCAAATTCTTAAAAATCCCGAGTCCCTGTGAGCACAGCATGAACCTCCCCCTCCACACCTGTAGCCCTTCAGGCCCAAGCTGAAGCCCATTATCTTTGCCAAGACTGAGATGGGTGGGAGGGAGAGATACCAGAGGGAACAGGGGCCTGGGGATTACACACACACACATATATTCCAAGTACGGCATACGTCCTCAGACACCGCTGCACTGATTCAGCCTCGCCTCCTCCTCGTGCCAAGTTCCCGTGAATCACTCCGGCTTCTTCCCATTCCAGAAACTGTGACGCTCCACAATTATCTCGTCCCTTCCACCGCTGTCTGTTCACAGGTTATGTGGATCCCTCCAGCACAGCAAAGACGGGGAAGCAAAGAGAACAAGCGCCCCTTTGGTTTGGTGTAAGGCTTGTATTTCTCGCTCTCGCGCGTGCACGCACGCACACACCCCATCGTGATGAGCAGGTGGGAATGAAGAGGTCCTTAGCTGAGAGTTGACAAGCAAAACACCACCCACAGTCGTATGCGTTTCAGGGGGAGTAGAGATGAGGTTACGACAGACATTTGCAGTCTCCCTTTTGAATGCTGCCGAGTCGATGCAAACTGGCAGGACAGGAGGAGCTGGCATGTTTGTATTTTAAAGAGTCAAACACATCCTGGGCACTGTAAGAGATCCCCTAATTTCTGGAGGGTTGATGCCTTCCACTGACAATTGGCGGACAGGTTTTCCCTGCCCAACCCAGAGACGAAGTCAAGCTGCTAGCTTGCTACCCTGCCTCCATTAACCCTCATGCTGACTCTCAAGATGCCCAGTTACCTCTGCGCCGTGGGTCACAAATGGTGCACCTGTTGTTCGAGGGGAGACAGGCATGGATTCAGTTTTTAGTTTTTCTAGAAACAGCAGCAAGGACAGCTGTACCAATGGGAGCCAGCAGACAGATGCTCTCACCCTCCAGTCCCGGGGAGCAAGGTGGCAGAACGGGAAGTCTCCCCTCAAGGCATATGGAAAAAAAAGGGGTAGGGTGTTCTTATCTCGTGGCAGCTAACCAAGTCCAACCTAGTGATGACCAAACAAGCTGTATGTCTTGCAAACTACCCACAAAGTAATCCCAGGGCCCTCCCTTCTAAAGGCTGCTGTGGACATTTGCCAAACATTTGTTTTTTAACTGAAGAATCATTTTGGAAAGGAAACCAGACTCTCCCAGGTATTCAGACGGGGCAGACCCAACCTTAGCACCTCTTGTGTAGCAAACTGCCCAAGAGGCACCAGTGAATGATCAAATGCTGCACACTGAGTTTTAGGAGAGGGAAGGGAGGGAGGAGGGATGTTTGACTTCTCCATTAAAGATACGGAAGAGGGAGTCAACTGGCCGGTAATGAAATTCACAGGCGAAATGCAAATTGCCAGGAAGGATGGTGAAATAATGCAGAAAGGGAGCTCAGAGAGGTTACAAGCAGGGGAAGGAAATGAAAGACTCTCCGAGGGAAAAGAAGAGCAAATACCTCTGCAGGGAAACGATCGGAGAGGAAGGTATTCAGTGGGAGGGAGACCTGGACACCAGCAGATGAGCAAGCAGCCAAAAACACCGGCCCACGGGACCCTGGGATGCACGATGCATTACATCACAGCGCTCCTCCATGCAACTCCAGCATGTTCACAACTTTGGATGAGGTTTAGCCCAGGCAGTGCAGCACTGGGAAGGGGAAGACAAGGCACCATCCACCAGGTCCCTGGATCTCCCCTGCCACACCAGCACAGCTCTGACATGAATTAAGGGAATCAGGAGAAAATGCCTAGCAGAGCGCTCCCAGAGACCGTGCTGGAGCACCGTGTAGGGCAGCTCTGCCACTTGTGCAGCCTAGTCCCAAGGCATGAGGCAGCCTGGGCTACCAGATTAACTAGTTCTCTACATATTTTCTAGAGACACGGGATATTTTCTACCTCCAAGTTCCAGTTCAGACACGCTCCTCTAACTGAGCAGCTGACTTACCGCAGAGCTGCACGGATCCAAGTCCGGAGCATCCCAAACTCTGGACTTGCCCAAACGCTCACAGGAAACCTGCACCAGAAGCAGAATGAGAATACAGGCCTGCTCAGACCTAATCCAGTGACTTAACCACACCACATAACCACACTTCCAGACTCCAAGGAAGCGGCACTACGGGATAGGAAGCCTCCACCTTTCACGTCAGCGTTATCATCCATTTAAACAGGCAGCGACTGTTTCGGCTAACGATGCACGCATTCAAGTCAGCAGTACAGCCAGGCAGGTGGTTAAAGCGACGCTACCTTTGGAGGGCTTTTCACATCACCGCAGTCCTGTTATATTTTCAAGACCAGATTTTCATCGCTCCTTTGTCTGCATTTTTATGGAGCGACAGTGAAGGAAGAGCATCCAGATCAAAGAGTCTGCAGCTCCCTCGTTCCACTGCTCCACAACGTCACCGCACTGACGTGTTTGTATCACAAGGTGGACATGCGGAGGCGGCAGTGCTTAAGTGACAAAATTATTAGGTTCATCAAGACTTCAAAGGCAACTAAGTGAATGGGCAACAGGATGGCACCTGGAGCTCAGTGCTGACAAATGCAAGATGCCACACGTTGGGAAGGAAGGACCGCTTTGAAGACCTCACCCGCTGCCTTGGGTTTCACTCGGGAGAAGGGCCTGGGTCGTCACTACAGATAGTCAAAGCAGCAGCCTTAAAATGCACATCAGGAACAAAGTAAAGAATACTAAAAGCTTTTACTGCCAGTTTACTAGAAGGCCAGGCAGGTAGTAGGGTGCATGCAACGGAAAAATCAGGTCATCTGAGTCATGCGTGATCTCAACCAAATCGCTTGACCTCTGCATGCCTCTGTTTCCGCTCCCACACTGTCTAATGCAAGCAAGGAGTTTCTTCTTTAAACATACAGCACGTAGTATAACGCCCCCAGTAGATGCTGCTGTACTAAAAAATAAATAGTAGTCCAGAAATCAGAAGGGAATTCCTACCTGGAGCAATGCTGATTCTTTATCATACTTCTAAGGAGCGCATGGGGGAAAGGTACCTGTAGGGACATCTCCGTATGGACAGCAGTTACAAAGATTGAGATGCTTCGACCTTAGAGGAGGAGGAGGAGATAAGCAGGGACATGACAGCATCACGCAAAATAAAGAATGGGATAGAGATCGGTAGGAAACCGGCGATTTGAGTTTTCATGTAGCACAAGGACGAACTATTCAGTGGAACTGAAGGGTAATTTCTTCTTTTTAATATCCCCTATAGAATTCATCTAGAGAACTCGCTACCACAATAGGGCAAGGTTTTGCAGGTATCCAATTATTTCACAGGCTTGTCTGTGCTTTCCTCCAAAGTTTCCTGAACTGCCCGCTGCCTGAGAGGTTGGGCTATTGAAAATCCAGCCCCTGCCATTGCACACAGTAAGTGGCATTCACAGCTCTACAATTTTCATAATAATAATAGTCAAAAGGCAGCTCCCAGTGCAGGCCAGAGTTTCACATGGTTAGCTTCCTCCCATCTCTCGGCTCTTCGCAGAGCCAGAGGGCAATTTCACAATAAGGTGGTGAGGGCTGGCAAGGTACCGAGAGACATGACAAAGCTTTCATAAGGCAACTTGCGTGGTGCAAGCCAAATTATCACATGAAACAGGAAATGGCCTCATGTCACAATGGTTGCACAATCTTCTGGTACCCTGCAAAAGCTGGAGACAGCAGCTCAGTGCCAAAGACATCCAGGAGCACAGAGGCTGCTTTAGGATACCACTGGGCTTTGGAGGCGGGAAAGGTCTTTTAGCTCTAAGAAAAGAAAACCAACAGTCCCCACCCCTGCCAGCCCCTCGGACATGCATTAAAAGCAGCGTGTGCTCGCATTTAGGAAATGGGTTTTCCGCACAAGAAGCCAAAGAGCGAGCAGAGGTGATCTGAAGGCTATTAGGCTTTGTAGGAGAGAAAAGCAAAGCGAATGGCGTTAGGATCTAGAGACCCCAGCGGGATCAACATCTCCTTTTCACAGGTAGGTAGCAGCCTAGAACGGTCTACCAAGAACAGTCAGTCACGAACAAATGGGCAATACCCCAGATTCCCCGGCCCCACGGTCCCCCAACAAGGCAATGCCAGCCTTTGCCACGTGCCCTCTGACAAACCAGTTATCCCAAAGCTAGCGAGGAATCCTCAAAGCACGTGGCAGGGTCCAGGCTTTTCTGCAAAAGAGGTATTGCTTGCTACTTGCTTGTGGGCAAGACTGCAGTCACCACCACGCTGGCGGCACCTGCTTCAGAGACAGCCTGCCTGGTGCAGAGGGCCCCGGCCCTGTACGACTTCACGCTAGTCACCTTGCCCCTTCCCACTCTCTTATTTTGGACTATGCTCAGAGACGGGTGATATCCTAACCCTCTCCATGCTACCACAATAAAGGCAGCTGCGCTGTGTTGGTGAACACGGTGCCTTCCAAGTGCCCCCTAGGCCAGCTGGGAGATTTCGGTGCAGATTTGCTGGGAGGAGACGAGCACCTTCTTTCGGGCACGGGGTGCTCTTTCCTTCTCACCCGCCTGCATGCCGTGACCAGCTGCCACGGCACCGAGTGCACGCAGACCCTTCCCTGGGATGCACGTGGATCGGCGAGGCTTGGGCCAGGCAGGGCATCTGCTGAGTATTTATTCCTCCCTGCCACCCCCGCCCCCCCAATGGCCACTCTCCTAGAATGACAGATGTGGCAGCTATTCAGCCCTTTCAGAAGGGAACAAAAGCCCTCTCCAGAAGCACAAAGGCAGAGAGCAAGAAAGCAAGCTGGAGCTTAAATAGGAACCACCTGCCAGGGGCCCTGTGCCCCCCTTCCTTCAGAGCCCAACCTGCACCCCGGGGCCTGCCGGACGAGGCTGATCCCGGCCGGCCCCCCGTTCAGGGGCCTCCGGCGTCTCATTAAAAACGAGTCCCAAGAGCTTCCAATCTTCTTGGCACCTTTTTTCCACCTTACTAAAAATAAAGCAGTCGTGCACTGCGGAGCGAGGCTCCGTTAGGGAACCAAGAGCGGCTTCGCAGACACCTGCAGCTATTGAGGCTGCCGTGTGTTGGCAACCAAAAGGGGGGCGGGGGGGAGGAGGAAGGGAAAGAGACTGTGAAACCAATGGGTAAAGGGTAACAAGGGGGCAGTGCAAACAGTCTGCACTGACTCAGCCTTCCACTGTGACGGTGACACACGAATAAAGCAGCAAAGGGGGCGGGGGTCACGTTAAAAACCCAAATACAAAAGACGCAAACTTATCACTGAATGGGACTGGAATAAAATGGGAGTGGGGGGGAGATTTTGGGGCTGTCACCTTATGACAGGTGTAACCCCTTCCCTCCCCCCCAACACGCACACACACACCAGGTTTTGGACACCAACCCATCCCTGGTGGTCCCCTCCAAAAGACAGCAGGGTTTGGGTAACTGAGTTTGGAAAGAGCACAGCTTCAAAAGGGGAGAGGGGGGTAAGGACAGTATACACCGTGGGGACACCCAGGTAAGGTTAGTGGAGCAATGCTCACATGCGCAGCCTCAACTTTCAAAATCCAACCGTGCCCCTCGCATGCAATAGCATCTTGCTTCTCAAACATCCCCTCTAACGTCTGTAGGATGCACGGTACTAAGGAGCACAAGCAATGGCGTACCAGAGCCGTGGCTTTGACACATGCTGCAAAGTAGGGCTTTCCTAAGCTCTAGGAAGGAAGAGAAACCAAGAGATGACACTACAGACGCAAGGCCAAGGATGGAGAGATGAAATCCCACTTTATACAACTTGCACCCAAGCCAGTAAAACATAGGCAGAATTCAAAGAACCCACCCGGGCTCGCTAAGGCTGACATGCCCACCCAGAGCAGCTCTAGCCAACATCTCCGGCCAAAAAACATTGTGTAGACATTTCCAGTTGGCTACCTTACCGGAGTTTGGCTGGAGTTGTTCCACACACAGATGCTACTATTGCAGAATCAAAGCGCCTTGCTCTATTTGAACTCAGTGGACTTCCACAAATATTTGCCATGTCAAAAAAAACCCCCAAAAAACCTTAAGTGACACTCCTGGATTTTCCCCAATCAGAGGAAGGAAGCCTCCCACAGCATCAGTCAAGTTTCCTTTGCTCTTCTAGAGCATGGGAGATTCCCCCAGTTCATACTAACTCCAGAGAGGCGCGTTTCCTATAGCTGAACACACAAATAGTAATGGACTTTAGAAAAAACAACCACCACGTGGGTTGGAACCAGCCAGTGTCCCATCAACCAAACCGGCTTCTTGCTTCAACAGCAAACACCACCAGTTGGCCATTTTAGGGAGAAGCATCATAGCCCCAGACCCTTCCCCTACAACACAGCCCTACTTACAGCAAAGATAGGGACTGAGGGGAGAGCTTGCTTTATCAGCCAGGCTGATAGAGGTATCCATCATCCAGTGATCCCAAGGCCACGCAGCTGAGATCACGCCGCTCCTGCTATGCGAGCTCACCAAGTGTGGGAGCAGGGGAGGAGGAGGGGGAAGTCGGCACTGTGAAAGCAAAGCCTTCTTACCTTGGCTAGACTAGCAATTGGTACCCTGCGGCGATGCCGACCTCAGCACAGAGACAAAGGTGTGCTGGGATCTGCACCGAGGGGGCAAGACACCCCCAACCACCACTGAACAGGAGCTCCAATTGATGCGACTCCCCCTCTCGCCCCTGCCGTACCCCGTCAGCAAAGACTCTGGGATGTTCCCAAGCACTGGCTAGGTGGAAAAGATGCGGGTTTCAGAGAGGATGAGAAAGTAGCCTGAAAGCAGGAGGGTAGAAGTCAAATTTCTCCCGAAAAACTGAGCCAAGCCAGGAAAGCAGAATAGCCAAGGGAGCTAAAAGAAGAAAGGAAAAAAAAAAAAAAAAGAGAAACCAAGGATCAAACAGACTAAGAATCTGAGCTAATAAAATGCCCCAAGAGAGCATGGAAAAGGGGGAGAGACTCAAAGGCAGAGGGAGACTGAAGTAGGATATGCAACCTGTTGTGTCAGCTGGTTATTTATAGAGCGATAACAAGAACAAGAGCAGCTGATGCACGAATGGGGAGAGAATGCATGCACAGCCGGGGAGAGGGAGGAGGCCACGAGCCATGCTCTACCTGAACCGTGACAGCCTCGAGCCAGTGAAGAAGCACCTGCGGCCTGTTTATATTGCACAGCAACAGAGCCCTACACTGTCAGCTGCAGCATCAGGAACGGGCATCCTCTGGCCACGCTTCCACCAATCCCCAAGGTGGGAGCTGCATGCAAAAGGCCAGCCCACGCTGAGCACACCCCAGTGGAAACCAGTTGCAACCAGTGGCCCAGATGCAGGAGAGAGGGCAAGACCATTTCCTGTGCCCCACGAGCCTGGCCTCTCTCATTCAGCTGCTTGGCAGCAGCCTCTTGCTTTCTGTGCCCTTGCTTACATGAGACTCTGTTAAAAAGAAGGGCTGCGAGGCAAGACATCAGAAAGGTGCAAAGAAGAGAGGCCCCCAGGACCCCGTCTGTGCAGGATAATAAGGTGGCAGGTACGAGACACCGACTGATTTGGGGATATTCTAAGAGTCCTTTGCCGAATCCCAGCTCTAAACACAGTGAGGGATGAGAAGAGGCCCTGGACACAAACACAAGACGAAAGTGAATCTCGGGGTAAAGCTGTTCCCTTCCAGGATAGGGAGAGTTCCTCATACCACGTCTTGGCCAACTTTCAAAGGCGAGGGTGACAGAGAACAGCAGACTAGGAGGACAGAGGATGTGGGAAAGGAAAGGCAGTTCCTTCCAAAACTGCCACCCTAATGCAGTCACATGCCCTCCGCCTTCAGCCTGAATTTAACCGTACAGCCAAGTAATACATCGCAAGAAAATCTGCTCTAGGAAACTCTAGCCCTGGGTTTACTTCTGTCTATGTCACTGAACTTCAAACATCTCCCTTCCCCCTATTTCTACCCAAGCATGACTGTACATCAATGGAATGATATGGCACATGTCCATTCATCTCTCATCATACAGTCTTAAGTGATGAGGGTTGAAGGGAACTAAGGAGGTCACATCTAGTCCAACCCCCTGCTCAAAGCAGGGCCAGCCCCAACTACATCATCCCTGCCATGGCTTTGTCGAGACGGGTCTTCAAAACCTCCAAGGATGGAGACTCCACCACCTTCCTAGGTAACCTGTTCCAGGGTTTTACTACCCTCCTAGTGACAAAGCTTTTCCTAATATCCATCCTCAACTTCCCTTGCTGTAACTTGAGCCCATTACTCCTCATTTTGTTAATCACAGGAATTCTAATAAGTAGAAGCAGCAACAACGTGTTCATTGGGCTCTGGATTGCTACAACCGGCTCAGGCCTCCGGAAGGGGCTCCTAGGCTGAGGATGCTATTCGTAGAGTGCCGTGCTCTCCGGAAAGGAGAGCACCACAGACACCTTCATCACCGCGTCCAAGGAGCAGCATTTATCTTGAGCATATGTGCATGGCCGGCCATGTGACACGCTCCGGGAAGGCTGTGACTAATGTACAGCGCGTCTTCCATGGAGAAAAGGGGAGACAGCAGACCTGGATAAATCAGTTAGGCAAAATATATGACCGGCTTTATTGAGCCTGAAGAATTACCAAGCCAGCGGGTTACCTACTGCAACCAGACAGCATGGGGGTGGCATAAAACAGACATCCCTTTTGTACTGCAGTCTGTTCCCTGGGCTAAAATGAACCAGCCCGTCCCTGCCTGTAGGTTTGGGGGAAATACAATGTCTTGTTGAAAACAAACAGGAGTTAGAAGTGGAAGGCTTTCATCTGAATGACTCAGGGGATGGGTACAAGCCACAGAGCCTTCCACCTACAAGGCACTGCTTCAAATCCAATCCACAGCAACGCAGATAAGTCAGCACTATCTGAGAGCAGTCCTGGAGGAGAGCATGGGGGCTGAAATCCAGTCCCTAACAAGTAGGCACCAGTATCACAAAAACCAGCAGAGCTTTTACCACCCCTATTGCCACCAAGGGAATGGGGCCTGGATTCCCCAAGTGCCTCCTGCCAGGAGAGGCAGGGTAAGGACGGAGATGCACAGATGGACACCCGAGGAAGAGCTGTGTCACCTGTGCTGCACCAGCACATCAAGCAGCAGCCTCCCAGGTAGCTCCTTTCATCAGCACTTTGGGGACAGAAAGGGAGTAAAGCGAGTAGCAGAAAAAGACTGTGCACCAGAATGAATGCACACCGAAAATCTATCCAGACAAAACTACCCCATTACTTGCGGGTGCACGCGTCTCACGAGACAACTGCTCTCTCTCCAGTCTCTCAGTTCTAATTGCTCAAAGGGAAGTCACAAAACACCTCTTGTGGACAAGCCTATGGACTTCACTTCATAAATCTACTGGATGCAAAAAAAAAAAATTACGGACTAAATATAGACATTGGATGTATGGGTACTATAACCTGCCTGACATCTGATACAACCCCAGGTAACTGGTCTGCATTTTACCAGCTACACCCTAACACCAGTTCAACATCCCCCACCCCACCTCACACCTATTGTCTCCCATCCTCCTGATCCTCACTGCCGCACATTTGCATTTTCAGAGACCTGCATTTTGCAGATTCGCATCTATTCTGCCCAGAAGAGCATGCAAACACCAGCAGACTCTCCCTATACCTGAAGAAGTGTTATGCAAACACCTTTTCCAACTACTTAGTTGGTCTAATAAAAGATAGCGCATCTACCCAAAGAACACTGTCTAGCAGAAAAAGAGGGTTTCAAACGCAAGATCCCAAATCTGGCCAAATCATACACAATTCTCCAAGCGCTGTCCTGTCACCAAACCCAGGCTCTCCGTGGCTCATTTCAATCCCATTGCCCTAAGCTCTGTATCCAATTAGCTTTCCAATCAGGGCAAGCAGAGCTCTGAATGGGCAAGCGGGCGTTTGCATTTTTACTACAGGAAGTGGCTGATATTTATATGCATGTTTAATTTAGAGGTGAATGCACCGCATATGCCTTGAACTTGGCAGCAACCTACGTGCTTTGCACTTTCCTTCAAAACACACATGGAGCTTGATAACAAAACAAAACCAAAAAAAAGAAGAAAGAAAGAAAGAAAGAAAACAGTGTTAGAACAACAGAGGTCTAAACAGGGGGAGACATCTGTGCCGCACGTAACATTAGGTGTCACTTCCTGCTGCTTTCCGCAAGACCCGGCTGGGATTTCCCTCACCCGCTCAATAAGAAACGCCAGCTCCTGCTTCCATGACGTGACCCCACGGCTGCCCGCCCTGCCGCAGCAGGCCTGACGCAGCTGAAGTAAGTTTGCCACGTTGGTACCCGGGTACACACAAGTCAAGTTTGCCCTCTGCCCGCTCGAACAAAAAAACTCAGCCATGCAGGCGTTTAAATCACCCCCTAAAACAAGGTCCTTTCAAAGCAAAACCCTACACCCCTCCCTACACACACACAAAACAACCCACACACCCGGCAGATGCTGATCGTGTCACGGACTGAAAGACGCTCAGATCCGGCAGCGATGGGGGTGGATTAGCAACCACTACAGAAGCACCAAGCACCTGCCTGCTCCCCCCGCTGCCCGCCCCACACCTCTCCAGCGTGTCCATGAAAGGAACTTTCTAACCATTCAAGGAACATAGACAAATACCAAAGCAGAAATCCTGGCAGCCAGTGGATCTGGAGTCCTTGTATATCTATTTATTCCATCCTAACAGGCTCAAGAGGGAGTTTTATTTATATGGCCTTGATGTCTGGTGAAGCACAGCAGACTGGGAGCTCTTCATATCACTGTGTCCTTTCCCCAGCTATTTGTTTAAAAGGATTTTTATCATCTCCGCAGGCTTAAACATCAGCGACTGCTTTGGAGAGAGACGGTCATCCCAGCCTGCATTGAGCCTCCATGCACGGGGATTGAAAGCCCTTCAGGGCAGAGACCTCTTCTTTATGACAGTCCATAAAGCAGGTAGCAGGGTTCCTAAATCTACTATCATTGATATAGCCTTCTGATCTCTGACCCCGGGCCTCCCACCTGCCTGACCCGTCTCCGTGCTAACCTGCTTGGGACTGTGCCTTGCCCCACAGACACACACTATAGAAATAATGCCCCCAAAGCTGCTATTGGGATAAACAAAGCACGGAAAGGAGCCCGACTTGCCCAAGCGCATGCTGCAGATAACTGGCAGAGATCACAAGATCACCTTTTCACAATGTGGTGGCACGTTCAAGGACAGCAGCAGGCCCAAGCTGGGCAGGAGCTGCGGACAAACTAAGAAGTCTCTCTCCTCCGCACGGTTTACACCGATACGTCGGTAGCTAGGGCTGGCTGTTAAAACCCGAGATGCTGGAGCTATTGGGCTCCATGAATGGCAGGGTTTTCTGCATCAGCTCTCCCAGCCCGCTCCGGATCAGCCCTGGCAAGACATCAGAGCCAGACGACCTCTGCGAACAATTTGCAAGCCTTCAGAGAGGGTCCCGGCATCTCCGGTGGGAGCACGGTGCTCTGTAAACCAGCAAATGCCAGTGCCGGCTTCTTGGCTGTTGTTGAAAGGTGGTTTTGTTTCTTGGAGGCAGAGGAACAAGAGCAATGGGAAGATTTCCTAGCATAGCTTCCCCTCTTGGGCCAAGAGGACAGACCCCCGAGCTCCTCCCCAACTTTGCACCACTACACTCCATCAAGCTCCCTATAATGCTGGGTGCTTTTTATCTCTAGGAGGAGAAAGAATACAAGCACTTCACCTCCCCCTTCCCACCCAAGACATTTTGGTGCAAGACGGGTTTCCCTGCCACAGGGCCCCTTTCAGGAGCGCAGCTTGCTATTCCCAGGGAGCGAGGCTATCCTCGCCTGTTGGGCCCATCACCTGGCCCCTACCCAGACTTTGTGAAAGGAGCAGATCTGCAGCAGATGACTCCCAGCAATGCACATAATTAGAGCAGATGCTAATTGGGCTGGGGGCAGGGCACAGAGAGAAAGAAAAGGATCAGCACGGCTTAGGAGGCTCCACAGCATAAGGGGTCGGCTGCATGTCTATGGGGCAGCTCCACATCGGTCATCACACCCTCCTGCCCCCGACCTCGCCGGAGCTATCAATTGCCTGCCAGCCTGTATTACAGCAGATGCTGCGAAACAGTCCGCTGGGATGTGGAGTCCCAGGTCCTATTCCCAGCTGTCACCTGCTAGCTGTATTACCCAGCGCAAGATCAATGCACATTTTCATTCCTCCCCTACTACTAATGGCAATGCCTAGATGACTGGCACAAGCATTGGCTGCAATCAGCAGTGGAGGGAAGGGAGGATTGTTAATAATATTCACCTTTGTGTCATCATGCTTAGGGCCAGACTGCACCCCTCTTTGTGCCAACGTTTCAGGCCAGCCACAGGCTCGAGACCCACACCTAGCAGAGTGCAGTCTGCTGTACCAGTGGGGCTAAAAACATGGGAAATGAAAGCTTAGATCCTGAAGGGATGGAGATGAGGGAGGGAAGCCATAAATCCTCACAATTAGAGGATTTTGCAGCTCTGCGGATCTCTCTCATCCCTGAAAATGACCGTATGTCACTGGAGAGTGAGCAAGGCCTTTAAGATCCCTGCCTGTAGCTAATTTAAAATATTAAATCAAGGGAGAGTGGATCCATCCATGACATGAGGCCAGGCACCCTGCGCTCTCCTGCCACGCACACACGTGGCTACCTGCAGCAACATCAGCCCCATCACCCCCCCAGCCTTCCAGCTCCAGGGGTGATCTCCATCATATTCCCAACAGCAGCTGTTCTCTCCATCTCAGGGCGACTGTATTCTCCTGCAAAGAAGTCTTTCCCCTTCCCTTCAGCACACTGGGGGAAAAAAGGGCTATGTTTCTATTTAAAAGCGGAATCAAGTACCCTTTGGCATCCTGCTCATAGCTCATTATGAAATTCAGGACACAGCTACTAAAATTAGACTCCGGCTTTAGGATAAGTGTTAATACTCTGTGTATCTATACACCCAAGAACCTCAAAGCAACTGCCTGAAACAAAGCAATTAAGCCTCTATACCCTTGTGAGGCAGTCGTGCCCATTCTACAGATGGGGAAACTGAGGTAAAGAGCAAAGGGAAGCAACTTGCCTACGATCACACACTAGGTTAGTGACGGAGCCAGGACCAGCATCCAAATCCCTGGAGTCCCAAGCCACTCTCCTATCCACAGGACCACACAGCCCCAAAGCCCATCCCCAGATGCATGTGGGGTCTTGCCATACAAGTAAAGAAGTCAAGCACACACGTTGCCTCCAGAAAAACAAATTTTACCCAAGGAGCCCTACACCCCCTTCACCAAAGCAGTCAAGGCTACACCAGCACATTTAAACCCCTTCATTAAAGTGTCCACCATCCCAAAACACATCCTAAAACACAGAAAGCTAGTAAATACTTGTGCCTGGTCTTGCACACACGGAAAGGTTTGCTAATCCTTCCAAGCAGCATATCCAGAAGTTCACAGCTAATCGCTTCACTCCACAAGGCTCCCTGCTTCGTCACAACGGGATGGCTGAGGAGACCTAGTGGTGGTGTGAGGGTTTTTCTTCTTTTTTTGTATTTTATTTATGTCATCTCCCTCCCCATCACTGTCCCCACAGCAAGCCTGACTAAAAGCATTTCCCTGCCATTCAGGACTATTCATCTCCGAGCAAGCCTTACACATAAAATTCGTTTGACAGACGACTTATGGAGCCCAATTAATATCGTGCAGCAGCAGTTAAACACTAAGAGCATCCCCGGGGAAGAGATGCATCCGAAAGCCTCCGGGCAGGGCAGGAGTAAGGGGAGAGTGCACTGCCAACCAGGCAGGAGGAATCTCAGATTTTGCTTTGCAAGAGTTTAAGCTTCTTCCCTCCCACTTATACAAGCAGCCTCATGCAAAGGGCTTAGGGCGAAGGAACACGGGGCCCAGCCAACACTTAAGACAATCCTGCCTCTATACCACTATCCGCTCACCAGTTCCAGAAATGGAGACATTTCTCCTAAGGCAGAAGCAGCTCCCTGCAGGAAGGAGAGGCAAATATCTAAAGGCCCGTAGCACTGCTACAGCACTTCCCAAGCCCAGCTCCCCTCCAGCTACTGCTTGTCCCTGTGGCAAGCAAGAGGCGCTGCTGGAGTCAGCAAAGCCACAGAAATCAGGCCGTCATTGCTCCTAGTCCTCTGCTCAGAGCTCATCTACATCCTGCCTTCCCACTCCAATCCCCTTCCCCTGCCCAATCCATTGCTCCTTGCCCCATGCTCCAATCTGTTGCTCTGCCCTCTGCTCCTTGGCCCATGCTCCCCGATCCCTTGCTCTGCCCTCTGCTCCTTGCCTGTCCCCTTACTGATCTACTGCCCGCCGCAGGCAGAGGCTACCCATGCCATTTGTGTGACGGATGCCATAGGTTGGCCAGCCCTGGCTTAGTAAATAACCCTCGTGCTCTTCTCCAGACAGCGTACACGCATCTTGGGTATTTCCCAGACGCTGGATTGATGCAGAAAACAGCTGAGGTTGAACACAGACTACAGGCAATTAAAACCAGACCCCAGAAGTCTGGGGTCTGGTCTCACCTCTCTCATAATGAAACACTCTTGGTCGTTGTAATCTATTCTGTGGGTGCAAATACACCAGAGCGTGTATTAGGAGGAATGAGAGGTGCCTGACTCATTGAACAGAAGGATATCCTCAGGAGACATGGGGGAATTTGCCTGCTCGCAGCACTGACAGACCTCTGCAAGGGCATCGTTTGTTAGACAAGGAGCAGGGTTTCTTGTAGCTGCGCTGCATAGAAAGCAGCCAGGAACCTCGCCTCGTTCTTGCTAGCTGACGCTAACAAGGCCAGAGACACTTCTGCCCTTCACTCCTCAAGGTAAAGTCCATAAAAGCAAGTGCCAGAAAAGAGCACTGCGCATGCAAGTGCACTGAGAACAAGGAAAACATCCATCCGTTGCCAGAGATAAGCTTTCCAGGAACCCTCCCAAAACCCCTTAGCACAAGTTGTTGACTTCACTTGCCTGCAACAGGTATGGGGACATTCAACCAGCCAACAGCGAGTCTGAAGTTCAGAGAGCAGCAGCAGTGGGGCAAGTGTCCAGCCCCTGGAGAGCGGCAGCCCCAGAGGCAAGAACTCCTCTAAGCCACACTGCTGCTTTGCACGACAGGACCGTGATTGTGGGACTAACCTCAGATCGGGCTCTCTCAAATGGTGCGCGTAGCTTGGGGAAGACAGATGTGGCTAAAGCCTGGAAGGTTTGTGAGAGGCAAGCAAGAGGAGGGAAGGAGACGTATTCACGGAAGAAAGGCAAGACCAAAAAAGAACGAAGACCAACTCTACAGCTTCACTTAAGCTTTGGGAGAGATTGTGGTTGTGATGCCTTTTTTAAGAAGGGCAGCCTATAAAAAAAAAAAAAAAAAAAAAAAAAAAAATCAAATTTAAGACGCCAGCGTTGGCCTTAGACAACCAGCACTTGAGAGCAGAGGGTCAGAGATGGGGAATATCCCTTCGGCTCATCCATGCTGGGAGCTGTGGGAATGGCATCCAGCCTCAAACCAGGATTCTTCCAACAGCAGGGGAGGCGCTGGCCAGCGGGTCCAGGCAGTGCTCTGTCCAAAATCAACTCCCCGGTTACTTGAACGGGGCAGTTCTCCTTCTACGGCTCCACGACACCCATAATCTTCCTGGAATAAAGGCGGAGGGGGACAGGGAGGGTGGTGTTTCAAACATCCGCTCCAAAACAGTTCTGCAAAGCTGCTGCATGAGTCATTTAACCCAAGCTGCAGTGGCAGCAAGACCTGGGGCACTCCCTTCCAAGCCAAGAGCTGTAGAAGAAACCAGTGGTCAGTCAAAGCAGGCTTTTCAGGTGAAGAGGATTTGTTTCCATGAAACACAACAGGGGGAAAGAGGGCACATCTGGAAATGTGCTCATGAACTGACCATCCCTTCAAACCAGGGCCACATGCTCCCAATCACCTGACACATTAGAGATGTCAACCATTATCCTTCAAACAGAGAGACCGGGATCCTTTCACAATGGGCTAGTCAGAGAAAGGAGCAGGCTGGGAAGTAGGAGGAGAGATGGGGAGGGAACAAGAAGGCAGCGGGTTGGCAGCCCACGAGGTACCAAGCACGTTTCAGAGGCACGGCCACTGGAGAGGTGACTGCACCACTCCCAAGATCGGACCTGAACCCTTCCACTTGCACTTCCCAAGTGTAAAGACAGCAGACCTGAGGGGCTGTGCTCAACACCAAGCCGAACACACGAGCCCTACGCCGCACAGTCCAGGCTGCAGAGCCAGTCCAATGACCGAATTCCTTCAGAAGCACTATGGCAGACAGGCCCATCAGCTGAGAGCCGCTGAGTCACTATTTCACTATGATGATGATGATGTAGTTTGGATAATTATACAACTGCTAATGCTGGCAGGCTCCACTGGAAACCCACACAACAGTCTCCAGCATCTGAGTGACTCAACCCACGAGCCAGCTTCACAATTCTGATGACTTGGAGGAGACATCCCAATTTTCAAATTACTGTTAATTCCTCCTTCCAAGGAAAACAGAGGTGAACGGGGGCCAGCTAAGGCAGCAAAAGCCAAGAGATTTTTGCAACACCAGACTATGTTTTACTAGCAACCTACTGATTGCAATGGGTGGCTGATATTGCGTAACGGAAGGAGAGGAAAGAAAACAGAGACTCGGACCAAAGCATGCAACAAGCACTAACGGCCAAAGCAAGTGATCACAGACTATTCCTAAGAGGACTCTTATTTAGTCCAACAATGCTACAAAAGGAAGGAAGATGGATGGTCTCATGTCTGAGACAGGGAAGCGGGGGTGGAGAGTTGTGTTTCTGGCTCCCCCGCTGACCTCCCGAGGGACCACAGAGAGTGCACTGCATCCTCCTGCTCTTCAGCTTCCTCATCTGGGAACGGAGATGGCCTCCAGCTAGGGGAAGTCAAGATTTCATACATGCATTTTGCCGTGAGGTGTTGCCATTTGGACGCTGCAGTAGAAATATCGCTGCCAAAAAAGCCTCATTATTGGACCAATATTTAAACCGGGAAAAAAAAAATATATATATCAATAAAACTGGGATAACATGCATCTTTTGTGGTGCAGACTGACCCCCACATGCCCAAGGACCCTTTGCCCCTTCCTGAACAGCACAGCCCGTGACAAGCCCTGATCGGCATCTAAATATCTGAGAAATGATGATCTGCAGCTGCTGGAATTCCCGGCTGACGGGACGCATTGCCAAATTTCCACTGCAGTCCCCAACTCCAATTCAGACTTCATTTCCCTGCAAACAGACGCTTGTCCGGAAGTCTTTGGAGCTTTTCAAGAGAGCACGAGGGTCAGATGTGTCACTTGGTGACCTCAGAGGAATACAAAAAAAAGATTGGGAGGCGTGCCGCTTAGCTTTCAGACTACCCAGATCAAATTTGAGGCAGCCCCCGCACCCACCTCGCTCCCTAAGTACCCCTGCAGCTACTTATGACAGCCCCTATTTCTGCCCTTCTCCTCGCACCCCGCAATGCTGAAGACAGCCTCAGTCTGCATCCCCAACACAGGAACCAGGGGTTATGGGAAGCTGCCATGTTTCGGCATGCCAAAAGCCCATGGTTAGCATGCCCCAAAGCCCGGTTTATGCTCCAACTCAAAAGCAGCAGCATGGAAGAGAGAGAAAAGAAAAGGCTGAAAGCAGTAGAGTGGGTTGTGGGTGCCCAGTGCCAGACAGGGATGGCAGGAGCTGCCGAAGAAGGCAAATAACAACAGGGAAAGCAAGACCCTAATGGCAAGACCCCTAATGGCAACACCTCTCTAGCTCAGGTACTGCATGTGAGCAGAGCTGCAAAGTCCAGCACTGGCTCAAAACCCCAGGAACATTCAGATCTGGGATCAGAGTCTGAACCCTATCCCCAACGCAGGCTGCAGCTCACTGGATGGTCGGGGTCAGAGTCACATGCACCCATGACGCCAGAGACTTAAATAATCTCGTTACACATAACAGAGACCGCTGGGCCGATCCCAGGCAGCCGCAGTGAACCTGCCTGCCTGCTCCCTTTATTACTTAATGCTGAAAGCATCCACCCACGGACACAAAGCAAGATGTTGCCCCTGTCCAAAGCGGCTTCCAGGCCAACGCAGATCAGCCACCCTTTCCGGTACTATCGTGCATGTCCATCTAGGCGTGGAGAGGACATGCTGTACGCCAGCCTTCCCCGCCTCACCAATCCCCAGCCAGCCAAGCAGCGATTCCCACACCCGCCACCACCCCCGTGCCTGATTGCCATCCTGCCTGCGATGTCATTTTCACGGATCACAGCAGCTCCGGAAAGATTCGATCTCGGCACGTCTCACATCCGTGGGATTTAAGAGCATTCATGGGCTTTTGTTCTTGACCCCGGAAGAAATGCAGGGTTGATGTGATTGTTGTACCCTGCTCACTAGAACCCCTGGCCCTAAAGAGATGAGAGAGACCCCCAGAAAGCTGCAATCTTGGCAGGGACTTGGCCATCAGATACAGGAATTCCTCTTGCTAGTGCTCTCTGCATTCAGATTCACGCTCTCGCCCCCTTCTCTAGTCCTCAGGAGCTGATCCCTATCCTCGTCCTTAGCTAAATTAGGATGCATACGCATATGATGCTTTAATGCGCGTTAGCCTAAGTTAATGCACATTAGGGATGCACTTCTACACATGCATGCCCTTAACACACATTAAAAATGGTGAATTTAGGCTAGTCACAAATGCAGGTACCAAGTTCAGGTGCATATTAATGCACATGTAGACACATTAAAATGCATTAACTCTGTGTGTGTGTGCATGCTTTAATCCCAAGTTAGTCCACACACAAGTGTTAATGCACTTTAATGTCTGCATGTCACCAGCCAAAATCCACTTAATGCACATTAAGCTAATAATGCACATTAAATTTAGGTTCAGTTAAATGCATGTGTAGACACACACTTAAAAGCACAAGCCAGGTCCACCTTGGACACGGTACAGAGAACCTGAGGAATCAGTCGCACACCAAAATCAGGTCTTCCTCGCACCCCACCAGAGATGAAAGGAATGTAGTTATGGGCAGCTGGGCATGAAAGGAATTGCTGGAGCATCTTGGAAAATTAAACTGCTTTGGCCCCATTCACACTAGCAGTCAAATCTAGCTGAGGAACATCTGAACACAGCTTCAGGTCAGCCAGGGTCTGAAGTGGCTTCACGAGATAAAGCCAACTAAAGCCGACAGTAAAAAAAGCCAGCTATAAAAAAAAGGAACCTGCTAGCCAAGGTCCCTACCACAGTTGGGATATATGGAAATCTGGCACAGCACAAAGTTTCTCAGGAAGCAGCGCTCCTCCAGGGCCATGGAATTGCATCGCTAGGGCAATGTCAGTGATGGCAGAGAGGTGCAGAGACACACCTGTGCACATGACTGGGCTTAAAGCCATTTCAGTGCAGACAAACCCTTTAGGGAAGGAACCTAAAGGGGAAATTTTAGGCAGAGCTATTTCCAAACAAATTTCTCAGGTACTCTGGCGTGTCTCTTGGGACCAAAGCTCACTCCAAGAGACGCACCTGAAGTCACAACCCTTCTGGGTTTAAACACATGCCAGCTGTGGGGTAAGGCGCAGTTAATGAGTGGTATTTCAGTATCCAGTGCCAGCAACCTGCTAAGCACTTGATAGGCAGGTGCAAAGTCCACGTCCTCGCTCTAAAGCATTTTCACAATCTAGGAAATAGTTTTCCTCCAAACAAAAGTCACACAAGGCCCAAGTGCTTGAGAGAACAATCAGAACACCTTCACTTCCACCAAGTCAAGGACATGGGCAGCTAAAGGGGATTACTGGCTTGTTATTCTCTGCTAGTACCACCATCAGCACTTTCCCTAGAATCATTTAAGGCGCTTCAGAGCCATTAGCCTTCTCTGCACAGGGAATCTGCACAGGGATTAGCTTGAGCACTAAAGCCAAGCGTCTTGCTAGACAGGGAGCAGGAAGACCGTGCTGGCACGAATGGTCTGGAGGAGCCCGCAAAGGCAGCCGCCACCCCCTGTTCTGACCCATCCATCACACCCCTGCACCCCCAATTCAGTGGAAAAGACACCAGGGTCTTTGCCCTAGCACCCCGCCTCAGCAAACTGCGGGCAAGCTTTTAAAAGGCACTCAAGGAGCTCCAGCCCCACTGCCTTACAATGGGACAGTGGTCCTCAGTGGCTGAAGCCCTTTTAAAAGATTAGGATACAAAGCTGCCTGGCAAGCCTGACAGGGTGTGTCTGGGCAGGAGAAGGGAGTTCCCATCTGAATGGCTCAGCGCTCACATTTCCACGGGCACGAGGAGACAAAGCAATCACAACACGCCTAGATTTCCCCGAGACAACCTGGTCTGGCACCATCCATTAGCTTCAGTGCTTCCCAACATCTCCGACCCTGATGCAAGCCACCCCCAAGCCCCGCATTAGCAACCCAGCAATCCTACTACCCTCCTCGCTGCTGCCACCGCCCTTGGCCTGGGAGACAGGCGCTCTCCGCAGAAAGCCCTGCACCAGCTGAGCAGCATTCTCCGCGTGCTTCTCACATCCTCCAAACGCCACCTGACTCAGCCGTGCTCGATTGTGCAACGTCGGGATGCCTGACCCCAGCAAGATCGCCCGAGAAACCCTGGGAGAGAAGGGCGGTTTAGGGGCAGGGAGCAAAAAGAGAGCTGTGCTCCCAGGACCTGGGTGAGGCATGCAGGGGTGGGCCTGGACGGAGGGTCACGCACCTGCAAGGATCCCCATGGCAGCTACCATGCTCCAAAACACAAAAAAGGGCCCATCTGCTTGTCCCATCCCTGCCATACCCCCCACTAACCCCCTCCGCCCCTGCCCCACCACCAGGGAGAGAGGAAGCTCCAGTGATGTGTGGCACGTCATGCCGGCACCCTCACCCTCATGTCGGGTGGGCGCACATCATGCTGGGGGTCTAGCTGGAAGCTCCCATGGAAGAGGTGCTGCCTGCTGCACCAACCCCAGCAGCCCACAACCACCCTCTCCCTCTGCAGAGGACTCCGGCCAGGCAAACGGGGAGGTGGGACGTTATTCTTGGAAGCTGCGAGGTGAGGTCATGCCGTCTGAACGCTGCAACCCGAAGCCATACATGGGGCGTTCTGCTTGGAGAGAAGCCGACCGGGACCTGGGCACCAAGGGGACGGAGAGAGAGCAGCGCACAGCTCAGGCACTCAAAGATAGCAGTGGGGAGGGGGAGGATGTTCTGCAGCACAGAGCACCCTTCCCTCACTCCATTAACACCAAGCGAGGCTGAATCAGAGCAAACCCGTGGGGTCTGACACTAACCCAGCTCAGCATGGAAACTGCTGCTGGCCTGGTGGAAGCAGGGGGGCCTCTGGTCAAGCAATCACCAGCGACATCAGCACAGGACCGATCCTGCAGTGGAGGCAGAGGGTGGGCCACATGTATGCCAACCGTGCCTTGTACCAGTCACCTCTCTGGAGTAGGGTTCGCACCAGTGCCTTTACCTGGGCAATACCCAGTGCAGACTAAAAGCCACCTGGTGCTGACATGACGGCAAGGCTCTTCCCATCCGCTTCTGCCTTGGGCAAAGTGCCCTCCTCCCCTTGCATACCCAGCACAGGCCTGCAACCCTTGGCCAGCAGAGTCCAGGGCCAGAGCAGAGCAGCAGCGAGTCAGAGACCTAAAAATACACGAGCGCAGTCAGGCCATGGTCTGTAAACTTCGGTGGTGGGAATGCATTCCAGCAGGCCAGGAAGGTTTTGTTGCACCCTTTTTAGGCTCCCGGTTGAGGGAAGCGAGCAGAAATGGCCGAGTGCAAGCAACCCGAGGCCCTGAATCCCAGCCCCGAGCACCCGCCATCTCGCACCACGCACACAGTCCCCACAGCCACAGAAGAGCTACTTCAGATCAAGCTGCACCTAAGGATGTCTCCTACCCCTTGACTCTTTTCGGCAGGGACTGAACAGCTGGATGAGTTTGAGGGCAGACCTATCGGTTCTTCAAGAGTGGCAATGCCGCTAACTCGCTCTTCCAGGCTTCCCGTCTGCGCTCTTTGGTATCTGTGTGTCCCTAGCTCTCATTTCACTAATGTGCTTGGAGGCCTTGCTTCTAATCTACAGAGCTCCCAACTGTTTATACAGTGCTTTAAATATACACAGTACATTTAAAGCCCAGCGCCTCACAGCAAGTAAAGCATGCCTGACAAAGAAGAGAGCCCCGGCCCGGTGCTGCTTGCTACCTAAAGGCACAAGTCAGTACAACACAACGCAGCACAAAACAGGTTAATACACCGTTCTGGACGGCGCTCTTCCCTGAGCAGCTGTATTGGCACAAACTGCTGAAATCAGATCAGGGACCTAACTGTCATGATGCATGAACTAAATCTCCCAGGTACATCACTCGATTGTTCGTGTATGGGAAGAACTCAGCCCCAGCCTTACAAAGGGTTTCTGCCAACACACCTGGCCTGGGAAGTACTAACAACAGACTGAATCAGCCCATGAGTCCATTAAGTCCTGTGTCCTGTCTCTCAGAGATGGAGTGGATGTGCACAGGAATAGTATTAATTCATACAGAGCCTATGAAGAATGACCCACCCCATCCCTCCCCCTACAGCTTCCAGCATCCAGAGGCCTGGAAAGTCCTAACTTTTAGGCTGTAACCCCAATTTTTGTGCTTAATATCCACCGATGGACCCACCCTCCGTGAAGCTATTCAACCCCCTTTGGACCCTGGCTAATGCTGCATCACGGTCCATCCCTGACCTCAGAAGGCCAGCATGCCCTTGGCACCAAGGCTCTGGAGACTTGAGTTCAGATCCCAGTTCTGCCACAGACTCCATCAGTGGCCCTGGTCAACTCCCTGAACTGAGAGGAGCTATGGAGGGCTAAGCACATGTGAAGTAGGAGGCTCTCTGCTTCAGGAGGATGTTAGGCAGGACTGTCATACTCCAAGGGTGGTCGAGCGCTGGAGCAGATTACCTAGAGAGGCTGTGAAATCTCCGTTCCACCAGGCCCCAGAGATAAGTCACACCAGCCCTTAGCACTGCACTTAAGTGGAAGTCTCTGAAAGCACGAAGATTGGTAGTCGACCAACATGTTCTCCAACCCCTCCAGAACAAGTTAGGCCAAGTTAGCGAAAACATCGATGAGCTCATCCATGCCAGCACGGGCCTGTTCTTTGTGGCACGCTCTCTTTGGCTGCGTGAAGTCAGGTCTCAAGCATGGTCCAGCAGGATAAGGCAGAGAGAAGGAAACTAGAGGTAACTACGGGGAAATGACTTCCTCTCACCGAGCCCGTCTCCCTCAGCTGTGGTTTCCCCACCCTTCCTTCCAGTTCAAAAGAACTAGATGCAGAGCATTATTATTATTATTCAGCTCCCTTGGTCTCCTTAGGAAGTATCGGTGCCAAAGCACAAAGCAAAAGTCAACCTCACATTGCCTGGGTCTTGTCAGTTTAACTCAGAACCTAATATGAAGTCGCGGATTTGAGTGCTTGCCACAGACAATAATTTAGGAGGCATAGCATGACGCCCAAATTACCGATGCGAACTCCGAACCCAAACCAGTGGAGAACTTTGGTCGGTGAGATAATAAACCGCTGTCCTGGAATACCCCAGAGAAATCATTATGCTGTCCACAGCTCTGCAACTATGTGTTGCATACGAGACAGCATTAAGGCCATTTTTGGTTTTACAAACTACATGACAAAGCTAAAAAAAATGCTTCTCCTCCAGTGACATGGGCTTGACAGTGCTAAGAATGAGTCAGATTGTAGCGTGCAGTTAATACTGAGATACCTTCACCGAGGAGCACTAGCCCTGCAATCTTCATCTGTCTGTTTAATGATTATGGGGCTTAGAATTTAAGGGTGGATTTTCGAAGGAGCAATGTGCCCAATTCCAACTGAAAGCCAACGGGAACTGAGAGCCTAACTCCCCAAGTCATCCCTGAAAAACCCCAGCCTGGGAGGATGAGTGTGTTTGCACATCAGCCAAATAAATGCGGTCATCTGAGGCATCTTGCGGCTCTTGCAAGAAGCCAAAATTCTAATGCAGCTTCATGGTCCTTAAAGCAAAAAAAAAAAAAATCAGGATAAGACTGAGGGGGTGGTATGTTCTTAACCTGCTGAAAAAATGGTAAGGGACAACCTTGTACAATATAAAGCAGGTCCAACAGACATGGTGCAAGAGAAGGGGGGAATGTCAGGACGCTCTTCCAAGCAGGGACCAACTAGAGAAGCCCTTTCTGTCCACTACAGACTCAAAAAACAGAATCTGAGCTAATTGCGACTTCAAGGGAACGACTGGATCGTGTTCCATAATATTCAGCATATCAGCATAGCACAATAAGGGGCATTTCCTAATTCCCAGGGGGATTCACTGAAAAGCATGGAATTTACCTTGTGGGCCTATTTCATGGCATGTCTGCCAAAAAATTGCCCCCCCCCCCCCAGTTCTAGACCACATCGCTCTTGTAAAGCCTACAGAGGAACCACGATGCTAGGCCCCTCATAAGTGTCATTACGGCCTTTGCCCCTCCCTCCCCCAGATAACTTGTCCCTCTTGGACAGATGATGGACTCAAAATGGCACAAATGCATTTAGGGGCATGTGCTCACCGGTACAGAACTACTCCACTTCAAGCACGTGGCTGCTTTAAAGGGTACTTGGGGAAAAGCAGCATGATGGATAGCGCTAAGGTACCTTGGAAGGCGCAGCATCCCCCAAGGGACTGCTTCATGGACCGCCTTCCTGGCACCAGCCAGCTACAACTACCTCAAAGCTGAAATTAAAGCCTCATTTTTATTTAAAGCAACTTACCCCCCAGACCTCCCCAAGTGAAATACATGGCAGAGATGCGGAAGGACGCACAGGAAAAGCTACTCACTAGCGTTCATCCAGCATTAACTGAGCCTCTATTATCCTCCGACCCAGACTACCTGCCGTTTCCTTGTAAAGGGCTGCATTAAGGCAACCAGTCATTGATCCAGCGTCTCATCGGAAGATTAGTCGGAAAAGTACATCTAGGAGTGGAATTTACACTGCGTAACACAGAATTGGATCTCGCCCGCAATCCTACCCCTGCAATCTGTATCGCATAATGCCAACAGCCCAACAGCAATAAACAAAGCCAAGTCAAGTCAGCAGTGACCTAATTACAATACATTTTCCAGATCTTACAAATCTAATTTTCTTCTGATAATAAACCATGCCAAGCTGGAGGGGAAAAAAAAATAATACGCACGCCATCTCGTGTTTCAGTACCATTAGCCACCATGTCATTGCCATTAACGTTCAGAATGCCAAAGAGCAAATTATTTCATCCATAAAGAGCGTGATCCTGTTCAGTGCTAAGCACCTTGAATGAGTCGCTGCATGCCACCGCTTCGCCTTGGGGTGGTGGTCACCAAAACACCTTCAGGACTCAGCCCCTCAAGGAGAAAGCATCTACCTTGAAATCCCCAGCAAAAGCCAATGCCAACTTGCTGGTCTGAACAGGATCGTGTCTCCTTAATACTGGTCATCTTGTGGGTTCTGCCTCGCATGTTTTCTTCTGCAGTGACTGGTGGAAGAGAAACAGGTGAGGCCATAACTACCTGCAAAAAAGCGTCTATTGTTTGTATCTGGGCACAGTGCAAACAAGTGAGACTATACCACATTCACCTGCACAAGACCGGAACACGTTACTTTATACAGCAGTCAGGTGTCTCTGCCAAGGACTCAAAGTGGGGGAAATTGGTCAAAATTGCATCTTCTCTGCTGCTGAACTGCACATGCCTCCTAAAACCACTGCTATAATAATACTTAAAGAGTTATCTAATGAAATCCGAACATAAATGCCTCTCCGAAGTTGGGAGAGAGAGGTTTAAGAACATGTGGTTTGACAGGGTTCCCAAAGGAGCAAACCAGAAACAGAAGTAGTCACGAATATTAACGAGATGTATAGTTGTTTCTCCATCGACAGCCGATTGCGTTAATACATAACCTTTTAGAGCATGACGTGTAGGGAGAAAGGTTTAGCATGTAGCTGCTAGCCTTCAAACCCAGCATACAGCACAAAGGCAGTTCACCTTTGGCTTCTGGCTGGGAGCCACACAATTTCTGTTTAATGTCACCGGAAACACAACTGCTCCTGATGCAATCATTTCCTTGTATCCAGGTCGCTCAGTTATTCCTTTTTCGCTCATGCAGCTAATGAGTAATTCAGAAGTTGTGAATAACTCTGTATAGGTTTACAAGAGCTAGGCCCTGGCTGAGTAACACCGCGTGGCATTTAGGGCCAGACACACTGTAGTTAGTAAGTCACCCATCACTGCCCACAGGTTTAACCGGTGGATTTGAAGTCTCCCAAGCTCACTGGACAGGCAGCTTGTCGGACGTACTCCTCACGGCAGAAGGGACGAAGGGTAGCTTTGTCTGAGACCCTGAACTAACAGCACAGCAGATTCTCCTGTGCTAGAAGGAGTCACTTACGGGAGCAGCTGCGCTGCACTTTGAACTGACACCAACACATTCGATAGCTCAGCTAAACTCTTCTCGGTCCGGAAGGAAGAGAGGAGAATGATGGGGGTGGGGACAACGTCCCAGCAGAAACATTCCCACTTGAATCTGTCACGTTCCTTTGCCTTGCTGCTGGATCCGGCACATCTGCAGGCACTATTGCTTAGCTCACACATGGAAAGATTTGGCCCCACGTGGCCACAGCTTTCCATCTTCATACAGGTCCCAGAGGTAGTGAAACAAGGTAGGGGGTGGGATTTAAGCTGAAAGGTAAAGGCTGTGATTTATGTTCCATTTTAATGCTATTAAAACCCTGAGCTGTGAGAGGCATTTAAGCACAACCAACGAAACGCAATCGAACACACACCGTGGCCACGTGGCTGGCGGAGCAGGATAGGACAGACAAGAGCATCACAGCTCAGAGGCCCTGCTCTGAGCTTAGCCCGTATTTTGATAAGGGACAGCTGCTGACTCAAGGCATCCCTTTCCCTATGCCTCACCCTGCCGCTCTTCCTCTTTTGTTTTTTCACCCAGAAAGCGTACGAAACTGCTATTCAAACAGTTGAGTCAACTTTCAAATTGATGGAGCGAGCAAGTCTGTCAAAACAGAGGTTGATCCTACTCATTTACAGTCGAAAGGGAGGGATGGTGGGGGGAGGAAAAAGGGATTTAATGCATGTTCCTCAAGCGCAACAGTGCGGCTAATGAGAAATGTCAGCCTTTTAGACAAAAAAGTTACGCACGTGTCACTCAGCAGAATAACCCCCATTTCTTTTCCCTAAAATATTAGATCTGCAGCAGTAATTTCCCTCCCCCTTCCTCTACACATCTCAGCAGACACCGGCACCTGCACCTCCCTTCTGAAGGAGGATCCTGATTGATGGGGGATCTGCACATCAAGAAGGCTCCTCCTTTATTGTGTTGAGCTTAGCAAGCCCAGCCTTAAGCAGATGTCCTCATTTAAAGACCAGTGAAACACAGGCAATCCAGAAGCTGGCTTGGGTTGTGGGTTTGGTTTTGTTTTTTTAAATCTTCACAACGAACCAGGTAACAGAGTTTCGGAACAGCAAACGAGTGGGAGCAGATCGCGTCTAAGATGTGGAACGCTCCCCGGAGGAGACGGTTCGTACCCATCCCACCTGATGCTTAGCACTGCATTGCATGAATAAACTTTCCCAGCTTCCCCGCAGCAGAGAAACACTGTCCCCTTCTCCAAAGGCTCACTTGAGAAAAGGGAAACCATCACATTACTGTGGCCTGGTGTGTATACTTTAGCACACTATTTATATAAACACCTTTCAAGCAAAGGCATGTTACGGACTGCTATATACACACACACAGTGCCACCAAAAAGCACCCAGCTCTGGGATGGAGAAGAGGAGACATTTCGTGTCTACAACGTAACTGCTGAAGAGGATTATTAAACAAGGACAACCAGACCAACTTCTGCATTGACAGAGTCCTACCAGAGCCTGAGCGTCTGCGCACGGGAGCTGGAGTTGTACAACGTCACCCAGAAACAAGCTGGAACAAATCTTCAAGACTGGAGGCGACTTTGCCTCTCAAACTTGATACTTAGGCCCTAGAATCAACCCCTTGCCACATTATTTTGTATGGTTTTAAACCAACTCACGGCCCAGCTTTGCCCATGTTAGCGGGCAGAAGTTTAAGTGGGGGCAGACATTGCACAGCAGGGACGGAAACAGTAGCAACGCCACGCAAGAAAGCCAGAAAGTGAAACCGGCTGCCCCCATTTCGTTGTTCAGCCCAGGTACAACGCATAACAAACCCCAGCGGCACGGAGGGCAGGACGTACACTGGATCTTTTTTAAAGGGCGTTTTCATTTTGATGGAGGGGGGGCATCACAGGAGCTCTTTTGTCTCTGCAGTTTCATAGATTTGCTCATTCTACCCCGTACCGAGAGACTGCTCGTCTTCGCAACCGGCTGTATTTCCGTGTAACAAGACAGCAGACATGTTCCATCACTGCTGGGCGGTAACTGTTGCTGGTATTTCTCACATCCCCTCTCCCCCAGCCACAGGAAGGAGTGGGAGAGGGGGGGGATCTACAGGGAAAACCAGCCACCCCAGCACCAGGGAAGTCCTCCTGCCAGCTAATTCCCAAGGTGGGAGTGGAGGGTTGGGGGGGGAGGGGGGGGGGGATGACCTGTAGCAGCCGTCAGGAAGGATCCATGGCCGTGTTGCCAGAGCCACCATGGAACTGAATTCTCCACCCAGACACAGGCCAGTCCCTCCTGGCGCTGGTCACTGGAGGGCCTGCAGTGCTTCCAGGGGGGCTCCTCTCTCTCTCCCCACCCCAGCCCTTTCGGACACACCAAGCCTGGGAAAGGCTGGGAGGACCCTCACCCCACACAACCCCTCTCTCTGCCAACGCCAAGTGCTTCCTCGGATCCAAAGAAAACACGAGGCCAGCCTCGCACACAAAAGCCGGCTGGGAGGGAAGAGGGGGCAAAACCCAGCAAGGATTCTGGGGGCTTTTCCCAAGCAGGAGGAGGAGCGCCCTGCCCTGCCCTGCCCTGCCCTGCCCTGCCCGGGGGGAGACCACAGGCAAAGCCAGGGGGCAGGGTTGGGACTCCTGGGTCAGCCCCAACCCGGGGCAGGGGACAGGGGGATCCAGGACAGCTGCCCCCACCTACCTTGAGGGCGAATTTCTCCCCCGTCTTCTTGCTGAAGATCTCCAAAACTTTCCCGTTGATGCCCAAGCCCAGCACCTGCGTGGTGACCTTGTAATCGTCCGTGATGGCGTTCTTCTTGATCTGCAGGCCCGCCTTCACGTGGAACTGGGGGAACTGCTGCTGGAGCGCGGGGTGCGGCTGCGGCGGGGCCGGCGGCGGGGCCTGGGCCGGCGGCGGCTGCTGGGGGGGCGGCGGCGGCGGCGGCGGTGGGTTGGGGAACAGCGCCGGCGGGGTCGGCGTGTTGGACAGCATGGCAGCCCGGCCGGGACGGCTCCTCTCCCCGCCCCTCCGCCGGAGGAAGTTGGAGGGCAAGCGCCGGAGAGGCGCCGCGACCCGCCGGGCTCGGCAGCAAGCGGGGCAGCCCCCTCCGCGCCGGATCCGGGCGGGAGAAGCGCCTCCCCCCCCGGCCCGAGCCCCCGCCCCGCCCCGGGCCGCCGCGATCGCCGCCCGCTCCTCCGAACCCGGAGCCAGGAAAGGGAGCGCTACAATGTAGCAACCTCGCCCCCCGGGCGGGGCCGCCGCGCGACGTCACAAAGCCCCGCCGCGCCGCCATTGGCTGCCGCGCCCGCGGGGCGGGGCCGGCGACAAGGGGGTTTAGGAAGATGCAGGGGGAAGAAACAGGAGCCGGCGGCGGGAGAAGAGAAGGGCAGGGTCGGGCCTTGGTGTTGTGGGCCGGATCCTTCCTGGGAGTAAACCCAGGTCCCGGCAGGGTTGGACCAGACCTCCTGAGGGCCCTTCTTACCCTCGTTTCTGGGAGGAGAAGTTTCTGAAGCCAACCCCGGTTGGTCTGGCCTGCGGAGCTGGAAGGAAAAGAAGGAAAAAAAGTCCTCAAGAAAGAAAGTAGCCCCCATCCCCTGCCCCGCAGCAGTCCAGCCACTTCCATCCTCCCAGACCTTAGACTTACACCAGCGTCACCAAGCCTGAGGCCTTCGGGTGGTCCCCATCCTAGGAGATGAAGCGGCTGTAAGGAGATCCCCGTGGCCAGCAGACTGGGCTTCCATAGGAGAAACTAAAGGTAGCCATATCTGTTGGGTTCACTTAGGTCCTGGCAGTGCCACCAGCTTTTGTGCCGACAGGCCGCTTGTCCCCACCCAGGGAGGGCCAGGTGGTGTTAAGAGGTCATCGCTCAATTCCAGGAGTCCTCTGGCCTCTGAGAAAACAAATGGGAAAGTTGTAGAAAGAAACCTGGAAACTAGTTCCTTTTGGGAGGCAGAGAGAGAGTGGCCGGCTGGATCCCAAGGTGCCAAAACAAGGCCAAAGCAAACTTAAAATCAGAATTTATCATACTGCCACACTGCTCTGTCCAAATGCAGAGACATCGCTTTGAATGGGCGACAGCAAAAAGAAGCTGTATAGAGGGGACCCATACCCAAGCTATGCCCTCCTTGCCTTTGCTATCAACAAATGCCTCGTACAAAGCACGTCGGCCTCGTCTTGGCCTCGGTACATGGGCGGATTTTACCCCAGGTACACAAATGCCACCACTCGTTCACTCAGAGATCCCCAACGAAGGGCTGAAATCTGGAGAGTTGGCTAAGTCCGCAGGAATTGTGGGAATCCTTGAAAAATGAGTACATGTGATTAAAAATTGAGTGGCGCTTGGTACACAAAACGCCAGCAGCTCAAGGAATAGTCATTTCCCTTATGTCCCCACAAAGAAAACACAAGGCAAACGTTAAAGGTTCTTCCGCCATCTCATGCAGGCCCTTCTGCATTTCTAAGACACTTTGTTTTTAAGCAGGGAGGAGCAGGTGGGGAAGGAATGCTGCATATTTGCGCACACGCTATTACAGGGGAAGCCTTTGGTAGCTGTCGGCTCTGCTCAGCCATCAAGAACAATGCTGTTCAGTTTGTGGCCGAGTGTTTGCCAAACAAATGTAGAAAGAGCTGCCATCAGCACTGAAGATGCCTTGTTATTCCACACACTAACCTGGCAGGATGGAGGAATGAGGGTTGTGTCTTCTGTATGGAGACCAGGCCACCACAACAAGCCCCAAAATTGTTCATGTGCGAGTCAGGACAGAGGCCAGAGGTCTCGGTGTAGATGGGTCCAGTGCCCACCAACCCCTAGACAGAAAGGGGCCCCTGTGGGTCATCCTCAACCCCATCCCAAAGAGATACAGAGGGAAGGGATTTCCCTAGTTTTAATATGCTGCTTTCCCCAGGACCCCAACAGCTTTAGGAGAAAAACGTAGTCTCTCCTTAGGACAGCAAGGATGCCATAGCGGGCAAAGCACCAGTCTCCAATGGATGAGAGAGGTTGCAGGCCCCAGCTCAGCCACACACTCTTTTGCACAAAGGTCAGGTCATCTCTGCCTTGTGCCGAGAGATTACATTCAAGTCACCACCCAGGGGTGCTGGGAGGCACTCGCATGCTGCCGTGATAGAGGCCCCACACATGCTGAGATAGATCTCATCAGCCGTGTAGCATCTCTGGAGATTTTGTTGGGGTCTTTATTGCCCAGGAAGCCATCAGAGTGAAAAAGAGGAAAATCAGAAGGTATTTTGTTCTTTGATTTAAAAAAAAAAATAAAATCCATAGCGGGAGTTTGAGGCAAGGCAAGCTTCCAATCTTCCCCTGGGGAGGGCCTGTTAACAAGCGTTAAGCAGGTTTTCACTTCTTCCTAGCACCCGTAACACTCCAAACATCAATGGGTTAAGAATTGCATGTGCCCAACCGCCCTGTTTTCTGATGACTGTTTATCTATGATCAATTCCCAGGAAGACAGGGGACATGAATAATAGAGCAGGCAGATTGAGTGTCAGTGAAAGGGTAGGAGGCGAGAAACAGTTCTGCAATGAACAAAGGACATCCCAAAGATAGCAAATTAACCTGTGCTCCCTGTTCTATCCAGAATCCAATAAAGACACCAGCATGCTTCAGATGTGAACGAAGAGATAAGGAGTCATCACTGAGAGCCAATATATCACTGATCAGCCCAGCGTCCAACAAGAGGCAATGAACAGCTCTTTATCCTGGGCTAAGGTTCAGTGGAAATTTTTCCTCTGGGGACAGAAAACAGGAAGTGGCCTTGCAGTATTGGTCATTAATAATCCCTGGTTGTCTTTGTTAATTAATTTACAGAATTAAATATGGTGCTGGTCTCTGTGACACGTGATAGTGTCACTGCCACTAAGAAATTTTTCTCCCTGTGGTTGTGGTTTCCTGGGCCTCTGTACAGTGATGAATTTCAACCCGAGGCCCTGATTCAGGAAGGTGTGCAAATACTTGCCTGACTTTAAGCACATACTCAAAACCATTTTTAGGTTTCAAAATATGCCTAAGCCCCTTATTTTGAAAGTGACTGAAGCCCTTTGAACCCAAGATCTATTTTCTTCCAATGGAACTGAGGCTCCTAAGCCACTTAGGCACTTCTGAAAATTCTCCCCAATGAGATTATTCCCATGTTTGCAGGTACACACAGTCCCCAAAGCCACAGACACATAAACAGCATATCCTGGGAAACTCCTCGCTGCCCCAAGAAAAAATAGTTGCAGCTACTTGGTGGAGCCCCTTGAACCTTGACACTTGGGGATAGAGCCTAATTCACCTATAAAGGACACAACAGGCCACAGAGACTTGCCTTCTCAGCCCAGGTGTTAGGTTTAGCCCTACACATACTTCCAATCCAGGGGCTTGGGGTTTCCCCCATTTTAACATCAAGGGAAATCATGACCTTGAGAAAGTAAGGACATGAAATCATGGGGAAGATGTTACATCTGCAACATGCTGGATCTGAACTGAGCCCCAAAAGGCAACCACTTCAAACAGAAGATAGAAAAGTACACTATAACAGATGGAGCTACAGACACCACATCACGGTGGGAGAAGCTAGAACTGGTAGCTCATAAGCAGTACAATCTGTGGAAGACTTCATTTTCCATCTCTCAACCCATACCTTCCACGAACAATACATGCCTTTCAGGTTTCAAAACCACACCGATAAAATAAATCTACCAGCTTGGAAATGTATATCATGCTTTTTTAAAAGCCTGTGCTTTAAAGCTAAGTACAGACAGCCAGAAAGCCCAAGGCTGAATTGATTCAACCTTCGCAGGTCAGTCTAAACTGCATAGATTGAACCGATAAGCAAGTGAATAATTGTTCACTTTTGATTCCAGAAATGCAGCCACAGACCTGCAGTGGTTTAGGCCAGGAACCAGGGTGCACAAGAGCACACCTCCCTGCTCGGCTGAAGCAGGCAGCTTGAGCTAAGTCTAGCCCGCCTACCCTGCAAGGGTGGAGGTGCAAAGCATGCTGGGATGCTGGGGGTCTGAGAGTTAACTTGAATCTGGAGCGGATCAGGGACAGAAGTTCAATAAACCAATTTAACCTAAATCCGTTAAGTCTGATACATCCATCCAGGTTTATCTTAAACTGGTTTCATCCATTCTGAAAGTGGTTTATGTGCACTGAACTTCTGTTGCATTACAGATTTGAACTGGTTTGCAATCATTTATACCGGTTTATGTATAATATCTGTCCCTGGTAGAACAGCTTATCTTCAACTGGCTGAAGCAACAAGATGCACCAGCCACTTGAAAACGTATCATATCAGTGATGACTGCCTGAGTTGCTGTCACTCAGCTGTAGAGCTATTCCTCAGATGGAAGAATGATTAAACCCACAGCTGTCACTGGGCATGGCTACAAATAATACTGATGATAAAGAATCAATGTCTTCCAGGCTCAGGGTTTTCATCAGGAGACCATTACCCTGCTCCATTGCTGCTTAAGTGCTCACAGTACGTGACTATTCCCCTCCTGAGCAATTCCTGGACTTGCAGCATCTCACAGAACCTATGTTTCAATCAAGATTTTATCAGCCTCCATTGCCCTGATTAAGAAGGGGTCTCAGGGTGAGAGTTAAATGCCAAGGGATTCATAATGATGCATCGTAGAGGTCAAAAACTCATTAAAGCTGTTTGAGTAGTCTGGGGGTGGACGGTTGTGCAGATGCTGAGAGACAAAGTTTTGCTTTGCAGATGTATTTAGGGTCTGCCAGGAAGCTGACAGACCCACTTCCCCACCTCTGCTGCCTGCTCCAGAGTTGCACAGCACAATTATGAAGATATCATTTGGAAATGCAGGATTTGCCAGTGGAGAGACTATTAATAGGCATATTAATCATCTCCAGGCCTTGTCTAAGACCAGGCCCCATAGAGCTAGACGCTGTAAATGCATACAGGGGAGAACTCCTGCCCCACACATCCTATGGTCTGAAGAGGTTAAACACAGGGAGTGAGAAGGAGAATTGTCACCTCCATTTTACAAGCTGGAAAGCAGGACCCAGGGAGATTAAATGACTTGCCCCATGTCACACAGCCTGCAGCCAGGCCAGGAGATAAAATTCACACATCCTTTGTCCCATTGCAGTCCGTTCACCACAGGACTTTCCTTTTCCCCGCTAATCCTCCGCACCCAGCATGTGCCCTCCATCAATGGCTGTGATGATGTTTTAGTAGAAGATGAAACATCTCTGGGACCCAAGCATCTGCTGACTTCAATAAACCTGCAGCAGTTTCTGAAGGAGACTGCTGGCAAACCTGGGGCCTGTGATTACACAGAACAGGGGGTGTTAACGTGCCATTTCCTACCTAGGAGCCAGCCCCCGCATGACAAACGGATGGATTTTTTTCTCCTAAGGCCACCCACAGTATTGGCTGTCACACAGAGCCTTTTTTTTTCTCTCCCTTTAAACACGTCTCAGGGTGGGGAATCAAAGTGGCTAACGGCAGTATTTCCAGTGACTAGAGGGAATGCAAAGTCCTTCAGCATCTCTCTGCCAAGCAAGGTCAGTCTTGATAGAGATACTGCAGCACGTGGCCTCTTTCCTTCATAAGGCTGTTGAGAGGCAAAAAGAGGGTCACCAACATCATTTAAGGAACGGGTAATTTTCCTGCTAAGTCAATCACTAATGGAGAAAGATTTCTACCAAGGGAACACAAGGACCAATCAATCACCAGGAATAAAGTCAAAAGGCAATAGGTTTTAAGGTAGACGAGGCCCGTTAGAGCACCTTAGTATCTTCTTTCAACAGGGACATAGCCCTCCAAGGAAGGATGACTACGTCACACACCATCTTGCACCGCAGGGTCTGAAAGCGCTTGATAAAGAGCCCGTATGCAAGGAACCCCTTCAGCCACTGCTGATATGCAGCTACCTTGGTGAAGCACAGCACAGCTACACGATGCTTCGGGCAGGGAACAAGGGAGAAGGCCAACAGGGATATATTTAGCCTCGCTGGAATCTGCTCAGGATATTGGGGTTAACACCTCTTGTCCTCACATACTGAACAGCTGCGTCCCAAAACTCGTATCTCGTCCAATCCCCTCGGTTTGTTAGGCCTCAACTCATTAACTAATTATCCACCAGGTGGCACTAAAAATCAAGCAATGGTGCCAGTCGGTAGGTGTGAGAGGCAGGAAGGGCTTGATCCCTAGGGCCATTGCCATCCTTGCACCCCGTGTCTGGAGCCAGGACATGGCGCTCCTTCTGCACGGCACAGACATCCTAGCCTGATGGACTGGGCACGGCACAGCACATCACACAGCTCTGCCAAGGTTACTGTGACCCCACAAACACCGGACAAGGATATGGAAACACCAGGAGAAATAACCACTGCACACACCCCTTGGTAAGGGCTCTCATCTTCATGAAGGGCTCGTTAAGCAGGGGACAGCTTTTGGTCAGTGCGGGTCCTAGATGAGCCGTGCCACTACTCCAACCCATGACCACGCTTGCATTAAGACCCAGAAATACCAGTGTGTACCAGGTCACACCAGAGTAACCATGTCCGGGGGATCTTCAGCACCCTTCACCAACATCACTGCCCCACGGAGTGCAAAAAGAAACAAGCATTTCAGATCCCACCAGAGGGAACAGTTATTTTGGTGGCAAAAGGGGCAGGTTGTTTCATCTGTCCTGCTGGGTTCATAATCAGCTAGGAGGAATTTCCTTCCTAGCTCCTGCTGCCCCAGCATCATCACTCCAGGCATCACACTGACCTAGAGCAAGGGCAACCCAATGATGGAAGGGGGGAAGTGGGGAATGAAGGCGTTGAATGGAGCAACACAAACAGAAACACACAACGTATCCACCTTCCAGTCAGGTGTGTCAAATGGCTCTGGTCCTCAGGCGCTCCATTCAGGACCAGAAATGCATCAGGAGACCTATCCAGCCTCCGCAGTTATTCACAGCAGTAACAGAAAGCCTCGCATTTGCCCTCTTCAGCCAGTCACTCCGGAGTATTGCACCAAAAAAGCCACTGATTTGGCACCCAAAAGAACCTCATAGCCAAGTTCTTCCCAACGGCTGCAGGCACGCCGGATGATTGAAAAGCCCCTGCCCATGCTAAAATAGAGCGTGAGCAGACCCCAGGCAACCTTACTGCAAGATCCCTGTGCCGGGTGGCTGGAAAGGTCAGGCTCTGGAAACAGTCTGCGGAGCGCAGAGAAGTGCTGTACATACAGCATGTCTGAGACAGCCTGTTTGTCTCCGCTTTTGACATGAGCTGTTGGGGAACAGGCCTAAAAATAGGAAATATTCTCAAGTACGAATTTTTAGAGGAAATTAAAGCTACGTATCCACTGTTTTGCTTCTTCATTTCATTACTGGAAGGTTCCCCCCCGCCCAAGCGTAGGGTGCAACTGCCTGCAGTTCTCAAGCAAAACCAGCTTACTAAGGGGATGCAGCAAGGGCATGATTTGAGGGAGCGGATAACTGGGAGGGACAGGAGCTGGGCATAAAGACATATGCATAGAGGTATTTGTGCACGTGTGTGGATGTGTGCGCGCACTCATGTACAGGGAACACCAGCGTGTCTGCTAGCCACATTAAACACTCGCTACCTCAGAGCCTGGACAGACCATTCCAGGTTATTTTTAAGTCCTGCAGTTCCAGGAGCCAGAGACAAGCATAGCTCTTTGGGGCTGTCCGTGTGAATGCTGCAGCCACCCTATTCTCAGGGAACATAGCATTTCAAGCTTCTACAAGGTTACCAACTCCTGAGGACAGAAATGCTTGTATGTATGGAAAAAAAGCAACTCTGGCCTTATTTATACCATACCACACTGGGTACTTTAGTGCACAATGCAGTTCAGAGGATTAAACTGCAAGTGGCCTGACAAAAATAACCATGTGACTGGCCTCAAGCAGAAGCACACTGGTCTAAATAATGCAGTTTAAAAGCTGCTTCTTGCCTCATGCATAAAACCTGTCTAAAAGCAGCAAAACCCAAATAAATACCAAGGCACATTTTCTTCCATAGCTGGAGATCCTATCACCAGTAGACTAAGTGCCTACTGAAGAAAAGGCTGGTCTTTATATACTACAGAGCTTTCCCAGCATGCCTCGTTCTTATCTCCAATGAAAGGCTACCTACCTTCATCCTAGAAGAAATTAAAATAGAATAGAAATTGATGGGCCAATGTGTTGGAGAGAGAGAGAGAAAAAGAGAGAGCATTGTATACTAAGTAAGCTCTAACTGGGGAAAAGCCCAGAGCAGGAATAAGTGTCATCCTGCCCCAGATTTTACTGGCTTAACTCTACAGAAAGTTTCCTCCCTTGGATAGGAAGAGAATACCCCCCCCCCCCCCCACACACACACATTCCTACTATTGCTGTCCTTTAGCCCCGATTCCCATCAGGTCCACATCCTCCTAGCTTTGGATTTCAGCTGTGAACAGGCCACAGCCCTCCAGTGGAAACAGGGTAGAAATCCTAGTTTTCCTTGTTCTGGCCATAAAACCATACCCAACTCAACTCAGAGGGTTGAGGAACCTCCATGAGCCCCTTTGGAAATCTGGACTGAGTTTCTGCTTTCTAGAGATAACCCAGACCTGGTGATTCTTATGTATTTCAGGGTTCCTGGTTTCTTCTTATTCTAGCCCAAAATCCCAGTATCATGCAGTTCTCCCACCTTCACCACCAGAGGGTGATATCACTTCACCGCTGAGCATCACGCTGTCTGCTGTGAGGGTTGCGCTCAGGTTGCCTCCGGGGTAGGTGTGCAGTGTCCTACCTAGAGTATTGATGTTGGGCAGGACTCTGCCCTCCACTTCCTCGCAGGCGCTCACGATACACCTGAGAGACATGCAGCAATCCCAAGGCACGGTGACAGCATTGCAGGCAGCACACCAAGGCCTCTTTCACCAGAGCTCAGTGCAAAATGAGCCCCTGCCTATACCTGCCGGGACTGACAGCCAGGAGGCGTGAACTTTGGCGAAGCCACCAAATAGGCATATTAGCCAGCTTCACTCACTTGGAGAGAAAAAGGAGTTTTGGTATTGAGGCATAGATCTGTGACTGAGACAAGCTCCTAATTTGACTCGCAGCTTTCTGCATGACCCTCCGTAAAAGTCACTTGGGCTCCCTGAGCCCCTGTACAATGGGTATAATAATTTCCAAGAGCTTGTCTTGTCAAGCATTTACTGAGGCTTTACCAGGATTCGCTTGGCCAGGGCCTCTAGGCACAGCTAACAAGAGCAAGATGCAAGCCCTGCCACTCCTTGAAAGCCTTCCTGCAGACAGCCAAGGCAGACCCTCTCTGCTGAGATAACTGCTCAGCATGTTGCTCCCTGCTATCAAGGCTAACAAGCACCTGGCCACAGGGCAGGCTCTTCGGGAGACGCAACTAAGGTGTATTCTTTACCTCCTCCTATAAATAGCCCTCACATAGCCCTTTTTAGGTCTCTCAGCCCATTAGGAGCTGGGTTGAGAAGATAAGTCCATGCTTGAGACTTCACTGAGCTGCTTTCTAGTTAGGAACAAGCAAGTTGGCTTGCAAGGGGTGATGTGAGAGGTGAAGGCCTCCTGGAGCCTGCCAGCCCTCACGTGCATTGCTATTAGCAGAGTGCTCCCTGTGGTAACCTTAACTCTGCCCAGACGTTTGAGACCAGGCAGTCCTCAAGGCAGGAGTGCTCTTTACAGATCCATAAAACATTGGGATGTGGAGGCTGCTCAGTTTTGCTCTCTTTCTCCACCCTGAGGTCTTTTGACCTTTCCAGGCCCCTTTTTGTCTTGTAGAAACAGTAGAGAAGTCGGGCAGAGGGTGATGTCAAAGGTTGGTGTGCCTGTGTCCTCTAGATCTAGCCATCTGCAGCACTGCTGATCACACAACTCAACAGGGAAGAGGCCTAGTAGATCAAGGGCTTCCAAACTCTGACAGACTGTGCACCACCAAATTAAAATGATACAACCTTAAGTACCACCAGCAAATTGGTCGTATAAAGTAATTATAGGAAATCTGTTAACACATACCAGTGATGGGTTGTCTGTGTACCACAGATGGGGACCTGCTGTATTAGATCACTGGGTCCAGCAAAGGCCAGTCCTTTCCAGCACACCCATCATGCAGTATCTTGGCGGTCCAGCCTTTCCCAGGGAAAATAATACGGAAGTCTCTCCATCTGTGGTCACTAATGCATTGTTTTATTATCTGACCCCTTCTCACCCCCAGCCTTTCAGACCCTCTCCTAACCTGTGCAGAGGTGTTCTCACCTAAACCTGCCCACAACAGTGGCTAAATCCCCAGCTCCCTTGAAACTCAGGAATCAATTGAAGAATGCAGCTTCCACTCCAGGCCCATTAAAACAATTTATAAGGATGTGGATTTCTATGAGAGGAAGCTATTGTTTCTCTCTTCCCATCCCCGGCCCCACAGCCAGCAGCAGGCTCAGGCTCTCCGTGCTTGCAGCACAATTGGCTGATCAGCTAAAGCACTTTGCCTGGCATGTAATAAACTAGATTATTATTTGATTACAGCAGTTACAGGGGGAAAAGAGACCTTGTGGATTAAAGTAATGATCGTTAAGGCTGTACGTAACTCGGATCCTCTCCCCGTGTAGCTTTGTGTATGTGTGAGGCTGGTGACAAGCTTTCCCATTTAAAAAATGATTATACATTTAAATAATCCTACATGCTTTCAGGACAGGGGTAATTGAGTTGAAAAGATATATTTAATCCCCATTAGATCTATTAATGTCCTTCTTAAGGCAATGAGAAGACTGGAATTAGCACAGGAGGCAGCGCTTCAAGCATCTGCTCCTAAACCATCCACCGCAATTCTTTCTTCACTCGGAAGCAGAGAATATCATGCAATTGTCCGTGTACCCTGGGGAGAGGTGCTCCTCCCAAATCCTGCTGCTTCTCCAGCAGGCAAAACAGGGTCCGGATTTGTACCTGGAAGCAACAGGGCACTGCAAACAGTCGCCTCGGTTTTTCTCCCTGCAATTTGGCCAAACTAAATCAGCAATAATTTCAATTCCTCTTCCCTCCAGCACCTTCGTGAAATGCTGCCTCATGTGGTTAAACACAAGCTGTGTTTCTCCCAAGACATGACTGCATTTCTGTGCTGTGGGAAAGGAGCCTAGAGCTCACATGCTTTGTGTGTGTCTCAGTTTATAAAGCCTATGGGTTCCTTTAGGATGACAGGAGCTGTGATAAACTTGTTGCCCGAAAAGTAATTGAGGCCATTGCACAGGCAGATGCACTCTCAGGCCAAGAAATGAATCCTGGGGCCACAGTTTAGCAGGGAAATCTTTTTCTCAAAGGGACTTTCCTACAAAATCCACTTCTTACAGTGTTGGTTTTTCCTTCATCATTTTTCTCCTTATATTTCCTTACTACTACTTGTCGCGCCTGGTTCCAGCCATGCAGTCAGCCCAAATAGAAGATATCACCCCACTTTTCCTCACTGCAAAACTCTTAGGGTCTGGGCACATGTGAACTGCAGAAGGGCATATAGTTAATACATGTGCTCTCATAACCAGTTCTGAGAGAAGAGGGATATTTAAGGGATTTAGGCACCTAGAGAAGTTTAAAGGCATTTCCTAATTCCCTTGCTCTCAGTAGCAGTTGAGCACACTGGTGTTTCTAAACACCCCACAGGCACCTGGCTATCTACCTAGAGTCTCACAGTGTTTAAAAAGGAAGCCACAGGTATCCAACACCTCTGGACTTTCATTGGGATATAGCAGCATGGTGCCCAATTACCTTGGAGTCGTCTGAAAATCCCAGTCCTACATGCTTGTATTAGCACCGCTCATTCCAGTACCCTCTGTGATTTCCCCACGTGGCTGGCAGTCCCAAAGAAAAAGCATATTGCTCGCTGGGAGCAGTGATGATTTTAGCCTGCATTTCCCCTTGAGCCTGGCTGCTCCAGCCAGGACTGTTTCACTGCCAGCCCTCCTTCTACCAACCTTACAGAGGGACGCTCAAACACTTCCCACGCTCTAGGGTCTCACACTGGAGTGAGCAAGTGGGAATTAGTCTATAATGTATACAAGGGCTCTAACACTCGACACAGATCAATCAGCAAAAAAGTCCTAGCCCTCTATGCAGAGTCCTGTTACCGAGTCTGCCTTCATCTTCTACATCTTGCCCAAAGCTTTCTGAAGCATCGTAAAATAAATGACAATTTTGAAGAGATCTTCCTGCCCAACATTTGTAGAACCATAAAATGCTTCTCGCTGGCCCACATGCATCTCCAAGCATATAAGGCATGTCTTCTTCTCATTAGCACCATCTTACCCCGACATGATGATAAAGAGGAGTGCATCTCTGGCATCTTGATTTGTGCCAGGAGCAGTTCTAACAGCAAGAGGGTTTGGCTTCTTCTCAGCAGATTAGCATGCTGGCGGGGTCTGAAATTGCTCACATATCAGGCTGGGCATGCTCTGGCTGGCTGGCAGAGCCCATCATTGTATGGCATGCTGGAGAATATTGTTCAGGATTAAATCAGTTTGATTCATGGGAGTGAGATCATGGCTCTGTCCCAAATTTCTCCTCGGGTCCACTGTTGCACAGGCTGTTGTCCTCACTGCATTTCTCTCCTGAACAGACTGCAATAGAAGAATGGATTTTGAACCAGTCCAGCCGGTCACACCATGCCGGTCACCTACTGCATATCTGTGACAGAAGTCTTTACTCAAACATAATGGTTCCCACTTGATAAGGACTGAGAAAAGAGACTAAATTTCAAGTCCTTACTTGGTTTTTTTGGTCATGTCTTAAAATGTGTGCGCCAACTCCAAAGACAATTTTGTCTGAGAAAGACAAATAAAAGTGAGCGAGAATAAATACTAAGTGCTGAAACACAGAATCATTTTTTCCATCTCTAATAGGAGAGCACACCCTGATTTTGCCCACAGCACAATGCCAGATTATCTCCACTTCTGTAGGTACGGTTAAGAAGAAAAGAAAGGGGGGCAAACCCACACAGGCACGTAAGAAGCATATGTCTTTTTATTGCTTTGGAGCGACAGTGTTCTTTTGGGCCTCCCAAAACCTAAATCCTAGAACAAGCAAAACCAAAAGCTTGTGAGCAAATCCTGGATCGTGCATGATATATCTGCTGAGCAGCAGTACAGATCTATTGATAAGGTTGAGAAATAAAATACATCCAGACCAGTCCTTACAGCTGTCTCAGTCGTGCTGAACACAGAGCAATCAGCAGAATAGCAAGCATGGCTGGAAAGCTTTACTGGGGAAGTTAATGAAGTAGGCAGAGAACGTTAGAATCATTTGGATAGGAATGGACCTCTAATGAGTCATGAAGACCATCTGTCCCTGTAAGGAATTGAATAGACTGGTCTAGACAGGGTCTGTGTAAGTTATCTCTTGGCAGGAACCCAAATCCATGTCTTGTCTTGCCAGCAGGAAAAATGGAAACTTAACCTGCAAAGAATCAAATAAGGTTTTCTACTGTTAGAAATGCAAGCTCTTGGTCAGTCTCTGTCATATTTCTACTCAGCCCATCACCGTCTCTGACCCTTTTACAGCAGTCTTCATAAGAAGATCAAGTGTTTCCGAAATACTAACTTAACCCTTACTTCCTACTATGGTTGTTGCTGCTACCATCTTCTAGACAAGGAAATGGAGACCCAGGTCGTGACATTATTTGAACAAGGTCACCCAAGCCTGCCAGGAAGAGGGATGATGGCATGGTCCTGGTGTGCTGGTGGTTTCTTGATGCCCATTCTACACGGGTATAAAATGACTACACAAAGCATGAGACCATGGGGAACTGTACCTACCAAGTCCCCTCATGCGACCTGTCCCTCCGGGAAAGGGTGCGATAGGGAGGGGAGACTGGATTGTGCAGAGCAGCTACCCTCACCTGCAAATGCACAGGGTGGGGAGAAGCCAAGTCTCTTCTTGCACAAGTCTGTCTCTGCACAACATCCTCCATTAGCAAATCAAGGGAGTAAGCCTTCTTCTTGACTCCTAGATATTTAGTGCTACAGACCAAATAGAGCTCAGTCAACAAGCAGCTAGTGACTAAGCCAAGCAGCGACAGCAATAAGTTCTGTGTGCGAACAGAGCTCTTGCATTAACAGGGCTTTCTCCATGCACGGAGGCTCAGCCGTGTGTCAGCAGTTCCATTATAAAAACTGTGGTTCATGGATTTACGAAGCTCAGCCATTAAAACTTTGCTCGGGGTTAAGTTGGGGACATGCCATTTCACCCCCAGAGCAATAGGTTTCATTAAACATACGTCAAAGGATTGCATGGAGTTTTCTGATCAGGACAGATCCAGGCCCCAGGCCAAAACCCAAGGCCCAAATCACCCATCAGCTTTGGGTAGTTACAGCCATGGGTGGAGATACAAACAGAGCCGCTATCAAGAGGGTGTCTGAAAGGACTGAAACGTGAGAAGTTCCTTAATCCTTTCACCGTGCAGCCTGTATGGTTACTACCAGCTGCTTCCCACCCACCCCATGCTATATTTAGTGACCACTGAACACCTGTGGGAGATAATCGTTCCCTTGAGCATTCCAGATAACGCTTCCATGCCCGTTTCTGCAAAATGGCCACATGCTAGCAGTTTATGGCTGGGAAGAGCCGTCACTGGACTGGCAAGGAAGCAGCACTTGAGAGACTGACCATGAATTATTTTAAATTGAAATAGCTCAACCAGACATGACATTTTGGGGAGGGAGAGGGAGGTGGAGTGGCTATCCCCTAGCCCAGCCCTATAATAACCCCACATCTATGCCAGTCAGCTGGACAGGGTTGGCAACACCACTGTCTGTCTAGGTTGTGGTGCATTCCTCACCAAGACACTGGGAGAAGAGGAAATGCATGCAAGTAATAAGAGTCCAGCATGTTATGGGATCATAGAAAATTCAGGTTGAAGGGACCTCAGGAGGTCACATCTAGTCCAACCCCCTGTTCAAAGCAGGGCCAACCCCAACTACATCATCCCAGCCAGGGCTTTGTCTAGCCTGGTTATAAAAACCTCCAAGGATGAAGCTTCCACCACCTCTCTGGGTAACCTGTTCCAGCATTTTACTACCCTCCTAGTGAGAAGTTTTTTTCCTAATACATTCATAGACATTAGGGCTAGAAGGGACCTCGGAAGATCATCGAGTCCAGCCCCGTGCCCCAGGGGCAGGAAGTCAGCAGGCATCACAGGATCCCAGCAAGATAAACATCCAAATGTTTCTTGAAGGCATTCAAAGTAGGTGCTTAAACCATCTCCGACAGCAGTCTATTCCAAACCTTGAATAACATCTAACCTAAACTCCCCTTGCTGCAACTTGAGCCCATTGCTCCTTGTTCTGTCATCCGCTACCATTGAGAAGAGTCCAGCTCCATCCTCTTTCAGTATCCCCTTCAGGTAGTTGAAGGCTGCTCTTAAATCTCCCCTCAGTCTCCTCTTTTCCAGAAGAAAAAAAATGGGGAGGAACGAAAACATCGGAACTTGAAGTGTAGAGCAAGAGGCCTGTGGCCTGCAACCTAAAGCAGAGGGAGCCTGCAGGGCTGGTGGGAAGAGCGATTTGAGACCATACGATCTGAGACCAGGGGAATTGATACTCAGTCTGGTACCTCCCATATTCAAGTAAAAAGAACCTACCTACATGGAGGTCTGGGACCTACAGCCTGAGACCAGAGGCACGTGCAGAGGCAAGAAGATTGCCCTGGTGACAGCGGAGGCAGGAACAGATGTGAGGCAAAAGGTACAAATGGAGAATAAAGCAGCTGTAAGCTGCCAAAGGAAAAAAGGGCTTTAAAGTGACCTACCAAGCAGTTGAAAAACATTGGACATGTGCCCTTTAGGGCTTATTATGCCTAATAAAAAAGGAACACCTGTACATTTGCTTGTTTCCTACCTTAGAAACACCAGAACTGTTAAGTCTGCTTTCCTATGGATCTGCTCGGAGCTCAAGTTTTAAATGGTGCCAATCACAGCTTGTCCTTGTTCGCATTTGCAGCTCAGCTGCACCTGTCCACAGCAACAGGTCATTTTCCTAGCGGAGGCCTTGCCGGAACCCACCCAAAGGGTTGCAGCGAAAAATCCCCTTCGCTGCTGCTGGTGCCTTTCTGTGCTTGCCAAGTGCCTGCTTTTGCTGTGCCAGGAGAGCTGGGGATTAGAGGGGGAATCTGCACCCAGGAGCACAGCTGTGGGGGCACAACACCTCCCCTGCGGCTCGCAGCTGAGATCACTCCCCCGATTTCAAAATATTCAACACTGAACCTGCATGTGCTGCAGTCAGCCCAAATTTATCCCTGGCGAGAGCAAAACTCAGGAGGGTTCAAGGTCAGGGAGAGTCTGATCCAGCAACTGCAAATACTAGGGTCTTGGGAAACTGGGCATCTAAGCAGCTTGGTAGAGGGACAGAGCCTTTCATCTCCCAGCTGTGTCTGAAACCACAGCAGATCCGCGCCGCCCAGAACTGCTGGCATCTGCAGGCTCTCTGGCTTTCCCTTTGTGGAAGGAGTGCCTGGGTCATAGGACACTTCCCAGCAGACTGTTATCCAGGAAAAGAAACTCTGTATAAAGCAGGTCCTTTCCCACCCCCACCCCAGAAAGCATCCACACGCTGTGTAGAGTCCAAACCGCCTCCCTGCCTTGGATCCTGACTTTCCTAGCAACAGAACAACATGCATTTCAGCCAGGAATTCGCTTCATCTTTGAGAAGTACTAGCCCTCACCCTCCTCCTCCTCCTCCTCCTCTTTCAGATGTCCACTGGCGCTTGCACCACCCCTTTCAGGGTGAAGATCTAGTCACCTGCCTCCCTTACGGGGACCTTTCTTAGGGGCATTAGGCCCCTGGTAGCCGGATAGGGGACTCCAGGCAAATGCTACCAGCCTGCCGCAGCTGCAGCCATTTGGCAATTTGAGTAAAGAGGTCTGTCGGTAGCCAGGCCATCAACTGCCTCCCCGCAACCAGCTGAAACCCTCATGTCAGGGGGAGGCCAGGGCAGGCCGGCTCAGTGCAAAGACAGGTAGAAGCCTTTTCCCTCACACTGCAATACGTGACCTCTTCCCTGAGCTGATCCTATCCGGTATCACCCCTTAGCCCCCAACCTGCCGCCTCCTGATGCACAAAGGAGGGGAACCGGTGGCTGGTGCCCCTATAATCCCAAATCCCTGCCCCTCCACCAACAGCAAGGAGGCATTTGTGTGACAAGATTATGGAGATTAGCTCCATTAGCATAAGCAGCTCCTGGGACTGGCCCTAATCCAGACAGACAGATGTAGCCCAGAGCTTGTAGGCCACATGGCAGTGTTTATTGTCTTACTGACATCCCCTCCAGGACACATGTGGGCTGAGGGAGGTTTTTTTTCCATTACTCTCCTGTCAGGCTGAGAGATGCCAGGACCGCGCGAATCCTGCAGACGCCCCACAATGGACCCGGATGCCCAGGCCTGGGTCTCTGTCGTGGATTTGTCTTTTCCGCGTGCTGTTCTTTGAACATGTTTTGTTCCATCCGCGATTTTAATCTGGGTGTTTGCCTCTGGGAGAAAGGGCCAGGCTTTTTGCCTCTCCCAACAAGGCCCACCACCCCCAGGGGACATGTGTGAATACATTCTCCATTGCTTGTAACAGGTTTTGATTGTCAGGCTCTACTCCTTCCCCATGCACAAGAGGAAAGGAAGGAAGATGTGCAAGGGGACTGATGTACCATTACATTGCCCTCAATTCCCCATAATCTGAAGCTGCGCAATCCTCAGCAGCAGCAGTAGATCCAAGGCTGCTTTGACTTTGAGTGATGCTCTGAGTCCCATGGCTTCCTATCTTCTGAGATGGCCAGAAATGGGACCTAAAGAGAGCAGAGGCTTCACGCTACCAGGCAAGGTCACGAGCCACTGAGTTGCATGCTAGCTTCTGCAGCCTCATCTTGCCTCTCTGATGATGCACGGCCCTTCCTCCTCTGCCAGTGACATTACCGTCCCATTCACAGAACAAAAGGAGAAACACAAAGCACTCAGACTCCATGGGGCATGAGTGTGTCCCACCACGTGGGGGAACCTGACTGTGAGCTCACCACCTACAGAGCCCAGCTGCCAGCTAGCTTTCTTTGTAATACTGGATCAGAGCTACCCAGAGGCAGAAGCTGTAAAGAGATCAACCCGCCCTTTGTTCAACTGCGATTTCCAATTTTATAGCCTTGTGGTTGCAAGAAAGACAGAAAACGGTGGTACTTCTGCACAGTCATCCTTTCCCCGAGGGGCTCCCTGCGTGCATTACTAATCCTCCAGCTCGTATTGATAGGGACCTTTTCATCCCACAGATCTTTACACACTGCACAACCATTCATCTGCCAGAGGAAAAAAAAAAGTCTCCTTTGTGATACAACCCGGCTAAGCAGCACCCAGCCACGTGGTGTGGCAGGTTAGGACAGCACGCCGCATGGTGGAAATGGCTGGGGAAGGGATATAGTGATGGAGAAGGCTATTTCTGAGTTTGGGGTTTGCCCAGGCCCTGAGCTCAATAGCCTTTCCTCTATTCAAACCAGGGTGCTGGCGTGGCATCCTGCTCCAGAGACAGCATAGCTGCAAGCACGGCATCCAGCAGCACCGTGCTGCAAAACTGACTCTGTACAGATTTCAATGGAAGAACAGTAGAGAGGCAAGCAGATTAAGGCTCTGTTGCCCATTTGCCTCTGCAAACACCAGGGAATGGACTCCAGATGACCAGGCAACCTCACTCCAGATGACACAGAAAACCAGAAGCAAGGTTGGCCCACCGGCCTCTTCCTCACTGAACGATGGGAAAGGCAGCGTCACAGAAAAGGGCAGAAGGCTTGGCTGGCACTCCCCCATCAGGAACACGCTTTACAACAGTGCTTGGCCATTGACTCACCCCCTGAATAGGGAAAGGTATTTGGGAGGTCAGAAAACTTTCCCATCCCAATATTTCCATGTCTAAGAAGTAGGCATCGCTGTCTCCCCTCTAGTAGACTCACAGAAAATGGGGGTTGGAAGAGATCTCAGGAGGTCACATCTAGCGAAACCCCCCGCTCAAAGCAGGACCAGCCCCAAATACATCATCCCGGCCAAGGCTTTGTCTAGCCAGACCCTAAACACCTCCAAGGATGGAGTCTCCACCACCTCTCTGGATAGCCTGTTCCAGTGCTTTACTAGCCTCCTCATGAGAAAGTTTTTCCTTATATCCAAACTAACCTTCCCTCGCTGCAGTTTGAAACCATTGCTCCTTGTCTAGTAGCTAACGTCTTTCTTTTGCAGAGGCCGTACTAATAAGTAAAGGGAAAGCCGTGCTGAAATTCAAGTTACCCTCTCCAGTTAAGGCTTAAGAGAGACTTAAGCTGGGCATAAACCCTGTGCACAGTCTTGCCAGGCTGGTGAGGCACAACAGTATCTCGGACTCTGTCTCCAAGCTGCCAGCAGGAGCAGCTGCCAGTGCTTACCCTTTGTGGGACCCCGTCTCCCTGCCCACCTCCAGCATTTAGCTGTGTATTCAGGGCCACCATCCCAAACACGAGCACCCAACCATGATAATATATGCACATCCAGCAGGTCTCCGTATAACCCGGGCACCTCCTCATCACAAATAGAGGTTTTTCACATGCAGATGCCTGCCTGCATGGACAAAGGGCTCACTTGCATTAGTAGTAGCGCCAACCATTTGTGACCAGAGCATCAATTATTTGTGAATTGCCTTGGGCACTGTACATGGACCCTTAGTAAGAGGCAGCCCCCACCTTTCAGCCTCAGCGAGATGAAGGGAAGATGAGGCTGGAAGCTGGAAGATGAAGGGAAGCTCCTCCCCATAGATGCTATTGAAGGCGACAAAACCCTTGCTGGTCTTAAGGTGGAGATTAGGTGATTGTGACAGCAGGAGACCAGACTTGGTGACTCAAGAGGTCCTTCTCAGTCGCACTATTCATGCATTTATTGCCTTGTGGAGGGCAGACAATGCCATCTGGCCTTCAAACCTAGACTGGGACCAGCCCTGGTTCCTCTCTGATCCCTGGTTCACGGAACCAACTGGACAAGACGCGGCGGATGCAGACGCCGTTCGTTTCAGCTGCACCGTGCAGCGTTACACACTCGCACCCAGGCCCTTCCCTGCCTGGTCTTATCTGCGTTCCTCAATAGGTGTCAGCTACGTCAGCTCCTCCTGGGGTGAGTGCTGGCATGGGAGGAATTTTATCTATTTTCTGTTGCTGCGATAAACCCTGTGGGCCAGGCAGCGCGACAGCCTGCAACTGCCCTGGCGCAAGCAGAGCAGCTGCTCTGGGTAATACTGGAAGAGCTTTACTCTGGAACCAACGTATCCGCCCCAGCACACTTAAACCAATCATCTGGGATTACATGGCACAGGGCTGTGACCTGGTATGTGGTCTGAGCCAGAAATAAAACTGTTTACATAGCAACTGGAGAAACAGCAACGGCGTGCTAGGTGAGGCATCTCTCCTGATCGCTCACTTGCATTTTCTATATTTGAATTTGAAGGACACTGTTTACATTGTCAAGAGGTTTTGTTGCAGGGGCAGCGCCCCACGCTGTGTCCCACGCTCGTCATTCATCCGCACAGCTTTGCCAACAGCCTTGGGTGTGTTAGTGGCAGGGCCTCACACTTCACGGACTCAGCAGCCTCTGTGGGAAAGACAGCGCCACTGTTGCAGTCCTCTGTCCCGTACTGTACTTACGTGCGTGAGATGCTCAGAGACTAGCTAACATGTGTCGTGCAGGGAGTCAAGGGAGATGTAGAGGTGCTGGCAACAGGCCTCAGCCAGGTTGCGCTCGGTGCTGTACAAATGCATTTTAAATGAGCGCCTCCACTGCAAAGAGCTGGCAGGTTTTATTCCCACTCTATGGATAGGGAAGGCATCTGAGGCTCAGTGATTAATCTGGGAACACACTGCAGCAAGGGAGGTTTAAGTTGGATATTAGGAAAACTTTATCACTGGGAGAGTGGTGAAGCACTGGAACAGGTTACCCAGAGAGGTGGTAGACTCTCCATCCTTGGAGGTTTGTAAGGCCCAGTTCAACAAAGCCCTGGCTGGGATGATCTAGTGGGGCATGGTCTTGCTTTGAGCAGGGGGTTGGACTAGATGTGACCTCCGGACATCCCTTCCAACCCACATTTTCTATGATTTGAACATGCAGCAGCCTAATCTGAATTAAGCAGTCAGGTCTCTGCTGCTCATTGGGCATTTCTGCCAAATTCTGGCTCTAATGTGAAGTTGCACGCAGTACATCCTTCATACCAAGCAAGTCTGTGAGCAATGCACTGTGTGATATACCGTGCTCAGCCCCAGAGTCCAGCTGGGCAGGGTAACGGGGCACGGTTTCTTCATGCTATGGAGGAAGCAGCTTCCAAAGCTAAGTCAATGGGCTGCCAAATTCCATGCAAAGTGACATAATAACGACCCTCCTAACAGGGGATGCTTCAGCCATCTAGCCCAAAGCACAGGACCTTTGTCCCTGTTTTGGGGAACTAAAGCCCAGCGTGCCTTGCCTGAAGCCACACAGAGGCCTGTGGCAGAGACAAGCCCAAAACTCAGGCCTCCTGACTATTTGTACCACCCAAACCTCCCTGCCCCCCGCACCTTCCCTAGCCAAACACCCAAGCTCCTTTCCTATTTGTGCGCAGGAGCTTGCACCATCCACCTGGGAAGTCCTTCACGCAGCATCTGGGAGGAGAAGCAGGACTCCGCCTCGGTCCCTGCAAAAGCTCCAGATTTACAGTCTATCCCCTTCTCCCACATTTGCCTTGCCTGGACCCCTTAGAGTGACCTGCCTTTCCAGGAGCCCTGGGTTGTTCATCCACCCGCTGTTATTTCTATAAATTTCCCGCAAACAGGTGGGAACAGGACTTCCAGAAAGCATTTGCATAAGGGCTGGGTATAATTATAGATGCATTTACAAACCCTCCAAGCGGCACGTGATCCTGGGGGTTTAAATTCATAGGAACTATGAATCATGAAAAGAAATGTATTTGGGTCCGTGTGTCCTGCTTGCTAATTCCCGTCAGGCTGGGCCGTGTTAGGGGATCCTGCTCAAACCCTCTTCTCTGCAAGGAAAGGGATGGAAATTGTTGCAGCGAAGCATATGATCGTATCATCGGGGGTGTGGGGGGAGGCGCAAGGGAGGAAATCCAGGGGATTTTTTTTTTCTTCTTATCCTCCTTGCTATCCTGTTACTTCTCCAAATGGCTCCATCTGTGTCACACACAGTGAGAAATACAGAGAGGAACGAGTTAGAAAGCTGCTGTCGACATTGTAACTGCAGCAGTCACATGTAACTGATCCCTCCATGGCTTAGCTCCATACAATTGTCACTGCCGAAAATGTCCTGAATCAGCACCAGCTGGCTGGAAAATGAATGCTGCGCTATTCACTCTCCTCTCCACCCCCCCCCCAAAATAGCTGAAGTTTCCCCATCCCCCTATGCCAGCAACCAGGATTTAACAATCAGCGGGAAGCATACCAGCCGTAGCAGGCAGGCCCAGAGGAGGCCGCATGTGATCAGTGGAAAGTGAAGAAAAAAAAAAAGAAAAGAATTGAAGTTGAGATTTTCAAAGGAGACTAAGGGAATTAGGAGCTCCAGTGCCATAGGAATGTGATGCACAATGGGCACCTAACTGCTGCAAGTCCCTCCGAGATGTCCAGCTTAAAAACAGCTCAGGTTGAAAGTCCTGAGAACCCTTTCACTCCTTGAGCCTTTACACTCCCGGGAACCTCAGACTCATTTTATGGCCTTTGTGATTATGGGCTGCCAAAAGCCGACAACAACTCCTTTTCCTGCTGACAATACGGTTGCTTTTACGTCATTCAGACGTCCGTGGGGTGGGAGAGACGGCAAACAGAAAGAGAGGGTGACCAAGTCCAAGGCAGTGCAAGCTAAGTTGTCAGTCTGCAATCTGCCCTGCGCTGGCAGGCCAAGCCCATCCCCATATCTACCGAGCGATAAAGCAAGTCATTAAGTTAGAGAGCCGGGTTCTGGAAATTTTCCTCACACACAGGTCCCCAGAGGAGCTGGGACTTTCCTTAGCAAGTCATTGCATTCAGACCAGAAGGTCAGCGGAGGGGAGTGAGGTCCTATCCGCGCTGAGCAAAGCCAGTGTCTGCATAGGAATGGCTATTTCCCAGTATAAAATCCTTGGTAAATGTAAACTATTACAGTACATGCATCCCAGCACAAGTGCTCACACTGGGACAGGGATGTATTTGGTAGCTGTGTTGGCCTGAGACAAAAAGAAATGCAAAAATCTAGAACTTGGTTCAGAAAAAGAAAGGGTTTTTTTGCAATTTCCTAGTTGGTCTAATAAAAGGTGTCATTTCTGAACCAAGAGTTAGATTTTCACGTCGGGACAGGGTCTTTTGCTGGTGTAGTTCACAGTGCTTTGGAAGAGGTTTCAAGCGAGCCAAGACAGACCGCTCTTGTTCGGAAACAAGCGTCCGCAGATCCCCACCACTAGAAGCACGGAGGTGTAATTCTCTGGGGAAAAGCCTGCTATATAGGCATACTCCTGGAGAGCAGAAAAACAATCAACCCACCATGGAGCACAGCAAGCAAAGGCAGAGGACAGCCCTGGGGGGAAATGAAGGGAGGAGAAGCTGCAAGTGCTCTTCCCCTCCTCCCAGCCCGGGTTACTCAGCAACACAGACTCCAAACACAGCTCTGCAGCGGTCAGTGGGTAAAGCCCATCCTGGGAGCGCGGCTAGGTCCTTGCAAGCAGAGCGCAACAAGGCAGGAACGGGTCCAGGTCCCGATGGTGGCTGGGAGCTGGGCAGGCCCCATCTGGCACCTGAGCTTGGCTTGGCTTCCCTGCTGGGACTCATAGATGCTGACTTTTATCTTTGCCGGGGTGGCCCTAGATGATGGAAAGTTTTATGCATTTCAGGTGACACCCCCTTTCCGAGGGGGGCAGGGTGCTCGGTGCCTCTGGTGGGACTGTTTTTTCCAGCATTGCTCAGACTGAAGCAGCGCTGCAGGATGTTGCCTGTGTGACTGAAAACCCTGCCCCTCGCTCTCGCTTAACCACTAAACCTAACACTCAAACCACATGGCCTCACAGCTACAGGCAAGGCCCATAGCCCTGTAACCTCCCTCCCCCAACCCCCTCCACGTCTGGTGATGACTAGCAGGTCCAGATAGCCATGTCCCCATCTTCTGGAGCCCTCTCCCTCATGCTCAAGCCAACCCTCTGCCTTTATCCCCCCCAGACCTCATGCTCAAGCCAAGCCTCTGCCTTTATTGCCCCCCAGACCTCAGGGTACAGCAAACCCCCCCAGTGCCATGTCTGCAGTACGCAAGGAGGAAAGGACTTCTGGGCCCGAACACCCACACTTCTCACACACGGAGATACAATGCTCGAGGTACAACCTTTGGTGGCCTGGAGGGAAGGGCAGGAGCTGCCCCCTTTCTTCTGCAGAGCAGCTCAAGCTTGCATTAGGGTCCAGGACAGTTCCCAGTGAGAATTTACAAAGCATCAACATCTCTCGAGACAGCAGGAGCCTCCTGGGATCAAATGGCATTTGGTTCAGGCTGCTGTTGAAGTTTAGCTAATGCCAGCAAACAGAAATCCGCATTAAACGGTATATTAGCTTGCCCAGCAGATGGGATTCAGTCAGGAACAATCTGGGACACTGCTGCTTCTAGGCCAGGAAAGAGCACAGCTGCCATCACCAACACCTGACCAGTGAAAAGCTGCATGCTTAAAAAAAATCTCATTGGCAGCTATATATTTCAAGTTGCGGATGGCTTATAATCAGCACTAGGTGACCATGCACAGAGGAGGTGAGACTTGGGAACAGCCAGTGATACGACTGCAGCGTAAGGAGAAGGATCGGATGTACCTGTGCTCTGATACACTGAAACTATCGTATCCCTCATCTATTGATGCAATCAAGAGGCACCAAGATGGTCAGATAAGCTGGAGACCCGTGTTTCTGCCCACCACGGTCCTATAACTTAGGGCTGCTTCTCTGTCTTCTCCCCAAAACCCACAGCACGATTTCAGAAGTGCCCTGTGCCTCTCGCTCCCATTTAGTCTGGTCGCAGCAAAGGGGTCCTGGGCTTCAAAATCAATCAGGTCCTAGCTGTGCATAGACTCTCCTACTGCTCCAGGGCTTGTGCCATCAACCAAGCCATTGGGTCTGAAGTGTAAGGGCCCATTCGCATGGTGCTGGAGGTCAGGAGGCAGCTGGGCCACCAGTGAAGAACCATCAAATATCCCAAATTGGGCTCTTTCATCTCAAAAGGTCACTGAAAAGCAGCATGACTGCTAGAAACAAAACCAACTTCAGACATGACTGTGGAGACTGTTGTTGAAAAGAACCACCTCACCTCCCACACCCAGGCGGAAGTTTGTCAGCCCGGACAAACTTATCGCAGCGGTGAGATAATATGGCACTCCCCAGGCCTGTGTTCAGTGCTGGTCCGAGTAATAGTCACTGCAGCATTGGAGCGCCTCGCGGCCTATTGCAGTGAGGGCCAAGCTGTTTGTCTAGCATGCCACAAATTAGCCTTGTATCAGCCCCAAGCACTGCTCCAACCCTGCCCTCTGCCAGATCTGTTGCTCTGCTTTCTGCCCTATGTGCTGCTCAGCTTCCCGCTCCTTGCCCCGTCTGATGCGTGCCACGCAGAGGGGCTGCCAGTGCTACTTGTATCACATGTGCTGTATGTTGACCATGCTAGTCTTCCCAGCATCCACAGAAAAAGTAAGAGATTTGACCAAAATCAGACAGGGAAGTCTGTGGCAGATGGGAGAACTGACCCCAGGTACCTACCTGCCCCCTTTCATATCGAAGCATCACAGATCTCATTACGCACGTAGCGATAAAGTACGGCATTAACCGAATGGACAAGAACTCGTATTCTTGCAGAATGATGTACAGCTATAACTGAAGCTTTGGAAGGCTTAGAGCTGCCCTGGCTATTACTCTGAGTTACCTATTATGCTATTATAGAGGAGAAAGGGAGAACGAAATTCAGGTGCACAGGCAAGTTTTTCAGGTTCTGGCTGAGGAGAGGCTGTTCCAAATGGCTGAGCTGGAGGGAGGAAGGCTCTTTTCCCTGGCGGCAAGGAGCATGGGTGAAAGGACCCAGCAAAGCACAGGCGCTGGGAGCAAAGAGCCAAGGGAGACCTATTATTCTTGAGCACACCTGCAGACTGCGTACTGCTCTGTAGCCCCTGCCTCTAAGGATATACCATGTCTATCCCATTTTGGATAAGAGCAGACATGCTGCACAGCGTTCAACTCACTCCGTGCCAGGGGCTTTTGCTGTTCAGCACAACAGCAATGGAGACCATTTCACAAGCAATATCTATGCACCTTCCCTTTGAGGAAAAAGCTGTCTGTGCTTGCCGGGACACATTCACTTTCAACTTTTAGCTCTGGGCTGCCATTTACTTAGAGGATGAGTGCAGAGAACCGCTGGTGTACATTACTCCCCTGACCTTTCCTGTTTGATGGCATTACTGACAGCGTGTCAGTGCTCAGCGCTCCAATAGCATTTATGCCATCCATCATCACAGCCCTCTAGAGACGCAGACAGCTTGTATTATTAGTACAACTGTAACCAAACTTTGTAGCGGAGGAGCTGGACTGAAGGTGGACAACTATTTATAGACTTGGAGCTTATTGTGATTACAAATGAGCTCACGGCGTGCTCAGAGCTGTACGAGACATAAATGCAGACGGTCACTATGTACAGAAGATCGGATCAGCAACTTTGTCTTATTTGATTTCTTTATTCCCCTCACCCCAATTCTGCAACACGTATCCTTGTGATAGCCTAATGAAATGCAGCACTGGGGCTCTCATGTGCCCTTGGCTACTCAGTGGCAAACTCTGAACTCCTGCATTTCTGTTCCCTCAACTTTCCAACCTCGCCCATTTGTTTCATTCTCTTATTGCATCCTACCTGCCCTGCTGGCAGCCAGATCCCCAGGCAAGGATGACCCCTTTGTTACTTTTCCGTAGATCCCCTCAATCAAGGGCTTCCTAATCCCTGACTGTGAATCCAAGGCACCATGGCAATACAAATAAGGTATTGCACCCATTGCAATATCCTATCATATAATAGCAGCCTATGCAAAACCCCCAAAACCCAATCCAGCTCTGTGATAGCGTGCCATGGGAAAGGGGAAGTTCCTTCTGCGCTCAACCAGCGATCAGCTTGTATCATCGCAAGGATCGCGCTCACATTAATATGCAACCCATTTTTTTAAACGAGCGGATGGAATCATTTGCCTTCGTGTCCTGCAGCAGTCCGTTCCGTATGTTAATTATACAGCTCATTTCTTTAAACCTTTCCCAGTCCTATCTTTATCAGCTGTGACAGAGAATCACGTCATTGTCCGGAAAAAAAATAATCAGTTAGCTGCTTTCCACTCCTCCCGCGCTCTTAAGGCCAAAGAACACATGGATTTTGGAGCTAGCCAGAGGAATGCGAGTCCTTACATGGTTTTGCTCCCTGATACTTTGTTGTCTCTAAAGAGCTATTCTCAGCCGCTAGGAATTGGCAAAGTGATGCTGGCAAGCAGCTTGGGTGGAGGCTGCTTATCACCGAGTGCATCTTCCCTGCAGTCAAAGTGAACCAAGATGCACTTCAAGGGAAAATCCATTTGAATCTTTGCTTGAGAAATAAAAGAGAAGGGGAAAAAATGTGTTGTGTGACAGTGCCAACAATCCCTTTCTGTGATTTTGCATTAGCAGAGAGAGACCCACTAGTTTCCCAACCCCCCTTCGCTCGAGTCCCACTCCTTATAAGTTCACACTCCCATCCCAAAACTCTACGGCTGCTGGCTGCAACTATGAATAGCAAGTAGAGGCTATTCTTCTCCAGACTCCCCTTGTTTCTCACCAGCATGGGAGAGACCATAGTAGCCGAGCAAACATCTATTGTGTATCAAGCCTACCTGCTCCAAAAAATATGTATTCACACTTCTGCAACGTAACTGAGGCAAAGACAGTCCTGGACATACGTGCGCTTGGCTTTCTCTGGTCTGAATGGTTTTTAAAGCACTTTTACATTCACGTGACAGAAGAAAAAAAAAAGAAGAGCTTACCACCCATTCATCTAGAACGGGGCCAAAAGGTACCATTGCTTTTTGTTATTTAAGCTAGGAAGGCTTCAAGGTAACGTAAGGGCCAAATTTTCCTCTTTGATCCAGAGAGAACCTAGATCCACATTATGCTCCCTTCTGACATGGGAATCGAGAGCGCTTGGCTGGTTCGGGGAGGATGCTGACCTGGGCCTACAAGGTAGAAACTTAACAACCAGCAACAGACCCATTCTCACATGGTCGACATGTTCCACTTTCAAACAGCAGCTGCTGCTACGCAAGAGGGAATGATCAGACCGCCCGCTGGAGACAATGGCAAAAGGGGGTGTTCTCCGTGCAAGTTGGGTGTCATTGGACACGTACAAACCTGGACTCCTCTAGGGAAGACTTACCTGCGTCAGGACATGTTGGTAATTCTGGTTCAACTCCATAAACATTACTAACATTGGGAGAGCTAATACATGCACGAGCCTCTGGCATTTTAAATAACGTGTCTCATAACTCTAATTATAGCAAGTATAATTGGCATGGTTCTTGAAATGCCAAAGGGTCTAGCATACAACGGCTTCCAATATCACTAGCAAAGTGAAGATTAATCCTCTGGTTGAAATGTTGTCATCCCGACCAGCAGATATGACCAACATCTTCCTTAGCGCTTGGTACCTCTTCCGAGATACCTGAAAAGACGTCTAATTTTTAGATAGCAAACACTGCCCCTCCAAAATCAGGTCTCTTTCAAGCGTCTTAAGTTGGACTCCCGGATGCTGAGATCCCTCAATGAAAAATCTTGGCCCATGTGTATAAATCAGCTAGGGCTTGTTTAGAAGTAGCCTGTGATTATTTCAAAACAAGTCACTGAGCAGAAGGGACTCTGCGAAGCAATAACTTGCTTGCCGAACTGATGGCAGTAGCATTTTTAAAGCCGCTCGGTGCTAAATGACCCTGAACAGCAAGGCCTATTATTATGCAGAGGGTGAAAAGCTGAGTCCATTGAACCAAAAAGATTATTGCTAAATGGAAAAGGTAAATCTTTGCATCTTCTGCCGGTTCAGCTGAGTTACAAATATCATCTTATAACAGCTGTTTTTTCTCTTTAATAATCCAAGCTATTTGTTATTGAGTGCTTATTTTTTCCGGAGCGGAAGGAGTCTCTCTCACTGCAAATTATGGGCCAGATCGTGAACTACTACTTGAAATTGGGCAAGAAATTTATTAAAAGCACAAAGATCCAAATCTAATGCTTACCCCTCCTTAATTTTGTTTAAGTGAAGAGCTTACACCTGTTCCAATGTAGGTTTGGTATTTGAATCCCCGATTCCTTAAATGGTGGCATTAAACACAACTGTTAAAGGTGCAGCTTTGCATGTGGCAATTGCTCTGAATCACAGAACCTGAACAACAGAAATCACCGTCTTTTTGATGCAGTACGCAGGAGCACAGGAATACAGGCATACCTCAGCACTCACTGTATCTACAAACAGTGTGACAGAGCAATGCAAAAATGTTACGGGATCCTGCGCGGGAGAATATTACTTGCCTATATAAAATTGTCATTGAAAAAAAAGTGTCTAGCTGCAATTGCTGTTGGTAGAGAAATGAAACAGGAATGAGGAGCAAAACTAAACAGGTCTGAATATGCCAAAGCATGCATTTGGGAACAGATTTAGGATTGTAAATATTTTTTTTGTCCTTAAAAAGTCATCCCATGGTGTTAAACGATGAAGAATCCACTCTCGCTCTCCAGCTTGACCGGGTCACCTAATTCAAAGCCGCCCTTAAGTCAGAGAATACACTTCTCCAGTGTAATGCAGTTGATTCAATTGGTCAAGAATTGGCAGCAAGTGATTTCATGAAGATTAACATCTTCCTTATGAAAACAAAGCCTTTAATCCTGCAGGCCATAGCTACACAGGCCTTTTTATGGGAGCGTGACTTCAACTTCAAACTATTCCACTATATAAATGGGGGAACCTACTGTACACAAATGTAAGCTTCTATAAAAAGCAAAGCTTTCTTAAGTGTCTGTTGCTGGATTTTCCTTCCAGGCTAGGGATAAGAAGGCTTTAAAAAAACCCAAAAAACTCCACTGGATCAAATGGGAAAGTGATGACTTGAGAATGCTATGGCAAAACTCCGAGATGTCCATTTACAGCACTGCTAATGAGAAGAACATTTGTCAGGCCACTCGCATTCAGCATGAGCATATTGAAGTCGTAAAGCTGTCCGCCGTATGTTTCCTCTGGCATTTCAAGGACAGCAGACATAGAAACACTGCGAAGGGAAAAAAACTTTATCAAGTCTGTGGAAAAACACAGAGAAAAAAGAAAAGATGTTTTTCAAGTTCAGAATCCAGTCAGTGATGGAGGACATTTTATTCTCCCACAATTTCAATACAGCTGGCTGCTTTCATTTGTTATTTTTGTAATGCCAGCTCATTTGATAAAGCCTCAATAACACAAAATATTTCTCCTGCTCATTTGTTCTCCTAGTTGTCTCCTTCCAAACAGAGACACATCATACTTGGCACCCTGGTAAAGATCTCTTGTAAAGGCTGAAATGTTTCGAGTGCTCTCTAGTTAGATGCCACCGAGTATAATATTTGGCAGTGCAAGTTAAGTTATACCATCTGGAAAGTATTACTGCACTTTTTTTCCCCTTTAAAAAAAAAAGAAAAGAAAGAAAAGTCAAGTATTTCTTTCAGGAACTTGCACAGCCTTTTGCTAAAGAAAATTATGTATTTATTTTTTCTTTAAAAATGAACTGAAGTACAATTTTAGGAAATATCTGTTCATTACATTTACATACATCGTTGAAAACTGACTTTTTTCCCCCAAAAAGTGTTCCTTTACAGAGAGAAAAGGGTAAGCTCACATGCACCTTAAGTGGTCTCTACAATTTCCACCATATTACACTCATCACAGTATTTACAATATTACAAAGGCTAACCTGTAAATTCTTTAGACATATTGACATTTTCGTGTGAACACTTGCAATGTATAAGAAACCCTGAATAGTAACTGGATTGCACTGAGACAGATGTAGGCTGGTAAAAATAATAAGGCACAGTACTATGAAAAGGGAACAGTTTGTTCTTTTAGCTACACAGACTTACTAATCACCCAGTTAGTTCATTCATAAGGGTTTTATTTGGGAGAAAGGAAGCACACATCATTTAAAAACAGCCAGAAGAAGGTTGGCTTGTAAGAGTCTGAAGACCCTGGATTTTTGTATGGCATGGTGGGCACCAAGATTAAGAGGCTATATTGAACATAACACCAGTAGAAGTTTGCACCAGACTAGAGAGAGGATCTTCTATGGGAAGTATGAGAGATGCATGAAACTTGCATAATTATATAAATTACATGTCCCTGATACCTTACTAAAAAGAGAAAAACGTTAAAATCTTTAAATGGCGCTTGTGGTATCCTTGGAGTACGAGAACTTGGAGCCAACGTTCAGAGTTGAAGAGCACCCATAATTCCTCCTGAAATCAGAGTGTGACCGGTACTCAGCACCTCCGAGAGAAAAAACCCTCCAACTTGCCCATCAGAAATGCTTTTTGGTGCCGAATCTGTTTTTAATCTCAGTTGTATAGTGCATAGAAGTACTGAAAATCTTTCCATATCGTTTTGGCCCTTTGCTTCCACAACAGCATTAAACTTTGCCGGGCAGAGGATTTATATCGCTCAATTAAATACAGAGCTCTGGGTGCAGAATCAGCCTTTTGCTTGTATTCATGGGATTAGTAAGACATTGCTGAGATCATCATGTATGCGCTTTACAACCAAAGCACCTGGCACGATTTTAAAAAAGGGAGGAGGATTGTGGTCTGCAGTGGGTGTCTTTAAAAAGGACCCAAGGTTTACTCAGAGGTAGTTTTAAGAGGATCGCTGCTACAAAGCACCTCTTGTGTCGATCTACCATTAAAAAGATACCAGATGGTTTTTAACAGCATCCCAGTCCAAAAGGGTCACTATCACTGTGAATTATACCAGATTTTGACTAACAGTCCCACAAAAATTGCCTTACAGTATTTAAACACCTTTTAAAAACACCTTCTGTTCAGTTTGATCCGGATTCTTCAATTGCCACAAGACCAGAGATTGTATTCAAGCTGAGTAGGAAGGAAAACTAAAAAAATACTAATGGACAACAGAACCTGCTGCATGTAGAAGGTAGCTGAAATCTTCCCACAGTAATAAGCAATCAATATAAAATGGGAAACACCACTGTCAGCAATTGGTGTTAGTAAGATCACAGCAGTAAAATAACAGAACCTTAAGTAAATGTACCTCTTGTGTAAATCCTTCTATAAGTATTATCCTAATCTTTAGTGCAAGAACGATACTTCACTGTCCCGTCACTTTGGACAACAGAGCCACGGGCTTTTCAGATTAGGTTTGGACCCCGGTGTAAAAAGTAGCAGGTCTCAGATCTGATGCTTCTTTCTTGTTATAGAGCAATTTAAATACAAAAATATTGCTAAACCAAAGGCCTACAACCCACACTTCTTAAAAGAAGATTAAAACCACACAATAAACAGCGTATGTTGTTATTTACAATACGGAGCTGACGCTGTGTGCAGGAAAATATCGTGAACATTGGAAGGAACACTTGTTTAAACAAGCTTGGGCTTATTCAGTAAAAGGAATTTAGAAGCGTGATTCATTGTTTTACTGTAAACCTTGGCAATGCCTATTTGAATTGTGCTAGAGCATCAGGTGAACGCGATTTAAACAGCAGGAGAACCTCAATAATGCCTGGGAGATTTGCCGGGTCTTGTAGATTTGCAAAGTAAAGACGATAGAGGACACTGCCGTAGCCATAGGAAAAGAAACAGAGAAAGCGGCGGTGTCCATTTATCCTGGCAAATATCAGCATTACTTCTGAACATACTAGCATGCAACGTACTAGTATTGCAGGTAGTCATATTTTTGCATGAAGCCAAACAAGCATTAGTGAGGTTCAACTGGTGAAAACGCGATCGCCTCCGGGATGTGACACTGTTGGACATTTTTGTTTTAGGTCCCAAAGGATTGCACGTGTGCCGTATCCACATGCCCTCACAAAGGGCTCGGCATTTAGAGTGCTTGCAGGACCAGGCTTCTAGTTCCCCCTTTCACACTATTATGAATTCAGATGTGCGTCCTGCTTCTGGGCTATCAGGTCAAATTTTGCTAAGAGTATAAACACGTATTAAATGATACTGAAGTCAATGGGGGTGAATGAGTGCAGGACAGAGCCAAATTTGCCCACTGACTTCTTTCTCAGAACAGAAATTTACCTGTCAATATAGCAGAAATCCTCTAAAATCACCAACATCGCCCTTCCTGTCTGTTGTGATACTGGGACACAGGCACGGTTCTAGCCAAGTACTTAAACACAGTCCTGTTTTTATATATATGAGTAGTCCTAGATGAACTGGACTCATGCTTAAAGCTAAGCATATGATCAGGGGACCCTGCCAAATCAGGGTCAAGGTGTTTCTGCCTGCCATTGCTTTGTTTGCCATTTTGCAATGCCGGAAGGCTCATTTGTACCAGGAAAAGAGTGAGGAGGGGAAGAAAAAAAATCATTCAAGTCTCTCTTATTCATCAAGATGCTACATATATATTCAAGATGATGCTAAAGCTGCAGACATCCTCTAGCATGTCTAAAAATATGCCTGCCTAATGTACCTATAAAAAAAACTTTTGCCTTGCCAACTGAAGAAACTGTTCGCGAGCTCCTAGGAAGTGGAACAGGAACAGACAAGGATCGTATGCCATGGCTTTTGGGAGCCGTTAACTGTGTATGGCTAAATGCTGGCCTGTATTGCCTTACCACAGCTAGTAAGCAGGCTGTGTAGACACTTGTGTAGAAAGTGTAGACACTTGGACACTTGTGTAGAAAGGCGACTCAACAAAACATAAAAAGTATGTACTGTAGAATACTTAACAGGGCCAAGTTTCTTGGGAAACTCTGGAATTTAGAATCAAATACACATATTTGTTCAACTTGAGCTCTGTCACTTTATCAGCCAGTTTCAAGGCGTTTGCTATTGATCGTGATCCAAAGCCCAAGCTGGACAAGCTTTATCCTGGTATTCTGACACGCTTTTAACCTTACAGACCCGGGCCCCTGATCCAACGCGCCATTGATGGATGTAAGTAAACACAGGAATGAGAAAGTGCACCGTACATCACCTAACGAGAGCCTTGGATTTAAAATGTTTGGTCAATTTATTTTGTCGGACGCACCAATCGCTCCACTGATTGTGTAACCAGGAACTTCCCTGTCCTACCATAAAAAAAAAATCGCTACAGAGAAACTCATTAAATTTAAAATCCTGGGCTCATAAAAAAGCTCTAAATTGCATTTAAAACTGTGTTCAAGCACTTGGAAAGAGATCAGATGTTTTTGTAACTCAGCTCAGACCATGTGGCTACATGGATTAACAGTTTCAGCAAGTTGTGCTGCTGTCTCTATTGATCACAATGCCATTTCATTTCTTGGCAAGGAAGGGGAGAAATGGGGAAGAGAGAGAGAGAGACAAAAAACTGTGGCCAGGTACAAACATCGCACTTTTACCAGTGATCGCAAACAGGTTTATAGTACCCATAAAGGAGCAGAAGGTCAGTTTACACACAGACTGGTTTTAAAATGGCAGAACCCGGTCTAAGATTTGCCGTCCCCACCGAAGGGCGAACGTGTGCTCTGTTCGCCACCCATCTAAACTACACCGCTCACAGAAAACCATGTAACTTTGATTGATTCCACTTTGGGCTTTTTGAATGTCTGTACCTAGCCTTTATGTATATCTGAAGCATGCAAAACAGCAGTTGAGGCATCACCCTCTCAGAAATACCCGAGAGGTCACAACTTGAAAGGAAGTCATTTTTCCCCACGCGCTGTCTCGTTTCAAGACACTAATCTGCTTAGATGGTTTAACCTGCGTTTGTCAGGTATTTGAGAGATGACATTTAGAAAGGTTTCAGACCATTCCTTCAACTACTAGTCTTATCCCATACACAGCCTCTCACTATAGTCCTGGCCCTTAAAAATTCGCCTTGCTTAGCAGGAAAGGAGCATCTGTTTTTTTAAGAAGCAGCTCAGTGTAATCCAATGGAATGCACCCTGCAGGACAAAAAGGGATTTTAAAAGGACAGGATTGCAGACATTTCTCTAAGGCAGCCTCCAATAGCAGGGGTGCTTGTTTTTAGGATGGGCATTTTCAGTTGGGGAGGGACGGAGAAGGAATCACTTGGCCAAAATACACGCTTGAATTTAAACTCCAACCAAACAGGATTTGAGCAACTTGTGCTTAATGCTGTGGGCCACATTCTGCTCTTAGGTGCACCCAGACACCCTTCAATGGGAGCAGCATATACATGTCTTTATGTACAATTAACATGTCCCCAAATGCCTGTAGGCTCCTTTGAACATCCCAGCTTAAGATATTTAGGTGCCTATCTCCTTCGGTGCCTTCTTCCCTTGGTCTCCTTTGAAAAATCCCAGCCACCATGGGTTAAGGGAAAGCAGGACAGAACAATCACATTGTTAAAACATAAATGAGCAGCTTGCTAGCGACCTTCCAACCTCTCAGATTAAAACACTTGCTCTCTGGACAGTGGATCTGCAACCTCTTCCCTCAGGTTCAAAAATTCATTTGCAAGTTAAAACAGAAAGCAAAGGTCCTTCTATCCAAGAGAACAGCAGCATTTTAAACCTAGTTTGCCTGCTGTCAGTGCCAAACCATCTGCTGACTGAACTGGCCCTGATAAGAAATGCTCTGACTTGTTGTTTTTTTTATGAAACTCAAACCAACCTGGTACATCTGTTAAAGCATGTCACTGCGCTGAGCCAAACAGATGTGCTGACCTATCAAGCGATGCCGTACGCACCACGTTGCAACTGAAACAGCTTGATAAAACAATTAGCCCTTGAAATGTTTACATTTCGACTTTTGCTAAACAAGATTTAGTGCTTAGGAAAAAGGAAAGCCATTAAAAACCTCCGCATTTCACCACCTTACAGACTACTAGGAGGAAAATTAACACACAAGGTATGGAACTCTGGAAGTATGTCGTTCTCCATTAACTGACCAGTTTTGGTAGCACAGTGCATAGAGGTATACTGCCATTGGAGTCAGATGCTAAATTGGCCCTCAACTTGTTTGCCACGCCAACTACGGGAGGCAACTTGGAACCAATGCCTGGGAAAGAGCTTGTGTAGTTCGATATCCGTTTACTCGAGGTTTTATCAGTGCTGGGGGGCTTGGGCGTTCGTTTGCAAATCCAAGGATGTCTTAAAGCTTGACTTGGAGTCATGCGTGCAGAAGGATCCCAGCTAAGACATTCTTTTAAGAACTCTATAAAAAAGGGGTCGTCACACCCTTTCAGTGCTGTCACCCAGTCTTTGTTGCCTGGAGCACCCCGCATTTTGCCCCTGCGTGACCTGCTGCCATTGAGGGTTACTCTTCCGTCCGCATGCGTCGTGACCGTGCAGTAGCGAGGATGACCCTTGGAGTTGATGAAGTTCTTGGCTCGCTTGGATTGATCCAAGAGCTTCTGAGGAGGCATTCCAAGCAGTTCCATCATGCAAGCCAGCTGATCTCCCTCATCCTCGCCGGGAAAGAGAGGGTATCCAGTCAGCAGCTCCACCAGAATACAGCCAAAACTCCACATATCAATAGGCATCCCGTAGCGACTCCCCAGAATGACCTCTGGCGCCCTATAGAACCGAGACTGAATGTACGTGTAGACTCTTTGGTGCTCGAAGCAGCTGGACCCAAAATCAATCACCTTGATGCCACTCCGCCCTTGCTGTTTCAGGAGGATGTTCTCCGGCTTCAAGTCACAGTGTATGATTTTGTTTTTATAGAGCGCGTCCAAACATTGCAGTATCGAGTGGGCAAACTTGCGTACCAGCTGGATGCTGAACCCCTGAAACTTGTTTCTTTTGATCAGTTCATACAGGTTCATGCTCAGGAGCTCAAAGGTCATGCAGATGTGGTTCCGAAAGGTGAAGCTTTCTAGCATGTGGATAACGTTCATGCTGCCAGTCTTATCCTGCTTCTTGAGATGCTCCAAAATGCGGATTTCTTCCGCAGCTTGACGGTGGAATCGCTTCTCATTGCGAACCATCTTTAAGGCCAAATGCTGGTGGAGTCTATGGTCATAAACTTTAGCCACTTGCCCAAAGCTGCCCTTCCCGATGATTTTAAGGACTTCGTAGCGGTAAGCAAGATGGTCATGAGGCACGTGAATGTAACTACCTTGGTCGTCATCGTACCCTCCGTTGTTAGGCCCTCCAATGACCCCTTGCCTCTTTTTTGCATTCGGACCCACAAAGTAAATTTCAGAGAAGTTCAATATTTCTTGCTGCTCGTAGGCAGACAACTGATGTTTATACTGTTTCAGTGCTTGCTCTGGAGCCTGAGCGACAGGTTTATGTGTTTTTGATGAACTACCGCTAGATTTGGCTGTGCCTAAGCTGTCTGTGCTTTTATCTTTCGTCAGGGCAGGAAGAGATCTTTCGGACCCACTGATCCCTGCAGACTGAAGAGTACTGCTCCTTCTGTTTCCAGAGTCCTCAAATAATTGCTCAACTTTGACCTGGCTTCCAGTCAGGGGATGATCCTTCATTGTGAGTTTGTTGCTAGTGACCTGTGGGAATTAAAACAAAAAAACACGACACAAGAAAGATTAAATGTTGGGTTTTTTTAAATGCACAGGACAAAATGTAACAATACCACCTACAACAAAGTGCTGTCATTCAGCAAGAGTTTTACATTTATTTTCAGAGCATGCATCTATTCGACAGCACACAGTTACCTTAACCAACCGGAGTTACATGCCTGCCATACACAGGGACGCAAACAAAATGCAATGGACTTTTGAAGATGTAATGAGCACCAATACACCATACCTTCATGGCATCTGACAAAGTAGGCTGTCGCCCAAAAAAGCTTATGCCTTTCGGATTAAGTCTGTAAGGTGCCACCCTGCCCTGCTTTCCCCCATGTCTTCAGAGAAGGTACACCTTAGGCAGCCATTCCCCTAAGGGCAAAATGCCTATCCTTACTCGCATGCATCCAGCCAGAAGAAAAGCACTGCAGTTCAGCATGGCCACATTTAGCCTCATAGCACGACACAGGGAGAGATGCAGCTTGCAGCTGTCTGAGATGTGCAATCTAGCTTGAACATATGAAGACTATTCTGTGGACAAGAGTACAGAGGGGAAAGACAAAAGAAAGAGTGTAAACAGGACACGGGTGGGGAAACCAGGACAGACAATGACTAGGAGGACTGAAAACACAGGGATGAGAGGAGGAGAATGACAAAGCACGATTCGGTGATGAGCAATACCCAGCGTGCCCAGCCAGTAGGGTTACTCAAGTGTATTCAAGACCTTATTGCGGAGGCGTAATCAAGAATACCTGCGTTAATCCGCTTCTCTGCAGTCCTCTAGGTCAGACACCACCATTCCCACTCACTGTTCTAAGTTAATTTGGGCTTAAATAGCTTCCCGTCTACCAACAGAAAAATATAAATAGTAGGAAAGCGGCATTGTGAAATAGTCAAGGCTTGTCATTTTTTACAAGTTTCTGAATGAGCAACCGCTGAGCCTCCGGAAACTGTTCCTCCCTTACGACATCCATGCCCTCCCTCAGGAATCCCCCCCTTCTCGATTCACCACGGCTCCACACTGCGAGGAGGCAAGAGGTGTTACTTTCCTCTGTGCAACCCTGAAGAAGTCACGACTAGCGCGGCAACATCTGTTTCCCATTCTGTCTTTTCATCTCAAAATAAAGATGTAAGACATGTGCCAAACCCAATCCTTGGAACTGAAATAACTCCTCGGGAATCAAGCAAAAATATAAATAAACCTGGAGATCCAGAGCAATAAAACCCAATTCCTTTTTAGCTACATACAACCCACCATCTCAGCGCAGTCAGTAAATAAAGGGGAATGACTATTCTAGCCAAAAGCCACCAGACACACACCTCTTTCTGTAAAGATCCAGCTGGTTGGTGCTGCACTGAACCATTAGGTCTTGCTTCGTGGCCCAGGACCATAAAAATGCAAGCTGCCATTTAAATCATTGGTGTTCAGACCCCTGGGATCTTCTGTTCAAAGTCCTGCTACCCAGGGCTGTGCCTGTCCAGAAAGGCCAGCAGCGCATAGCTAAGAGACACACCTTTCCAGGAAATCACTAAAAAACCGATAACCTAGAGCAAACACTTTCTTCTTTTGAGCCTGTGGGCGAAGTGCTGAGATAAAGAGTGACAGATGTTGTGGGGGCTGAATAAAAAGCTCTTCTCATCAAACAGATCAAAACTTTAAACTCACAAATGAACAGAGTGTCCAGACTTGGCACAAGGTTCTGGGGGCTTGGGTTTTTTCATTTTCTTTTAAAGATGTCTGAAAAACTAGTCTCTTCCTTTGGAGGGGAAATCTTATGCAGCCAGGTCTATTTACCACTTCCACTACCAAATTTGGACAAAGGCCATAAACCCGGTTCTTGAAAATTCACCTCTGCTAGCCTTTTAGGGTATTCTTCATATAAGAACTGGCGTTATTTAAATTAATTCACCATTTTGGGCAGGGAGGATTTGTAGGGGCCGAGAAGCTATGGGCCACTGCATTATACATCATCTTCCATTGTGCACTGGCCAGTTTTTTGGCTTTAAAAAGGTTCCTCAGAAGCTCATCAGGCTTCCTGGGGATATAGTCAGAAACGTTTCTTGGTGGGAGGACAACAGCAGCCACTTGAGAGTCCACTGTAGATACAAGTTTCAGGCGCTTGAAACACTTTACTGGGTGGGTGGTTAAGCCCACTAACTTTCCTTGGCTTTTTTAAGGGGAAGACATTTTCACACACGCACACACACACACACACACACACACACTCAACCTTTTGGGAAAAGTTCAGTATTTTGCTTGCAGTGTGACGTCCCTTGGACACTCTTCCCACAGAGAAATAACTGGAAACCAGGCTGAAAAACAAGATCGGGAACTTCCTCTAAAAATATTCAAACACTTTTTAAAAGAGATGAAAAATCTGTGGTTAATTTTTCCAGGGTGCTTTGGTGAAGGTGCAAAATTGAAGCATTTCAGAGCTACCTAGACCAGCACACTGTTCCTCACACCCTTGGGTAGCCAAGGTCAAGGGTCCTTCCTGAGCTTGCCTGGACTGAGCTGCAGTTCTGCTCATGAACCACTCAGCTGGGTGCTCCTCTGAGCTCCCATTTCCAGGCAGTTCCCACTTACTCCTTTCTCCCTCCCCTCTCACATCCAAAATGCACTCCTGAAAAATGATTAACGAAAATGTTAATGCAGTGCTTTACCCCTTGCAAAGACAAATCCATCCGCTAGCTTGTATTTACATCTCTCACTAATATGTTGCCCTGTGGGTGCCTCATGTTCCATCTCCTACAAAGCAATCAAGAGGCCCTAGAATACAAATTATCAGCTTTACTTTATTGTTCTGGACACCAGAAGCATCCAGGAGCCATGCCAAAACACAGACCCTCAGGGTCCCACACACCCTTCTGTTACAGTGTTATAATTAGAAACTAATCCAACAGTCTGATTAAGTACTAGAATTACTACACAAAGCATGGTATAATTCTTCTCCAAAATCACCACTCACTTCAAGGGACACCAGCAAGTCACTTCACCATAACAGTTGAGAGCTGAAAAGAAGGGGATAGAGAGGCATATAAAGCCTAAACAGAAATGTCTGCATCAAACAGGGCTAAATAACCCCGGAGTGCTATTCACCTAAGCAGCTTGTGCAAATGCTCAGGAATTAGAAAGTGGATGATGAAACTGGACTAGTCGGTCTCAGAGTTCAACTGAATGACACGCAGGAAAAAAAATGGGAAAAGATTAAAAAAATCTTTTTGATGCCTTATTGTGTTATTAGTGAGGAGGAAAGGGTTTAAATAAAAAAACCTCAATAGCCAATATTTCCCCTTTCATCCAGACAATGGTGTTTGTAAAAAAAGACTCACACTGTTTTCACGATCACATGCAGTAAGGTTTCATTAAAAATATTCATTCTCCCTCATTTACCAACTGTGTGAATTATCCTGAAGTGTACTGGCAATTTATACTATTATAGCTACAGGGGGGCGTGATGCTACAGCACACACTGAGCAGTTCACAAAAGGCATCCCATTTTAAGGCTCTTCCCTTACATTCAGTTTAGCATATAAAACACCCGCCAGGGCGGATCGTTTTAGCAACAGAGGAAGGATTGTTGCACGTCTGTCAGGTATCTGGCCTGATTCAATGCATCTCCATGGCAGCCCCGCTTGGCAGAGCTCCGATAGAGCAGCCCTTTGTACCTGGGTAGGTGAATCGAGCACCACAGCTTCAAAACACACTGCACAAAATGGATGCTATTTATGGCTCAGATTTCCTAAATATCTTCAGCAAGTCAAATGCGTTGCTTGAGTCAGTCCCAGTATCAACACCCCAAAGTGTGCCAACTACACTTCATCTTGAAGAGGCTCAAGCATAACACTGCTTCTAAATGTGAGCTATATGGGAGCAACACTCAGCCTACTAATGCTGCGCCAGGGAGCAAATGTCTCATAACCGTAAAGGAGTCTTCTTCGGTCTGTAGGAAAGCCAGAGTTCACCTTTCCTGACAGCCCCCTCTCAACAAAATGAATCCCCTTCTTTTCTGGATCTGAAACCCTGTTTTTTCCCATGGGTAACATGACTCGAAGGCAGCAGGGCATGAGGGAAGATTGAATGTTAGTCCCCAGAAGCAGAAGGAGTATTAGGCAAAGGGGCCACCTGACTGTGGCAGACTGCAGGATGGGTCAGTCTGCACTTGAACTCAAGAGGCTCCGATCCAAAGCAGATGACTGACTACTGAACAACACGTCAGCTGTCTTCAAACAGCTTCCTCCTAGGAACCAGGGACTGCATAGTTTACTTTGTCCATAAATTTGCTGTTAGCAGCCAAGAAACCTGACTGACAACACAAGTGATATGCTGCAGGAAGACTTTGTTAGACTTGTTCCTCGCACTCAAAACAAACACTCTTGAATGAGGAGGAAACAGCTAATCTGTCTCCAAAATGTTTTGCCATTTAAGTGTTTCTACTATCACTTTTACAAACTCAAATAAAATTCTAGTCCCTCAAAGGCTTCTGGTTACTGTCCACAGCCGAGACACGATGGAAAGCCAGTTGTACGTATCAGTCTCCCAACTCTAGTGTAAAGTTTTATACTTCAAACCCAGAAAATTTTGAAAGGGGCCAAATCACTACAACCTCCATGTGATACAGACAAAATACAGATGAAGGAGCAAGGAAGAGCTGCGAATCAGAAGCAAAGCACCGACATGGTTATGTTTGCCACGTGCTCTGGTAGTTCCACTCTGCTGATTTCAATTCAGGTATGGCTACATTACGAGATAAGTATAGCGCTCGCTATCGCCAAGGGACTGCACAACCACCAATCATTTAAGGAATTAAAGAGAGCACTACTGTCCTCTCATATCTATGTACTCAAAAAAATGGCACATGCACGCACACAGCCGTCTGCTTAGCGAAGGGTACAGGACAAATGAATTGCTAGCATCAGCTGCCATAACCATATTGCCTCACAACATGTTTGTTTCCAAATTGGCCTCTTATTCCGTCCCATTTCTCCGTGCTGGCTTTTAACCACAGGCCTTGAGGAGTGGAGGCTTCACTATAAAACTTAGGCCAGGATGCAACACAAGCCAAAATGCATTTAAAGACAGTATTACAATGAGACTGTTGCACAGCTGAATCTGATTGCTCCAGCCCAGCTGAAACAACTTAGGAATGGACCTCATGATGCAAAACTTCTGCTCAAAACAAAAATGTACAGCCACTATAAAAATAGAAGTCAAACATATGAAGTCTAGGAAGTGCTCTTTTGCTACCCATTACAGTGGTGGATAATACCAGAGCTCCCAGAGGGGTTTACATTTCTATATGACTTGAGGGGAGGGAGGGAGGTACAAGCCACACAGAGCCTTTGGTTGCTGTCCATAGAGACTTATTTCCAAGTATTTTCACGTGAGAAACTAAATGGACATATGCCATCGTTACAGTACAACACAGCTGTGGAGTAACAGACTGCCATATTTATCAACGTGTGATGTGCAATGGCATGAAGGTCTTGACAGTTTGTAAACTAATTTTCTTGATCAAAGTAGGAAGGCTGGATTTTAAAGTAGGTTTTTGCCAGAGTGGTCTAGGAAATTCAGTGCAGACCACAATACTAGGGTATTATCCTTTTTATGCTACTTAGGAAAGGCTATCGTGCTAATCAGCTGTTACAGGGTTTTAATGCTAGGTCTACTTATTTATTGCATACAGTGAGATAGGTAACTACTTAGTTGATATCATTATCACATAGCCTGAAATACAGAAGATTGCAAATTACTTACGTTAGATCTGCCAAGTGAAGGAAGTCCGGACGGACTGTGTTCTTCATTTGCGGGGTCTTGGTACCTGATCTGATCTATTCTCATGTAAGAATCGTACAATCCGTCTCCATATCTGGCTGGAAACATCACATATGCAAGGCAGTTATTCACAACAGTTAGAAGTTTTTTTTTCTAATTAAGACATTTGGCTGAGTTTCAGTTCATTTTCAATAAACTTGGGGCTTTGCTTAGATTCTCTTCTTTTTTTTTATCATTTTCAATGCAAAACTATTCTTTAAGGAACAAGAATGATCCTAGGCAGAGGGCTCCTTTTCCATCCTCAAGCAGTCAAACTATCCTGTAAAAGCGACATGCAGCAATCAAGCTCAATAAATTTGCTGATATTAACACCAATCAGCAAGCGAGAGAGACAGAGAGAGGAAAAAAAAAAGACACACACCATGGGGGGAGCCACCAGACTTTTCGTTTGTCCAGTAACTGCCAAATACCAGGACTGCGCTTTAAAAAAAAATAAATAAAAAAAAGTGTCTGAAGCCATTAACATCGCAATCTCACAACACTGATCAACTGATACCTTAAAAATATTGCCAGAGCATTTGTTAAACCATCAAGTACTGCGTTTCTATGAAAATAAGACGGCGTTTCTTATACCAGGAACGCTTTGCTCTAAAAAGTGTAACCCCCCCAGCTCTGTCACTCCCTCCGAGGAGCTGAGACGGCAACCCTGGCCGCCGAGCAGAAAATGACATTATTTTTTTTAAATCCCCAATTCAAGGCCAAAAAATCCGCCGGGTTCCCTTCGCTCCCCGCCCCGAACACGCTCGTTCGTGGCACGCCGCATTGTCATTTTGCCCACCCCAAGGGGGTCTCGCATCGGGAAGCTCCTCCAACTCCATCCCAGCTGTGCAAGGACCCCCCTCCTCTGCGAGAAACCCTTGCGTAACATCTGGACCGCCCAATTTGGGGCTCACGGCGGCTCTGACCCTTCTGGGCCGCGTCCTGGTCCCTCGGCGGTGCTTTTCCGGGGTGGGGAGCGACTCCGGATAAGGGGACCCCTAATGTGAGCAGATCCCAAGCAGAAAGGGAGCAGCTGGGGCTCCCCGGGAAGCAGGGCCCGAGGGACAAAGGCCCCGAGCATCCCGGTACCTGTGGCCAGGGGCCCCTCCGCCTTCCTGCTCAGCAGCATCATGGCCGGGGGCGCTCGGCTGGCAGCCCGGCCGCCCCATCCCCTGCACACTGCCGGGAACACGTTCCCTGCCCGGGCAGGCGGCGTCTGCGCCCAGCCCGAGCCGGCGGGGGAAGGAGGGGAAGGGGGAGGAGAGACACAAAGCAGGCGGCTGCTTCCCTTCCCTTCCTTTCCCTTCCCCGCCCCGAGCCAGCCTCCTCCCGCAGCATCCCCAGACCGGACCCTGCTGCCTGCAGCGGCTGCACAGCACTGCCTTGAAATGCCACCGGGACAAGCCGCAGGCCTGGCACGGCATGGCATGGCACACATCTCGAACATGCCCCCTGGCACGGCGCAGACCTGGCACCCAATGCAGTGCAGACCTGGCGCCCAAACCTGCCACTCACCAAGGCGCAGACTGTGCATGTGAACCTGTCACCTGGCATGGCATGGACCTGGCACCTGGAGCTGCCCCCTGCCACAGCACAGACCTCACGTCCGAACCTGTCCCCCTGGCACAGTGCAGACCTTGCACCCAAACCTGCCACCCAGCACGGCACAGACCTCGCCCCTGAACGTGCCCCCTGGCACAGAGCAGGCCTTGCGCCCAAACCTGCCACCCAGCACGGCACAGACCTCGCCCCCGAACCTGCCACCCAGCACAGCACAGATCTTGCGCCCAAACCTGCCCCCTGGCACAGAGCAGGCCTTGCGCCCAAACCTGCCACCCGGCATGGCACAGACCTTGCACCCAAACCTGCCGCCCAGCGCGGCATAGACCTGGCGCCTGAACCTGCCCCCTGCCACAGCAGAGACCTCACATCCAAACCTGTCCCCCTACCATGGTGCAGACCTTACACCCAAACCTGCCCCCTGGCACAAAGCAGACTTCGCACTCAAACCTACCACCCGGCACAGCACAGACCTTGTGCCAAACCTGCCCCCCGGCACAGCACAGACCTCGCACCCGAACCTGCCACCAGGCCAGTAGCAGTGGCCAATGTCCTGCTTCCATGAACGGTTGTCAATAGGCGCTTGAGAGAGAGTAGAAGCTGTGCAACAGAGGAAGGCAACTGCCTCAGTCTCTTCCCATCCTTCCTGACCCCAAACGTGGCATCATTTAATTCGAATGATTATAGGACTCATGCGACAGTGTCTTTGGATTATTTGTGCCCCGTGTGTTGTCAAATCAAAGGGGGGTGTGACTGCACCCCCGCACCCTTCTGGATCTGCTCCTGTATATTGACATCCTTAGCACAGAGGTAGGATGGCCCCGTGGGCAGGGTGTTAATGGAGAGTGGAGTTCAGATTGCAGACGGAGCAGGACCTGGACAAAACACTGGGCTGGGTGCACCCCAGCTGCGCTCTGCCTGCCGTGATGCACCAGTGCAGGGTTTTCACCCTGGTTAGACTCTAGCCCTTCTCTGGGAAAACGTCTGCTCTTAGTTTCTACTGATCTTTTTTAAAATAATAGGGCAATTCTTGGCTAATAGAGCAATTCTTCTGTTGCAACGGGCTCACAAAGGCCAGGCCTGGTCAGAATGTTTTGATAGTCTGGGTTCCTATCCGAAAGTGAATCACATTTGCACTCCTAACAGTGCTAACCTAGCTGTGCCACTGCACTCCTGAAAGGATCTTGCAACACCTGGTTGAGAATCACTGCACTAGCGCAGGCCTTCTTACTGCACTCGGACGGGCTAGAAAGGCTGCAATTTGCCCAATACATGCACTCAGGGGAGCTCAGCATAAGCAGTGCTCACGAACTACAAGCACTGCCTTCCCTGAGCCTTTTCCCATTTCACTGAGGCGCCTTTCCTTGTCCTTATCCTTCCAATGTAGGCTATGAAATTGATAGGGCCAAGTCAGATCAGGGCTTCTTCAGAGGCCCTGAAATGGAGGGCTCAAGAGTCAATCTCACCTCCAAGTAGTAGTTACTGTACCGAGTCGACAGCAAGGCAAGGAGTTCCTATGCCCGTAGCTATTCATGCACTGGCAAAATGCAGAGGGTGTGGGCTGGGATTGTGCTGCTATAACTGCACTTTTGCTGGAGTGATTTATTCTAACCCCTCCCCTATCCCAACCAAATCTATTATATTGGCAAATGTGTAGGTTTGCTGGCCTGCCTGTCTATCTATGCTAGCTACAGCTACACTTGCAAGTACAACTATGGCAGAGAGCAATCACATCTCAGTGCCCTTCTAACCACCATCACTATGGCAGCAAAGCTTGCAGTGGCCTTTGGCAGAGGCCTTAGTAGTCTGGCTGTCCATATGTCTTTGTTGTCTGGAAACAGGTAGGTTTATTACTACAAGGAAGCAAATGCCTGTTTGTTTTCCCACTGCGGGAATATACTAGCGGCTGGACTCGATGATCTCATGAGGTCCCTTCTAGCCCCCTATGAAACTGGGGACCAGGCACTGTGTGGCTGTGCCAGGAGGTAAAGGAGATATGGTTACCATGAGATGGTGGTACATTGCTATGACTCAGTTTCCCATCTTTAAAATGAGGACAGAAATAGTTCCCTCCTGGTGAGGATAGATGCAAATAATCTAGTAAGGCACTCAGATACTTTAGGAGTGGGGGCCATAGATGTGCCAAAGATAGACAAAAGGTTTTAAAATAGACAATACGTGTAGTGTATTTGTAAACGGGTACAGCCCTCCTAAATACAAGTCTGACCAAAAAAAGACTAATGCTGGTGTTTCCAAAGTGAGGCCTACAGGCAAAATACAGCCCACAAGCCCTTTTGATACAGCCCAGTGCCCAGGGATGTAACTTTGGGAGCCCCTCCTCCAGTGAATGTCCTGCCTCCCCATCCTTGGCTCAGGGCTGGTTGTGTTGCAAAGAAAAGCCTCAGAGCCACCTGGTGTCAGTAGCAGAGATCACAGCCCTGCCCATGTTCTCCGGGGATGTGCTTCACTTCCTGCACCACATCTTCAAGTAGGCAAGCGTCCATCCTTCTGGATCATGGTGCGTGCAGGAGAGGTCACCAGGACCTTGGGTGTGTACACCTAGGCAGGAGTGCGGAGGAGCGAAGCCTGCCCAGACCTTCCCTCTCCGCTTTAGGTCACTGAGACCGTCTCCAAAGGCCAGACCGAGTCTGGATGTTCAATGCCTCGATGGCTGTAGTTATACACACATCCAGGAATTGAACCCGGGTCTCCTGTGTAGTGGAAAAGGATTCGACCCCTGAACCCCCACATCTTCTACCCTGAGGGGAACTGGACACACTGCTCTACACACAATGGATTTATTTTTAAAATCTTTATTTAAAGTGCGTGCCCGCTTCAGGGTTACGTTACCTTTTTTCACCGACCGCTTCAATTTTGGATGCCGTGGGGAATCAGGACTCTTGCCTCGACTTTCTAACAAAATCTCTGTTTGGGGGACCTTCAATGCCTCACTTTTCACAATGAGCAAAGTTAAGCAATTGGAGAAGGGGTTTCCTCCCCAAAAAGATTAGGGTTTTACGTTGTCACCGCTGAAGAATCCAATGCGAGTTTGCTGTCTGGTCAATATAGAGAAGCCTGTATTAAACGTGGTCTTTGCAACAAGCAGTTGCAAATATTTCTCCTGAAAGACAATAAGAGATCTGAAAAGTCATCAGCCTGCATCAAACACAGTATCTCCCCACACACAAGTGCGCCCATTTCCCCACACACAAGTGCACAGTATTTGCCCACACACAAGTGCGCCCATTTCCCCACACACAAGCGCACAGTATTTCCCCGCACACAAGTGCACAGTATTTCCCGGCACACAAGCGCACAGTATCTCCCCACACACAAGCGCACAGTATTTCCCCGCACACAAGTGCACAGTATTTCCCCGCACACAAGCGCACAGTATCTCCCCACACACAAGCGCACAGTATCTCCCCGCACACAAGTGCACAGTATTTCCCCGCACACAAGCGCACAGTATCTCCCCACACACAAGCGCACAGTATCTCCCCGCACACAAACACACAGTATCTCCCCACACACAAGCGCACAGTATCTCCCCACACACAAGTGCACAGTATTTCCCTGCACACAAGCGCACAGTATTTCCCCGCACACAAGCACACAGTATCTCCCCGCACACAAGTGCACAGTATTTCCCCGCACACAAGCGCACAGTACCTCCCCACACACAAGTGCACAGTATTTCCCCACACACAAGTGCACCCATTTCCCCACACACAAGCGCATGGTATCTCCCCACACACAAGTGCACAGTATTTCCCCACACACAAGTGCACCCATTTCCCCACACACAAGTGCACAGTATTTCCCCACACACAAGTGCACAGTATTTCCCCGCACACAAGCACACAGTACCTCCCCACACACAAGTGCACAGTATCTCCCCACACACAAGTGCACCCATTTCCCCACACACAAGTGCACAGTATTTCCCCGCACACAAGCGCACAGTATTTCCCCACACACAAGTGCACCCATTTCCCCACACACAAGTGCGCAGTACCTCCCCACACACAAGCGCACGGTATCTCCCCACACACAAGTGCACAGTATTTCCCCACACACAAGTGCACCCATTTCCCCACACACAAGTGCGCAGTACCTCCCCACACAGAAGTGCACAGTATTTCCCCACACACAAGTGCACAGTACCTCCCCACACACAAGCGCACAGTATTTCCCCACACACAAGTGCACCCATTTCCCCACACACAAGTGCGCAGTACCTCCCCACACAGAAGTGCACAGTATTTCCCCACACACAAGTGCACAGTACCTCCCCACACACAAGTGCACAGTATTTCCCCACACACAAGTGCACAGTACCTCCCCGCACACAAGCGCACAGTACCTCCCCACACACAAGTGCACAGTATTTCCCCGCACACAAGCGCACAGTACCTCCCCACACACAAGCGCACAGTATCTCCCCACACACAAGTGCACAGTATTTCCCCACACACAAGTGCACCCATTTCCCCACACACAAGCGCACGGTATCTCCCCACACACAAGTGCACAGTATTTCCCCACACACAAGTGCACCCATTTCCCCACACACAAGTGCGCAGTACCTCCCCACACACAAGCGCACAGTATTTCCCCACACACAAGCGCACGGTATCTCCCCACACAGAAGTGCACAGTATTTCCCCACACACAAGCGCACAGTATCTCCCCACACACAAGTGCACCCATTTCCCCACACACACGCACACCCATTTTGAAGTGGGGATTATTCCAAGAAAAAAACATATGCATTTATTTGTGCATCACAATTTCCACAGAAGTCCTCGCAAGGAAAACCTGCATTTCTTTCCAACTGCTTCTGTCTGAAAAAGCATTACATCTTCTCGCTTCGTGCGCTCGGGCTTCTGCTTTCCTTCATCCGCGCAGGGCCTCGCTAAACAACACACATGTGGAAAACAGCTTTACACAAAGTATTTTATCCAGCGTCAGGCCCTGCTCCACCGAACCGGCCAGGGCAATGACTCATGTGCCTTAAAGCCTGCCGGCTGACGGCTCAATGCTATGAATTCAATTGAAGGAGCGGTGCTTATGAAAGCAGGGGTTTGGGTGCTTATGAAAGACACTGGTGAAGGGGATCCCAGCCAGGCCACGTTTCACCGACTGCTGACTACCTTTTCCACGTTGTCACAAGGGGGGGTTTATATATTTTTTCCCTTCTGATTACATCACTGTTTTGACATAAAGGATTTGCAGAGCCGTCAGATTATATTTCCCCCACCCTCTCCTGTGGACGTGCAGAAACGCCGAGACACCGCTGCACCGAGCCGGAAGACTTTCCCAAAGATGGCCAGCTCTCCTTGTAGGTGGACTGGGTACACGGTGGGGTACATCACACACCATCCCCTTCACTAACATTATTATTCTCTCGCCCCCCTTGGATGATCGATGCCAGCTCTTAGCTTTCACTTATTACATAAAAAAATAAATAAAAACGCTCTGGTGGCCAAGAGCCCAGAAGGCTGAGAGACAACAAGGACACCCATGTGCAAGTTCAGGGTTGCTGTTGTGCATCAGACCTCCCTCAGTATGTGCACACCTCAGAAGTGATGGCTCGGGGCCATTCAAGAAGAAAACAGGTTTAAAACAAACGGCTCAGAGCCGTGAGGGGCAGGCAGGCAGGCGGCCATGAGGCGGAGGCGGCGCAGCGCGAAAGGCGCAGGCCCGGGGCGGGGCCGGCCGGCTCCGCCATGGCGGCGGCGGCGTGCTGAGGGGAGCGCGGCGCCGCCATGTTCGCGCGGGCGCTGCGGGTGCGGGGCCAGACCGCCATCAAGGGCTCGGAGCGGTGAGTGCGGGGTGCACACTTCAAAAACCCCCATTACTAGGAAAAAAACAAGCAAACAGAAAAAAAAATAGCTTGAAAACCGCCCCCCAGCAGAAACGGGAGGGGTCTGGGTGGGGGAGACAACACCCCAGCAGCGGTCAGCATCCATCCATCCGTGGCAGAGGCAGGTGCGCATGGTCACCTCACTTATACGTCCCCATATGGCGTGGAAGGCGAGTCCCCGCTGGTGGGGGAATGAAGATAATAACACACAGGATGATTATTATTATTATTATGATTAATTATTGTTATTATTACTCCCCGCAGGAGGAAGCTGCGGGCCGATGTGGCGGCCGCTTTCCCCAGCCTGGGCGCGGAGCAGGTGTGCGAGCTGGTGCCGCACAAGGAGGAGCTCAGCGTGGTCAAAGTGTACTCGCACCGGGGAGACGCCGTCACGCTGTACGCCCGCGGCAGGACCCCGGTCCTGTTTGAAATGGAGAAAACCCTGTATCCAACCGGTAGGAGATGGAGCAAGGACCGGTTTCCCTTCTGTCCTCGGTCCCCCGCACCTGAGCACCTTTGCTTCCTAACCGGCCGTGCCCTCGGGGCCGGTGAAGCTGGCAGAGATGGGGCATTGAGCCCCAGAGAGGCTAAGTGACTTGACCAGAGTCGCACAGGAAGTTTGTGGCAGAACAGGAATTTGAACCCATGCCCCCCCCGCAACAATGTGAGCTTCCTCACTGCTAAACTATCCTTTTTTGGCCCAGTAACGTTCACGTACATGCGGGTTTAAGGCTCTCAGCTAGCCGGGCTGCCAGGTTCACCTCCCCATACTTGCGGAAAAGACTGAATAGCCCACGTAAAATGCGGCTCTTTCAGGATTTTTCCCTACCCTCTCAAAGCCACCTTTGTTCAAACAGATGATTTCTCCCAAAAGCCCACTGGACGATTGAAGATTTAGCGCTACCGTTTCATTGCTGCTGCTGCAAGCATCAGCTGGCCGAGGGGACGCGGTAGCTCGGGTTCCTGGCTTTTTGTTCATACGCCTGCCAGAAAAACCTGTCTCGTTGCAATCGGGGAGGTGGGTTACAGGGGTTTAAGGAGAGTAAGAAGCAAGATCTAGAGAGATTTGCAGTGACGTGCTTTGACAACCTGTTGTGTTTTGTTTTTTTTGATTCAGTGTATACTCTGTGGTCTTACCCAGATCTTCTCCCTGCCTTCTCAACATGGCCCCCCGTCTTACAGAAGTTGGCAGGAGGAGCAGGTAAGCGGATCAAGACTCACTCGCGTGGCATGACTCATGTTGATTGCTTTGGGGACTTGACCCATCTGGATCAGGCCTTTTTTGGTTCACTCGCTCTTCCTGTTCAGGACAGGATCTATTTAAGACAAAAAACAGAGATGCTGACTGTCCAACGAAGCTGCAGGACAAGTGATTAAAACAGGGCTCCTTAATTAGAAAACTAATTAGCAACACAGACAGACAAGGTTCCTTGGGTGAATTTGATATCTTTTATTAGACCAACCCAAATGGTATGTTAGCAACACACAGCACGCAGCAACTGCTGCAGCTTCCTTAGCCTGACAAAGGGTTTTTGAACCCGAAAGCTTGCTTAATAACTATTCTCCAACCATTTAGGTTGGTCTAATAAAAGATATCAAATTCACCCGAGGAACCTTGTCTACCTATATCCTTAGACCAACACGGCTACAACCTAAACCCCTGTTAGCAACACATGCATTTTTGAGGACAAAATGTCATATATAGGTCGCTCTGATCCTTCCCGTTCAATGGCTGCCCAGTTGGACTTCTGCCTACTGTTTCTGTCTGTGTGTTAGAAAGATATTGATTAACAACTGTTAACTGGGACACTGGACTACTCATTTCATCATTTTTTAGCCATTAATGAACTTTCTCTGGACAACTAAGCGTGTCTGCTTTTAATCTGTTTCACTCGGTGGGGACTCTGTTCAAATTCAGGAGAAACAGGCTGTAGTGTAGTTGGGAACTGAAGCCTCCTCTGCAGAATTTTGGATTGTATACCTTGGGTTTGGATTTGCATCTTTGGACCCAAACTCAGCCCTGTGATTTGGTTGTGGGTCAGGCTCGTTCTCTGGGATGGGTATGAATTCCTGGATCACACTGTGGAAGCAGTTCAGGATAGTGAAAGTCATGCCATCATGGACGGGAATCTTTGTATCCTCAAACCTGAACCCTGCTGGAGTCTACATGCTGCTCACGTAGATGTGTGTGCGCAAATGAGGTTGCTGTTTTGTGCCTGGACTTGTGACAGTACTTTAGTCCCTCTGCTTTAGGTGCCTCTGGGGAAAGTGAATCCCCTGCATGTGTGACCAGGCCACTGCTGCTGACTTGTAATAGATTCATAGGTGTTAGGGTCGGAAGGGACCTCAATAGATCATCGAGTCCGACCCCCTGCATAGGCAGGAAAGAGTGCTGGGTCTAGATGACCCCAGCTAGATACTCATCTAACCTCCTCTTGAAGACCCCCAGGGTAGGGGAGAGCACCACCTCCCTTGGGAGCCCGTTCCAGACCTTGGCCACTCGAACTGTGAAGAAGTTCTTCCTAATGTCCAATCTGAATCTGCTCTCTGCTAGCTTGTGGCCATTGTTTCTTGTAACCCCCGGGGGCGCCTTGGTGAATAAATCCTCACCAATTCCCTTCTGTGCCCCCGTGATGAACTTATAGGCAGCCACAAGGTCGCCTCTCAACCTTCTCTTGCGGAGGCTGAAAAGGTCCAGTTTCTCTAGTCTCTCCTCGTAGGGCTTGGTCTGCAAGCCCTTAACCATACGAGTGGCCCTTCTCTGGACCCTCTCCAGGTTATCCGCATCCTTCTTGAAGTGCGGTGCTCAGAATTGCACGCAGTACTCCAACTGCGGTCTGACCAGCGCCCGATAGAGGGGAAGCATCACCTCCTTGGACCTATTTGTCATGCATCTGCTGATGCACGATAAAGTGCCATTGGCTTTTCTGATGGCTTCGTCACACTGCCGGCTCATGTTCATCTTGGAGTCCATTAGGACTCCAAGATCCCTTTCCACCTCTGTGCCACCCAGCAGGTCATTCCCTAGGCTGTACGTGTGCTGGACATTTTTCCTCCCTAGGTGCAGCACTTTGCATTTCTCCTTGTTGAACTGCATCCTGTTGTTTTCTGCCCACTTGTCCACCCTGTCCAGGTCTGCCTGCAGCTGTTCCCTGCCCTCCGGCGTGTCCACATCTCCCCATAGCTTTGTGTCATCTGCAAACTTGGACAGAGTACACTTCACTCCCTCGTCCAAGTCACTGATGAAGACATTAAAGAGTATCGGTCCAAGGACCGAGCCCTGCGGGACCCCACTGCCCACACCCTTCCAGGTCGAGACCGACCCATCCACCACGACTCTCTGGGTGCAGCCCTCCAGCCAATTTGCCACCCACCGGACTGTGTAGTCATCCGAGTCACAGCCTCTTAACTTGTTCACCAGTATGGGGTGGGATACCGTATCGAAGGCCTTCCTGAAGTCTAAGTATACGACATCCACCCCTCCTCCTGTGTCCAGGCGTTTCGTAACCTGGTCATAGAAAGAGACTAGATTGTTCAGGCACAATCTGCCTGCCATGAACCCGTGCTGATTTCCCCTCAGCGTAATTTGTCCTGCCAGGCTCTCGCAAATGTGAGCCTTGATAATTTTTTCAAAGACTTTGCCAAGGATGGAGGTGAGACTGACTGGCCTATAGTTGCCCGGGTCCTCCTTCCTCCCCTTTTTGAAAATGGGGACCACGTTGGCCCTTTTCCAGTCCTCCGGGACTTGGCCCGTGCGCCACGAGTGTTCGAATATTCCCGCCAGTGGCTCTGCAATGATGTCGGCCAGTGCCTTCAGCACCCTCGGATGGAGCCCATCCGGGCCTGCCGACTTAAAGGCATCCAGTTCTTCCAAGTGACTCTGCACCATCTCAGGGTCTACGCGTGGCAGTCTGGCACCTTGCTGCTGTCTCTCCACAACCCCAGTGAGAGACTTGTCGTGCCCCTCACTTAGGAACACTGAGGCAAAGAACTCGTTGAGGAGTTCAGCCTTGTCCCCCCTGTCCGTCACCAATTGTTTCTGCCCATTTAGCAGGGGTCCTATTCCTCCCTGGGCCTTCCTTTTACTCCCTATATATCTAAAAAACAATATCTTGTTGTCTTTTACTTGGGTTGCCATCCTCAGCTCCATGGTAGCTTTGGCCCATCTAACTGCCTCCCTACAAGCACGAGCAGAGGAGGTATATTCGTCTTTGGTGATCTCTCCCTGTTTCCACTTTTTATGTGCTCCCCTTTTGTCCCTTAGGCTGCCCTGGATTTCTCTGGTCAGCCAGGGAAGCCTCCTGGCCCCTTTCCCTCTTTTGCCTCGCTCGGGGATTGTCTTGCTTTGTGCCCGAAGGATTGTTTCCTTAAGGCACAGACACCCTTCTTGGGCTCCCATCCCTTCAAAACTCCTGCTCTGCAGTGCGTCCTTGACTAATCGCCTGAGTTCATTGAGATCAGCTTTCCTAAAGTCTAGCACTTTCACCCTACTAGTTACCTTACCCACTCGACGTCTTATGTTGAATTCTCTTATTAGGTGATCACTGTCCCCCAGATGGCTGCCGATCTGGAGGTCCTCTACCATGTCATCCCCCGTTGCCAATACTAGATCCAGTATGGCATTCCCCCTAGTGGGACCGTGTACCTCCTGTGTCAGGTGGAGGTCCTGTACACAGGTTAGAAACCTGCGTGAGCGGTGGGACTTTGCTGTCTGTGACTCCCAGCAGATGTCCGGGTAGTTTAGGTCCCCCATGACTACCGCCTCCTTAGCTTTTATGGTCTCCGAGAGTTGCCTCAGGAGCCCCGAGTCTCTTTCTTCCCCTTGATGTGGGGGTCTGTAGCAGACCCCTACCACCAAATCCCTTTCTCCTTGCCCCCCATGTAGCCTAACCCATAATCCTTCTACTTCCTCAACCTTGGATTCTGTCTTGATGAGGGTTGATGTATATTGCTCACTGACATAGAGCGCAACCCCTCCCCCTTTCTTCCCCACCCTGTCCTTTCTGTACAATCTATAGCCCTCAATATGTACCGCCCAGTCATGGGATGAATCCCACCAGGTTTCTGTTAGCCCCACTAAGTCATAGGTGTTTAGTGCAAGCAGGAGCGCTAGTTCATCCTGCTTGTTTCCCATGCTCCTAGCATTAGTATATAGGCACTTGAGCCCTGCGACTGGTGCCTTTGCTGCCCCCCAGCTCCGAGTCCCAAGGGGCCCATTGTTTCTTACCTTCTCGTTTCTTACCTGTTCTGTAGTGCTGGTCTCCCCATGGCTTTCAGGTTCCCAATGCTCTCTTTCTTCAGGCTGGGCTGTCCTTGTGGGTGCCACATGGTTTGGTGGTCCACAGCTTCCCCCACCCTTGTACTCCCCTCCCCCCGACAAGCTTAGTTTAAAGCCCGCCGGAGGAGATCCGCCAACCTGGAAGAAAACACACGCTTACCTTTGGGGGACAGGTGAAGCCCATCCCAGCTGAGCATGTCCCTCGTCGTGATGTGCGGGTCGTTGTCCAGGAAGCCGAAGCCTGCCTCGAGACACCACTGCCGAAGCCGCCAGTTGGTTTCTCGGATGCAGTTCTCATGCTGTCTTCCGCATCCGTTCACTGGTAGGATGGAAGAGAATACCACCTGTGCACCGAACTCCTTCAGCACGCCACCCAGAGCACTGTAGTCTGCCATCAGGTGATCGGGGGTTCTCCTGGCCGCATCATTAGTACCCACATGGACTAGGACCATGGAGTAGTAATCGGTGGGCTTGATCCTGGCCTGGATTACCTCGGTCACATCCCAAATCTTTGCTCCAGGGAGGCAGTATACCTCTCGTGCTGAGGGGTCCTGGCAACAGATGGGTCCTTCCGTACCTCTCAGGATGGAGTCGCCTATGACGAGCGCTCGTCGCCTCCTCCTCTGGGTCCTCGTGGATCTCTTGACCTGTTCAGAGTGTGAAGAATGTGGTGTTTCTTCTTGCCCAAGGGTTTCCTCCTCCCCTTCCATCTCCTGCAGGGTCACCAGGGCCTTGTACCTGTTCACCAGTCAGACTGGAGAAGCTGGTACTGGTTCGCTGCGAGCTGCTCCGGTCCTGGCTGTGACCATCTGCCACTCTGCTGTGGAGGGCACTCCCCGGGCTGCTTCTTCCTTTGGTGCCTGGTCCTGCAGGGAAAGGAAATATCTGTCAATTTCATCCTCCACCTCCCTGCTCCCCCTCAGCCTGCTAACCTCCTCCCGGAGCTCCCTCCCCTGCGCCTCCAGAGCCCTAAGACGGGCACCTGCCGGACAGGTGTGGGGGCCCCCAATCTCTGCCCCCCCCCGGCCCTGCTGGGGATCCCCCACAGGCCAGGAGGTAAGGGGACATCAGCTCCCCCATGGGCTCGGTCTGGGTGGAGGCCTCAGACCTGCCCCGGGTAGCCTTGTCCCCCTGGGCAGAGGCCCTAGCAGCACTCCTCGTAGACACCATTCTGAGCTGCTGTTTGTAGACCTGTGTGGTGTCTATGCCCTACCCCTACAGGAGTCTCACTCCTGGCCCTTCTGGCCCGCCCGCCGGCGCGAACGCCTGTGCAAACGCTGGCGCGCTCTCACAGAGCGCGCCTGTTTGTGCGCTCTGTTCGCGCTGCGTGGCTCGGGAGCGCGGCTCCCTACCGGCTCAGCTATATGGGACCCGGGGGGCTTCCTCTCCGGATCCGGCTCAGCTGCGCCGGGTCCCTCCGCCCCACTTACCTTCGGGGGATCAGCTGCTGCTGCCCCCGCTGCTGATTCCTCTCCTGCTGCTGCCGCCTCCGGTCAGTCAGTTGGTTAAGGGGGCACACGGGCATGCAGGACACACGTGTGCCTGGCTCCTCTCTTTCCTGCTGCTGGTTCCCGAGTAATGACCTGGTCTATGTGGAGAAAGTCCTGCTGAGATGGGAAAGGAAGCTGATTAAAGTAGGGGTGCAGGTCACTGGTTCCCTTGACAGCAGGGTGGCCTCTGCCGACCTCTGAGCTATAGCTGTAGATAGGAGGGGACCTAGGAGGCAATAGTCATCAAAGGCAGAGGGGATGGGTAGATGCAGAATGCACAATGAAGCTTTATGGTAGCATAGAGCCTGGAACCTGGGACCAAGATGTTATAGTAAGGTCAGTGCTTGGCTCAGGATATCAGATACCAGCCCAGCTGTAGAGCTCTGGGGTCTGTGTTTATCATTGGGATATGCTGTTTACTTTGTCATATGGTCTTAGGACTTTTGCATGGCTGCCTTCCTTGCCCGGGGATGTGGACCACATATCTGGGTTGCATACAGGTTGCAATATTAGCTTTGCTGAAAGCAGCTGTAAGGGCAAAGGGGAGTGTAAAATGAGTTGGCATATAAATAAAGATCCACAACTTTGGGAAGGACCTGGAGTACCACTCAGAATTGGACCTGAATCCAACTGCTGGGCCCCCAAACACTAGGTCTGGCTCAGTCCGCTGTTAATATCCAGGGCTTCAAAGGATGGCATCTCTTCCTGCTGTACAAGTGGCAGAGACATTCCTTCCTCCTTAGTTCATGTGTCAGTGAGCCTATGCCCCGAGACTGACATCAAGAATAAGTGCATGACAGGGTGTATTCTTGCTGTCCAAGACTGTCAAGCGGGGAGTTAATACTTGCAGAGGAAAGTCTGCAGCAGAGTGCCTTAAGTGCAGATAAAGTCTAGTCATCAGGACTAGCTCAAACAGGGCAAATGGGGCAGTTAGCTCTGCCTGTTTTCTGGGAGACAAGCTGAGACTGGCTTGTGGGAGCAGCCAAAACCCTTGTGGTGAGACATGGTGGAAGGAAGAGGAGGTTAGATGGAAACCCACCCTTCTGTATTAGCAACCAGATTGGTTGGGGAATCTCCATCCAAGACCTGGCGACAAAGCCTTGGCTGGGATGATCTAGTTGGGGACAGTCCTGCTTTCAGCTGGGGTTGGACTAGATGCGACCTCCTGAGGTCTCTTCCAACCCTTGTTTTCTATGAAAATACAGGCACAGGGTATGGCTGTACACAAGCACTGTGCTTTGGCTAACTCCATGCGATGGCCAGGCAGACAGAAACCCTGGACAGGGCTCCCGGGAGGGCTTGGGAAGCCCTTTTTTAATCCCCTTGGAGCCGCGTTTCCGGTGCCTGCCTGGAGACCCAGAAGGGAGAAGCCCAGGTTGGGTGGGTGGCTGTTTATTCTGATCCATGACAACGCAGAGGTATTTGGTGACAGGGATCGTCCTCTCCATGTAGAGTGTAATGTCCCAGATGATGCTCACAACTCCAAGGGGCCTTGCCTTTATGAGCTGGGTTGTTTGAGCCTCTGGGTCTAGGGCACCTTGGCTTTAGTCGGAGGTAATATTGAAGATTTGTCCATCTCCCTCCACTGCGTTCTCTTTAGGTTGCTATGCTTACATATTTCATCCTGCCATGTGCAACATAACTGATAATTGCTCCTCAGTTACTGGCAGCTCTAACCTTTTTGATACTGGCTTCTAGCTTGCTTGTTTAGATCAGATTCTGGCTGGTCTTGCCAATCAGTCAGTTTTTCAAGCTTCTCAGTAAGTACTGCCTCAGCTCTGAGCCTTAGCTTGGCACACAGCAATGGTAGGTGGGCAGAATATATGCTTTGCTGCATTTATCTGGTGCTTAGGATGCGAGACTGGGAGATGAACTTCTTGGATACTGGGGGAGTAACATCTAATGGCTTAGAATGGGAAAGTCTGAGAGCAAGGACAGCCAGGCTTATGTCTGTGGCTGTAGAGGGGAATGGTATAATAGAACCTTGGGAAAAATCTTGCATGAAACAGAGTCTGGCATAGGAATAAAAACAGAAACTCTGTTAAGATGTTCAGACAGGGAAACAAAATTGCTCATTAACAATTTCAGAGTGTTAGGATGAATTGCAAGTCTTGTGCTGTAGTTGTATTTTAAGGGAAATGCATGACATTTCCAGTCTGCACTGATCTGTGAAGAGTTGAAGTGGAGAATTTGGAGAACTGAGAAATGTGCTTGGCAGCTGGGTTTTCTGCTAGAGCCCAGACTCTTTGGGTGCAGAGAGGAGAGACAGAGTACCTGCCCCACCTGGTAGCAAATTGAACTTCCTACCTAGTTATCCACTGGTTCTGCCATCCTTCCCTGGCAGAGTTGCCTCTTCCAACCAACGCCAGTGCACCCTTTAGGCATCATCCTGTGTAGGGCTGATCCCTTTCAGCTCCCCCTGCTAGCCTTCATAATTTGGGGTGCTTAACAAAATTGGGTCCTTGTAGTTCTTGGGAAGAGCAGCATTCAGGCTTGAATAGTGGAGACGCACAGAAGAGCGTGTCTTACCTGGAGCGCACTCTGCTATGGCTGGGATTGTATTTCTTGCTGAGCAGCAGAAGGGTTGGGGGTGGAAGAGGCGGCTGGATCTCGCATCACCAGCTTTCAAATGTTCCTTGAAGCCGGATGGATGCTAATGGCTGTTTACTCTTCACCGTAGATCTCATGCTGCCAGGAGTGTTGGTGCCATCATGTGGGCTCCCTCAGGTACAGCAGGGCACTCTCTGCGCCATTACCCTCGTGGGGAACAGGTACAGCTCCTCCAGGATTTCTCTTTAGAACTAAATAGCAAAAGAAAGATCTGTAACAGAAATTTGCTACTTACTTTGGGAAAAGCAGATACGTTTTGCATGTCTAAAGCAATGTCTACATTTGCTAACTTCAGAGACTTCATCTCAAACTGGGATAGTTTTGTAGCACCCCATAAATTAATCTCCTCCCTAGGAAAGGGGAGCTAGGTAGATGGCTTGATTGGTAGAAAAATGTTAAAAGGCAGAAACTTGAGTATCTCTGGGAGAAGATCCCTAGTGGGAGTGAGTAAAAGTAGAAAGCCTTCACAGGACTTGGAGTTATCAGGTGTAAAGAACAGAGTCAAGGTAAAACTAGTTCAGATGAACAATTAGCCTCTGTTGTAAAAATCTAACGTATTAATGACTCGGCTACTTCTTGTTCCAAGTAGCATGAATATTTTGCTCTATCCTGTTCTGATCGTATCTTCTCCAGAGCCCCCATAGCAGTAGGAGTTGCCACCATGTCCACTGCAGAGATGCTGGCTGCTGGAATGAAAGGGAAAGGCTTCACTGTACTGCATACTTACATGGATCACTTATGGTGAGTACAGAGACGAGGGTGCAGTGAAAATAAGGTGAGAGCAGGAGGTGTGGCCATCTGGGCACTGGAACCAAGATACTCCTGGAACCAAAAGTTCAGATCCCCCGAGTCAGTATAGGCAGCCCAGGCACGCTGTGTTCGGTGGGATGTAGGGGCATATTCTGGACTACAGAGGCCTGGGCTGATCTCCAGAGATCTAGAGTTGATGCCACAGCAATTCTGGCAGGTAGGGGCTTGCCATTATGTCTCTTGAGCCCCATGCACACACATCATACTGGGACTTGATTCCTCTCTGGTGAAACTCTTAAGCCCAAAGCCATTAGGAAAGGGATTGAATTGGCCCATTACTATTACGTTGCCTTACAACTGCCTTTTTGCACCTTTTAATACATGGCATGCTGGCTGTCTAAATCTTGACTCCTACTTTACTTAGATAATGCTTTCGTTGTTGGGATTCTCTGAAATTCCTGCCACAGCCTTGTTATAAAGGGCGTGTCCTGCTGAAAGAAGCAACTGTTTTACCTCTTATCCACAGAGATACTTCGGGTATTTTTCCTCATTAAAATCCCTCAGTGTGTTCAACTAGCTTGTTTTCAGAGCCTGCAAAAATGTTCTCTGGCCAGTGCCTCAAGGGAATTAGCTTTGCAATGCACCGACGCCTGTTTTTTTCCAGTGACCTGCAACATCCATTGGAAAAAAAAACAAACAAGTCACAGCTCCCCTGGTTCTATCTGTGAACGTTGCAGTTTCCGCTGCGGTCTGTTTGGGGATCTCTGGAGGAAAGGAACTTTTTGTTTTTCCAAATACCTTTCAGGCCTTTAAAATAGATTAGGCTTAAAAGAGAAGCTGCTTATCCAATATGTGGATAAGCATCTCTTGGGGAAGATGGCAGGGGTTAGAAATAGCATATCCTGAATCTCTTTAAGAGGGTAGGACTCGGTGGCCCTTGAGATGGTTTTCAGACCTACAGTTCAGTCAGCCTCACACGTTGCACCTGTTCTTTGGTCTGGTGTGAATCTAGTTCTCTAAAGGCAAAGGATTTTTTTTTTTTGCCTGCCTCAACCCAGGGTCAAATTATAAGACGTGAGCAATCAGCAAAAGGGAGGCTGGTTACTTACCTTTGGGATTGCAGCCTTTCTCCTCCCCTGGCTCCTGTTCTTCAGAGAGCAGCCTCAGCAAAAAGGAATTGCAATTGCAGTTTAGGAGCTTTGGTGAAACAAATTGGATGTGGGAGTGTCTCACTCCCAGCACCTTAAGTACAAAAACTCACAGCACAAAACCACCATCCCAACTGCCTGTGTTGGCAGTGACAAGGACGCTAAGAACTAAGCAGTTTTCTTGACTCTTGTAGACATTGGGTCTGATCAAACTTGGGGAAAAATGTAGGGAAAAACAAGTGTACCACAGGCACTGAGCTATCCTTGTTCTGTGGACACAAAGGATTCCAGCCTCCTGCACCATCAAGCTGGTGACTATCATGAGCACTTATTTTACCAGAAATGGTTCTAATGAATGAATCCAAATATGCACTAAGGATAGCAAGTGTAAGCAGCTCTGCACTTACCAGTGATGAGCTCATGTACCTGGGCTGGGTCCTGCTGATGGGATGGCTAGCAGGATTTGTATGTGGTGTTATAAGACTGAAAAGCAATCAACACCTGAGGAACAAACCACGAGAGATAACAGGCTCTGGCTGATCTTACTGAATGCAAACTCAAGTGGCTCAGTGGGCACTTGCAGACTCAGAGCCAGCAAAGGCCTAACAAGTTGTAATGGCTGGAAGTAGGGTGTAGGGGGGTGCAAATTTTTCACAGGAGAGGATAATGAACCCATGGACCAGATTGCCTAGGGATGAGGCAGATCCTGCAGCACTGGAATTGAAGACCAGATGCCTTTCTGCAGGAGATTCTTTTGTTTTGCCTTGGGGAAGGTGGCAGGAGCTAGATGAAATTCTCTGGCCTGGGCTAGGAATTCAACAGATCACGTTTGGCTAAGCAGTCACATGCACAGTCCTAAGCATTTGGTCAGCATACTTACTGGGCAAGCTCCGGGAGCTACTAAGCCTCGCTAGCTGGCTGGAGCAGACTGTGGGCACTGGCCGCCATGCCCAAGTGGCTGAACCCTTAAATACCATTTCCTTGATGATTGCACTCACCTGTGTCTTTATGGCTGGGACCCACTCTAACCAATGTCATGGAAACTTCAGGGATGGGGGTTGCTTATTACAATCACCTGTGCTGCTACCTGTTCTGAGGCCATGGATCTTTCTCCTGCCATCCCTTCCAACATGGATTGCTTGACCTTAGCTAACATCAAGAGAAATACAAAGCACACAGGATAATTCCAGGCTTGAGCACAGCTGCTCTTTTCTGTCTCTACAGCTGGGGTTATGCAGGAAGTCAGACTGGACGACTGCAATGTCCCTGGCCGTAGACTAGATAGCCAGGGAACCACATACAGTTTGGAGGGTGGGGATGTGAGCAGGATCCGTGATCTGTACGTAACAGCTATGTGTGAGTTATCGACCACTGGCCACGACCTTCACTGTGGGACACCTCAGTGCTATGGGGGGGGAAAACCATCCTGTATCAAAGCAGTAAAGAAACATGAGGAAAACTGCTTCACATTTCCTGTTCTCTTTTAAAAGGGGCTTTGGAGACAAAGCTTACCCACCCACAATAGCTCCGCTGGTGGCGGATCCTGTAGAGGTGGAGAACGCTGACCAGGAGGATGGTGATGAAGAGGAGGAGGAAGAGGAACTTGACGGCAACCTTCCTGCAGACCCAGCAACGCAAACGGACATCAGCAGTTTGAGCCTTCAGGAGGGAGATGGTTGCATGCGGCTGACAGAAAAGGAGGCAACACGTGACAACGATGCTGCTGATACAGCTGAGGATGAGAACATGGAGGCTCAGACGGATGCTGAGGACAGCAGGACACCAAGAGGTACTTCTGCATGAGAGTCAATGAGCTGTGTGTCTCAAATGAACCACCTGGGCAAGGGGATAGCAATCCAGACAAGGATGCTTTGGGAATCGCTTCCTGTTTAACAGTGCATAGAAGGGCTGAGCAATAAGCATGGCAGACAGACACTGAAATCAGCCTATGGCACACCAAAGAGGATTGCGTTTAAAACACATCCACTCGGTTCTGCTTCCTCGTCGTCTGGATACTGTGCTGGAGGGGGAGAGATTTCATAGATTTCATAGACGTTAGGGCTGGAAGGGACCTCGGAAGATCATGGAGTCCAGCCCCCTGCCCAAAGGGCAGGAAATCAGCTGGGGTCATAGGATCCCAGCAAGATAAGCATCCAGTTTGCTCTTGAAGGAGTTCAATGTAGGTGCTTGAACCACCTCCGGTGGCAGGCTGTTCCAGACCTTGGGGGCTCGGACAGTAAAGACATTCTTCCTTATGTCCAGCCTGAAATGGTCTTGTAGTAGTTTATGACCATTCGACCTAGTTGTCATCCCTAGGGGCGCTCTGGTGAACAAACGTTCCCCAGAGGGAAGCACACTCAGCCTTACTTGAGGATAATCGTGGGCTAAAAAGAGGTTAAGTGACTTATCCAAAGCCACAGAGAGGAGGCTGTATCAGGATGACCTTAGACTATTAAATTGTTTGTCTCCCAGTCTTGCTGGGTGGATGCTGATTTAACTTAATGTACAACCTGAGTGTAAGAATAAATGGCAACCTGAAGTTCAGACGAATGAGAACCCTTTCTAGTGAGTTCTGTTGTATGCATCTCTCTTGCTCTTCTGGCCCCATAAACAGTATTTCCCCCCTCTGCAGAGCAAATGGATGAATTGTTTCATCAGTGCTTTTTCCATGCTTTGAAATGCAAAGTGAAGAAGTCAGAACTCCCCCTGCTGACCAGCACCTTTCTGCGAAACCACATGTTCCCCTGCTGGTACGTGGTAAGACGCCTGCCCTCGGGGTGGCATGAAGTGTTTCTGGGTTTTAATTGAAATTACTGAGAGGCTGTAAAATACACTGGGTGTAGCTTCTGTCTCTTGCAGAAAATTCAGTACTCTAGGGCTGGATTGGCATTAAAGGTTTTTTAAACAATTTGATTGCCATTCAGCTCAAGCTAGCTGACATTTGCATGTGCTAGTCAGGATGCTCCACCTGTGCGTGTTCCAAGACTGTGGCTATAATTTTCTCCCTACAAGTTCTTAATATAGACTATAGACATGCTGTATCTGTGAGGGCCCTGTGCAGAGGAAAAGCTCCCTGTGTTCTGCCTTCCTGCTGGAATGCCAGCATTGATAAGGGCAACTTCACCATCACCCAAAAACAGAGGTCTATAATTGGCCTTCCCATGTGCAGTCTTTAGCCAGGCTATTAAGAAGGATTTATCATGCCCATTCTTAAACTGTTTTACATTGCTGAAAATGTTTTGTCCCGATGTCTGCTTTTTTTCTTTTTTTAAATCAATAGCCCAGAAGGACAACAACTGGACATAAAGAAATCAAGCTACAGAAAGGTGAGACTTTTCAACATGTATTTAAATGAGGCTAGAGGAGAAATAAGCTTTCAGTGGGTTCTTAAATTCTGTACAAAACAATGTTCAGAGGCTGCACGTAGAGAACCTGTGCCAAAGCCACAAATTATATTCTCTGTCAACACTGGTTTAGTATTGACTGTACTGAAGTCACGGGCGCAGGCTTCCTGGGCCAGGTATAAAAGAAAAAAATCAGACAGGACTTGTAGTATCTGGTTGTGGTCCTCCTGAGGTCTGGCTGCCTTTATATGCAGTGCTTGCCACAGGAGAAAGGAGTCCTTGCCCTAAAGCTCAAAGCAATAGGTGGTTAGGAGAGCTGAAGTGATTAGCTTCAGAAGGTCACAAAGCAAAGCGATGGCAGAGCTGCTCATGGAAGTCTTGAAAACTTACAACTAGCTCTAATTATTACATTGAAGGGAGCAAAGAGGGTCTTTTTTGGTTTTTTGCAATTTGATCCTTTTTCATCAAACTTGTCTGACTTGCGGAGAAAACCATGCGGGTCCCAAACCAGAGACTGGGTGGCCTGGGTTGGTTAGCAGCATGAAAACACAATTTTCCAGATGCCTGACTCACCTTTCCCCCCAACATGTCTGACCAATGTTTCCTTCAGTTCTCCAAGTTTTTGCAGTGCATGCAGCAGAAGAACATCCTGCAAGTGAAGGAGCTGAACAAAGGTGTGGAGAGCATAGTGGGCGTAGACTGGAAGCACCCAGAGTAAGTTCAGATGAACTTGTAGTGATGTAAAATCATGTGGATCCTTGATTTCCTTATTAATTGAATCTCATCTTTTTCATTATTCTGCCCAGAATCGATATCAGGCTAACCAGCCTTTTGGTATCAGGGCCATCTCACTTCCCCTTTTTGAGTATCAGTGCAGCATTATAGCAGTCTTCTGGAATTTCTCCAATATTTCAAGTTTTTCTTATAAAAAAAAAAAAAAAATCAATGACAACCAACTATTTTAGGACTTCATGGTGAAAACAGTATGGCTGTTGATTTTTAAGTATGTTTGTTTCTAGTAGATACTGTTTAGTCTCCTTTGTTACTAAAGGACTACAAAGTACTTAATCCACCTCATTAGCTACAAACATGCCACCCTGTTTCTTTTTAAATATAGATACAAATAATCCCACACATGTACTTCCTGTATCAATAACAACAATTTTGCTTTCTCTTTGTAATGAGCTTCATACCATTACTAGTATTTTTGGCCATATTGTATCTTTCTTAATGTCTTTATTTTTTTCAGTCACGGACTTTTTCCTTCAGATCTTTAGCTTTCCTTATTCATTTTCTACATATCATAATTTGTGACTTAGGTTGCTATCTAGCTATTCCTCTTCCCTTTTAATATCAATCGCTTTTTATTTTTTACTTGCTGTCTTCACTTTGCCACTGAATCGGGCTGATATTTTTTTAGGCAAATAATTCTTCTCTCTGGGTAATGAAATAGAGTTTTTTCTCAGCCAAGTTATAAGATTTTCTTGAAGAACGAGCTTTCTTTCAGGGTTTTTATCCAAGATTTTTCTGCCCAGTTAGTTCTAGCTCTTAATCTTCCTCCTCTTTGGGAAATGAGCTGTTTTGAAGCACCAAATAACAGTGTGGATGGTTGGGACTTACCTCTTTGTCCTTAGAGAAAGTATTTGGGTCATCACCAACAGCTAGATAACTCCCAACTTCCAGTCTTGCAATTCATTTATCTTTGTCTGTTAAAATGATGTCCAAAATAACCACCTGGGTTTAGGCACATTGCTGCTTGGGTTAGAAAACCACCACACATGCTATTCAGAAATACTCGTGAGTATACACACCTTCTAGTCTATCTCCCAAAACAAAGTGGCCCATAGCGCATTTTCTCTTTTCGCCCCTTACACGAGTGCTTGAGGAACACTTTAGCCAGTTGTCTAGCTTGGGAGCAGTGGGTTCTTACATCTCCCGTCCAGCATTGTGTTTGCTAGCACCATGATCCATACCTGTGGCTTTCTGTTACCAGTGCACGTAGAGGTGATGGTCTTTTATAGAGTGCCTTCACCTTTCTTCCACACGCTGCCCTTCCTAGGCCAATTAAAAACACTCACCCTCACCTTCTCCAAGCTCTCCACTTTTACTGCTGGCTTAGTGACCCTGATGCCATCAGCTGCTCCCCATCAAAGACCAGTCTCCCTGCCTGCAAGAGGCAAGCTGCCCTAGCATCCTTTCTGCGTGCTACAGCGAGGCCCCATGTTCCCCAAAACCAACCTCTTTAGCTTTGTACCTGTCACACAGCCCGTTGCTCACCTCTGGTATTTTCTGTATTCTCTCATGGGTGGGACCTGCAGGATCTCACTTTGACTTTTCTCTTCCAACGTCCCTGGAATCTTTGATACTCTAGACAGCTCCATGTGATGCTGTGTCATTCATTGCAATGTGTGCCATCACCGGATGACTCTGTAGTGCCAGCCAGTCTTGCAGGAGGAGCACACTTTTTCTTCCAGAAATGCACTGTCCTATTTGGCCGCCTTAGGGATAGTTACAAGTAACCCTAAGGTTTATGGAGCAAGAGCCTACAGAGGAAAGGGGAGCCATTTCCTGGCCCTTAGTCTGGGATTTTGACAGTCTTTTCCTCAAACCTTTCCTCGAAAGGAGGCCAAAAATGTCAGTTCCTCTTAAATTGAATGAAAAGGCAGTTGTCAAACCCATAAAATGGGCAGCTGGACTTGAGAACACATTCAGTACTTGGAGCAGTTTTGGAACGAACTGACTGTAACTATAGACCCACATGTGGAGCACTGGGAGCCAGCCGGACAGGTTCCCTTGTGCAGACAGTCCCGCTATTTGCTGTTGGTTCTTAAGTCAGTCACCCTGCAGTGCATCTCTGCTGTGCTTATAGTATGTAGAAAGGCAAGAAGTGGAGACTAGGAAGGGCACCTGGTGTAAGAGGGCTGCTACACTAGACCGCAGCTCCTCTATGGTGTAGGTGCCAAACGACCACAGCGCTCCCTGTCCTCTGCATTGTTGCCAAACTGAGTTTCCTGCCATTGTTTTCTCTGCTGTGTTTCAGCATTAAGTCGTTCGTGGTGCCCGATGGGTTTTCCCCAGTGTCGGCCACCCCAGAGAGCAAGTGTGGAGATGGAGAGCCACTGTATCACCCTCCTGACATAGTCCCGCTCTATGGTGTCTCGATGAAGATGGCCCCGCTCTTCCAGGAGTCTGGACACAAGTAAGGGCTAGACAAGTAGAATACACCCATCAATCAAGTTGGAGATGAGCTAGATTTGAGCTGTATTGCTGTCAGCATTGCTGTCTGGGCAGTAGTTAAACAGGAAATCAGGGAGACACCAGTAGGGAAGGGAGCAGTGATGGGGGTTAAGTAGTCAGCTGTCTCCACTCTGTATCGAAGTAACGAATGGCTGAGGGGCTGACATCCCAGGTCACCAGAAACACTGGGGCTAGGGAGGGGAGGACAAAATTGTCTTGGATATATTCCAGATCAGGTAATTGCAGCCTGCTTGAATACCCCAGGATTTGCAACCGGACACTGGCTGCTTCCCCTTTGTTCTCCTCCGCTGCCGGACAGGCCATTGTGGGCTGTTCAAACCTCTGCCGCGTGAAACTCTAGGGATGACATTCTGCTCTTTAGCGCAGCATGAAATACTGAGCCTGCAAAAAGGCAGCAGAGGTGACCCAAGAGATGCATGCATCTACCCTGCCTCCAAAGCTGGGTTGCTTTGGGGTTGTGGAGCCAGGGCTCTTGTAGCAGCCTGTGCTGGGCTGTCTTATGGGCACCAGTACTTGTGCAGGATCTTCACAGGGCTCTCCAGAAAAGAGGCCACAGCTGCTTTTTTCAGAAGGCAAAGGTTGTCTTCAGTACTTAAGGGAGGGGAATTCTCTTCCAGAACCTGGCCTTCCACTGACTTGTTTGTGGTGCTTTAGCTGTCTTTTACCTGGCATAAAAGAGCTGAGTGGGGGAAGAACGTACCCTAGAGAGGGTGGAATGCCCACTCTGAACCAGTATCCCTCACCTGTGTGCTGTGGGCCACTTATTTGTAAAGAGCTTGATGCAAGCTCCTATAGGAGCACTGGATAATAAGGTTGTTCTTTAAACATCTTATTTCTTCCTGCAACCAAAGAAAAGGCAGCGTCCTCTCTAGCAGCGACGTGAGAAGCATCATCATCGACTACGTAAAGACCAACGAGTTGGTTGATGAAACAAACAAAAAGTGAGTAGCAGCGAATGTTATACATGCATCGCATTTCCCAAGGGACTGAGTGCACTGGAAAAAGGAAACTTAGCTAGTTTAAAAATCTGAGCAATAATTTAATTATTACCATCGTGCCTAGGATTCCTTCTCATGGCCAAAGGGCTTGCTGTGTTTGATGCCATTTAAGAAGGCATCAACACAGTCCCCTATTCCAAAGATCCTGTACTGAACAACTTACCAAACTAGAGCACAGTGCACTGTGACTGTGTGCCTTACTTCTTATGATCCTGTTTTCTTCCAGCTTTGTAAAGATCAATCCCATCTTGTGCGACTGCCTGTTGGATAAAGCGGAGCAAGACAATATCTCAAAGCTCAAATGGGACGATCTCCTGAGCAGGTGACTGCCATTGTGCACTCTACTAAATATTAGCTGAAACTTAGCGTAGCGCTTGATTCTGCCTTACATAATAGTCTAGTTTTATCTTAAATTACGCAGTGGCTTCCTAATGGCTAGTGTAAAAATACATCGTAACTTGTAGCATGTGCTTGGCCGATACCACAGAGAAACAGTGCAGGTCCCAGTCCTTTGTTTCACACTGTGCGCCAAACATTACTGAAACATCCACCCCTTTTCCTTTTAACGCTCACCTGATAAACATTCACAGCAAAGCCTGCTAAGAAAGTAGAACCTAATTCTACCAATCTGAGCCGTACAAACATAAGCGCAGAGAATATAAATCCATCCTCTGCAACAAAGCTTCCAACTTTAGATCCTCGCTGTCTTCAAAAAAATGCGCTCGGAAACTTAAAAGACCCTTCAAGACCCAAAGCCTACATTTAACATGGAAACTCAGATTTAACAAATTGCTTTAATTTTATCTTGCCCAATACATTACAAGACAGTAACTGAGAGCCGTACAGATTTATAATGGACAATTCATTCCTCTCTTCCCAGTGTATTTGCCACATTAACATTCTCCAAGTACTCCCTTTGAAGTTCAAATTTGATATATGCACATAAGCAAGAGAGCTGTAATAGGAGGTTCTAAACTCTCCCTTCTTTTCTCACTACTCCATTGTTTTCAACTGCTGAAAATCGTCCTGAATGGCTTTCATTTTCTTGCTCTCCGAGAAGTTGCTTATCACAAAGTATTTCGGAGCAGTTCCAACAGTTTGTTCAATTTCTCTCTATCAAGCCAAGCCTCATGGAGAACAGGATTTTAAATTGCATTTGCGTCACTGCTCTCCCTTCAACCATTGTTGTTCACTGTTCTGAGTTGGATTCTTTTTTTTCTTCCAGAATATGCCTACATTCTCATGCTTGTTCTGAGAGAGAACAGGCACCTTTTTATCAGCTGGTCCTTCCTCCCTTTTCTTTTTCATGTAGCTTGCTGGGAATTTCAGAGGCTTGTCTAAAACCAGACTTCTGTACATGACAAATGCATATACAAATAGCAAGTAGGTTCCTGGCCCATGAGGGAATAAAATGCACCTGTAGCAGTATATAGGGTTGGTGATTCTGCCTTACATAATAATTTGGGGGTCGGACTCGATGATCTATTGAGGTCCCTTCTGACCCTAACATCTGTGAATCTATGAATAGTCTAGTTTTAGACTAGACTAGTCATATATATAGTTTAACCCTATATAACCGTATATAGGGCTGGCTTACTGCAGTGAATCCATTCTTATTTGCCAGTGACTGCAGTAATGGTCTGATTAAATGCAAGCTGAACAAAATAGCATTAAAAAGCCTCTGCCTAAAGTGGGTGTTGCAGAGGTGGCTTTAAGGCACCTGTGTCCCCTGTCCCTGAAGTCTTGGATTAGAAGGGTAGCAGAGAGGCTGGGTAGACATGGACTAATCTCCAGTTTGCCTTTGATCTGTACAGATTGGATGCTTGTATAGAAAGAGCCTCATGCACTAGTTTACCAGCAGGGGGGGACATGGCTAACATAATATCCCACCCACGCTAGCAGATTGGACTCTTCACTTGTTTAATCAGGCCTCTCCCAGTAAATGAATAGCTTGAGAACCTGGCAGCCTTGTTCATCCAATACAAGTACCAGGATAGAGCCTCCATGGTATATGATCCCTAAGCAGTAAGAGAAGGGCTTGCTATACTGGAACTGTGGAGAGAAGCCCTCTCGCTCTCGCTGCATGTGACAGACTGGCCTTAACCCTTTTCAGGTGCCTGGCGCAACTGCAGCCCTTCCACCAGGTGACGTTTTTTGGACACAAACCCATCGTGAGGAAAGGAAAAGGCTTTCCCATTGACATAACCATAGCTCAGAGGTCATCCAATAAAAAGGTAACAGCAGAAAGCCGGTAAGAACAGGGCTCAAAGCTGGGACCTGCATGCTAATGGCAACTTGGGCTCAGGCTTCTTTTGTCTCTGCTGAACATTTAAGTAGCTTGTCTGTCTCTAGACAGACATGATACCACCTGCTCAGTGCTGCAGAGGACGGATCCTCTTTGGACCTGCCATCCATGCTGGGGGCTGTCAACACTTCCAGGCTATGCTGGTGTCCTGGGGTGTAGGACTTAAGCACACCCTTAGGAAGGTGAAGCAGAAGGGCAGTAGTGTGGGCACTGGGTAAGGCAGCACTTCCTGCCTTCAGTCCGGGAAACAGTTTTATACCAAAACGGGTCAGGCCTCGCCGAATGCCTGGGATGCAATTCAAGGTGCACAGCCCTGGCACGGTGGCTTGTGGACATGTCGTGGAGCTTCAAAACCTATCCTGTGATGTTTAACTAGACACAGAAGAGGGGAGGGACCACAGCTACTGCTTGTACCCAGTGGCACTTTTTCTGCTGCCTGTAGAGGTTTCATCTGGGACTGTTTGCGGGGCAGGGACTGGAATGCTATCCTTCAGCCCATTATGTAACACTTATGGGGAAAGCTTGAATGCCCAGGTCCGGCCAACTAACTGCCTGGCAGAAGGGGTGCTTTATAACCCCCAAAGTAACCATCCTTCTGTGCCTATCCCACAGGTGACAATTATTAAGAACCTTGAGCTGTATGGCCTGGACCCCCAATCTGTTGCCACCACTCTGCAGCAAAGAGTCCAGGCCAGCGCCACTATTAGCCCGCTGCCTGAGGCCAAGGATCGTGTACAGGTCCAGATCCAAGGCAACCAGATCCACCATCTTGCCAAGCTGTTGCTAGGTGAGTTCACACAGGGCCCTGCTCTGTATTGGTTACGGACTGGAAGGTGTTCTGATGATACCTGGCTCTGGTGCAAAGCTGACATGGACGCTTGTTTCTGTTGCAGAAGAATACCGGCTACCTAGGAAGTACGTGCAAGGTCTAGAGAAGGCTCCGAAGCTTGGCCGGAAGAAGTAAAACGCCCCTTGTAAGAAATATTCCTATCTCCTTATTTATACATGGGTCTGCCTACACAAGGGAAATTCTGGACCCTTTCATTCAAAGGGGAGTCCTGCCAGTGACTTCAGCAGGGCCAGAGTTTCACCCAAAGATTAAAATTGCTTTAGCTGTTCATTTTTAATAAAAATGAAAAAGCACTTAAAAGCCTTACCATGGTCCTCCTCCCAGTATTGACTAACTGTCCAACTGTTCCCCATGTGACTGGTTCCAGTGCCTTTTTAGTTCACGGTTTTGTAGCAGTGCACTGGGCATGCCTGCTCCTTTGAGAGCCCTGTTTGGACTGGATATAGTGTAAGGCCATGTTGTAGACATACTCTGTTAGCAGGGGGAAAGAAGAAAGTGCTTCCAGGATGGGGACAGAGAGACTGTTGCAGGGGTAAATACCCTGCGGTGCAGGAGAACCCTCCGAACAGCCAGACCCGAGCAGGCAGGGGGGCTAGAGGAATGCAGAAGGTACCAGAGGTCCTGCTGGCTACAAGTGGACTGCAGCAGCCTGTGTGATCCCAGACCGCACAAAGTTCATCTGCCATACCTACGAACAAGCAGACAGCCAGTACCGTCTGAGGTAGGAGATGTCAACCTTACACCAGCCCAGGAGGTAAGCGATGCTGGCCTGGGATCAGAATGGTTCTGAAGGGCAGAGGGGTGTTTACGAGCAACCTCCCAGAGTGAGGTTACCTGGTGGACTATAAAAGACCATTTGAGAAGGGAAACCGGGAGTATTACATATGTAGAACTGTGCAGAGGCTCGGGGGAGACTCAATGGCCAAGCTGTGGCCAAGTGTAAAGATAAGGAGACTGCTCTGAAAAAAGTGGTGGTCATAAACTATTTGAACCTCGGAGGGAAGACTTTCAGCTGGGGAATGATCAGGAAGTCCCCAGGGGCAGTAGGATTAGTGATGGGAGGTCCCTGAAGCCTTGAAGTCCCCAGAAAGAACACACCAGGGGTAGCAAGGAAGGTAAGATTGGGACTCTGTTAGGAGAACCCCTAGGCAAAGTCTGTGCCTTTTGGCCTGGGGCGAAGGTTAGGCAAAGACTGAGCATCCCATGCCCTCCCTTTGCCTTTCAGCTGTTAGTAAGAGGGTGAGAGCGGCCCAGTAACTACACCTGTGGCTGTGGGAACGTCCCAGACACCACGAGACCCATGCCAGGGAGTGAGCGTAGGTGACAAGGGGAAGCCAGTGGGGGAATGTAAAGGGTCAGGAGCCATTGTAGGGATTAGAGAGAGGGCTCGTGCAGCAGAGGAAATAATTTGCCCAGAACGAGCAATATCCATGGATTGCACTGGGGCCACCTAGGGAGCCCAAGAGTGGGAAACCTTGTTCGTCCTAGGTGGGACCTAAACCTGCACCCTACTGGGGCTGGCTACCTGTGGCAGGGTAGTGCCTACTAAATAGCACATGGTGCAACTTCAGGGAAAGGCGAGTAGAAGGTACCTGAAAACCTCCACCCCCACTGCCTGGTGGGTTATCCCAGTGATGGGGAAAAGGCAAGTGGGGAACAACCGCATTGGAGAATCACTCGGTGATGTGCTACAGCAAAGACTTCCCAGGGTGAGTCTTGGATTACGGGCAGGGAGGTGTGTAGCAGTGCACTGGGTGTGCCTGCTTCGTTATGTTGCTGTTTAGATCAGTGGTTTGGGTTGGGACTATAAGGGGTGGTTAAGGAGATCCCATTAAGTGTTGCGGGGTGGGGAGCGCACACAATAGCCTTGAGCCCTGCTCAAGGCCTGAGCAGCTGTCAAGTCTAGAGAGGGTCAGGGGCCCCGTTGCCTGAAAGGGCCAAACATTAGACCGTAACCCCTGCGAGGCTTGGGGCATGGTATAGGGAAGGTTAAGGAGGCATGCAAGGAGCCCTTAAGGCAATCAGTGCCTGGCAAGGGCACCGGCAGGCTCAGAGGGCCTGCTGATTTGGGATGTGCATCTGTTACTGAGGGGACCCTGGGAGCCCAGTGGCCACCGACTTACTACAGTTTTACATATATGCTTCATTTAACAAAAGCATAAAAGAACTAAGCTACTGTATAAGTAGGACAGAAAATTGCACATTGTCATCCATTACCCAGTAGTCATAAGCAGCAACAGTTCTTAAAATGTCCACATCCTTCCAGGTGTCACTGATGCCACACATTTGGAAGACACTCAAGGAAAAACTTACCTTGCTTTTCAGTAGTAAAGGATGCATATGTTTGCAAAGTCCTGAGTGTGTCCTGGGGGCTCGGCTGCAGCTGAAGTCCAATTTGCAAACTTAATTGTTTAAAGTTTTGCCCCTGAACTGAGTTTCACCACAGCATAACCTCTACTCCTACATCATCAGGTCTCCCCACCCCAACCCAACACCAGTTTGTAAGTTTAGAGCCACAACAACTTCATTTTACAAGAAAGAACAGATTCTCTTTAAACACTGTACAGAATGCAAGCAGATTCCACAGGAGGGCGCAAAACCATTTTAAATGAACTGTACCAGAGCCAACTTTTGCACTGAATTTTATTGACTTTCTTTTTTACACTGTCTGTACGTGAACCACGGGTTTCAGAACTTTCAAAAAAGCTGAAAGTGAGCAGCATTTTAAAAAAAATGCCATAGGTAATTAACAGGGAGTAATAAAAATAAATTACAGCATTGCAAAAATGCATTTCACTTTGCCACAGAAGCTTTGCTATTCCGATCTATACATGGTATTTTACATGTTTTACAGTGGACGTTTGAAAAAAAAAAATTCACACACGTACTAGGCAACACAATACTAACCAAAGGCACTGCCAGCAGTATTTTGCGCTTAAGGAAGGGGCCTACGCTGCCATCATGAAGGCTTGCTTTCAGGACTAACCTGCTCTTCTTATGCCCCAGATCTTAAAATAAGAAAAACAAGAAAAGAAAAGAAAAAGCCCTCCTTTCTGCAGGAGGGTTGCAGCAGCATTCACGGTAATTGCATAAGAAGCCATGCCTTCTACAAAACGTCAAAGACATGCTGGGGTCCCAGACGGGGGGAAGTCACTGAAAAACTAGTAAAAAACCCATAAAACTTCTTACAACTTTTAACCAGAAAGATGACGAGGGCTTCTGTTTTAAAAAAAAAAAAAAAATCTGGATCTTGCTTCTCAGAACTAGTGGTGTTTTACAGTGTGCTTCCTTCTGCTCCGTCGAGATTTGTACAGTGCTTTCAAGTCTACAAGTGCTAACTACTTCCCTACCTCACCGTGGTCTCGGGAGGTAGTTAAGCATTTTGCCCAAGGAACCAGTGGGCAAACACACCCACAGAGCTTTGGATTTCTTTATGCTCCCTTTAGGCTGCCAGAGGTCACCCAGGATCACCTTCCTGGCACTGCGTTCCCTGGCGTCTAACTGGTCCATACAACTGGCTGGAGCCTACGCTGGCGCTATGTGGCATCTCTGCTATTGGCAAGCTTGCTAAGCGGGGCAGTCGCTCTCTCAGGTCTTGGAAACCCAAAACACAACCCCCAGGACCCATTCACCTGGAGGGAAAAATGTAAGGATTCCTCCCTTCCCCCTGGGAGACGTGAGCAGCCTCAGCCCAACAGTACTTTAGCAAAGGGGTGGGGTGGGGGAGAAATGGCCGGGCCTTTAAGAAAAGCCCTTCCCACTGATGGGCCTCATTAGCTTTAACGGTTAAGTTTTCACGCTTAAAACAAAAAAGGCACTGAGGTAAATTTGAGATTCTTGAACTAGACTTCCATCACTGTCGTCATCCAGCAAGCCGGGCCCCTGATCTGGAATTGTTCCTTCCTCCCAAACAACATTAAAGGGACACTTCAGTTAATCGAATCAGACCAAGTCCTTTCAGATTCTCTCTTTCCGTGCCATTTTGCATGGTTTTGCTATTGCACTTTTTCCCCCACCTTTCTTTTTCTTCCTTATTACCATGTCAAAAACACAAGCAGAGGAGGGAGTGTAAGAAACGGACCTGACACTCAGATTTTACACTACATGCAAATGCCAGAAAAAGTCACCTTTCAGTTTCGAGTTGCAACTGTTAAAATTCAGACTTTAACTTAGTTTTCCAGGCAGAAGTGTAAAGAAATTGGTGTCCCTTTAAGATGCTTCCGACTTCAGTTTTTAGCCTAGAGCTGTGCTGCATCATGCAGGTCAGTGCTCCGAGCCATGGCAGTGTTGCCTCCCGCTACAGCAGAGCCATGGGCACCAGGCTAAGCACTTCTCAGGAAGGAAAGCGCACGTGGCTGCCAGTGATGAGCGTTGAGGCAGGTCCTGCTATATTCTCCCAGCTCCAAGCAGAGAGCTTGGCAGGAGGCCTAACTGGAAGGTGTGATGCTGGGAGGATGCTGAAGTGCAAGGGATGGGTGCAGGGAGCAGAGGTAGTAAAGGGGGGACAGAAGAGAGGGGATTGGGAGGCAAGCAGCAGGAGACGGCAGGCTAAGTGGGAAGGAGACCCTCTGTGCACTACAGCAAGGGGCCGCAGCAAGTTGCAATTGCCCCCCCTCCCCAACTTGTGCAACACCTCTGCCACCCAAGCTGGGCACAGCTCCTGGTCAGAGCGTGCTTTGTGCTGGGCACAAGCAGGGAGGAGCTTTGAGCCTATAAGCATACCTGGTAGTTATGGCTGAGGGTTCGGTACAGAGCCATTGTACCGTGTCCCACACCTTCACCAGGATCCTACACTTTTCAGATGGAAATCTGTACAAATATTGGTCCCCCTTTGTGCTGCACAGGAGACTGGCAAGGCAGAGAATGACCAAGCTAAACATTGGAGAACACCTGCTCCCTCCTGCAGACTGACTTGCCCAATCAAATAGTTTCCTCCTCCTCCAACTGAATCTTATTTAAAAAAAATAATTAGTCTTTCCCTAGAATGAGCATTCCCTAAGTCGCAGCAACATCTATAGCAAAGACTGCTGTAGAGCTGGAGCCTTCTTGGCATTCGATGATCTTTTCAGTAGGTTTTAAAACTGTGCAACCATTTGTTTGGCATCAACTGCAGCCGCAACTTCCACGTGGTCTGGTGCAACCACCCTCTTTGCTCTGCCTGCAGTTTCCTGCATGGGGTGCCCTGTCAATGGAGCGACACAACACATGCACACGTACACATGCACAATGCATCCGCAGCACCTCAGAGCAAAACCAACAGGCAGGGTGTTGGGAGACGGCTGAAGGAAGTGCCCGAAAAAGCAATGACTAGGTGTCCGTATTTATTTAATGTCGGGCAGTTACTGTGAAGTTTCTCCGATTGGTGATCCGATGCAAGGAATGAAAGCTAAGCAGCAGCTGTATTTGGTTTGTTGAGGGCCTACAGACTTGAAGCATAGGCTTTCCATTCTTTGACTGGCTCAGGTCCAGCAATAAAAATCTCAGAAGGAAAAGAAATGCAACGCTCGTCTCTGGGTTCGGTGCGTGCCAGTCCTCAGAGGGAGAGACAGAAAGAGCGAGAGAGACCAATTTGAGGTGTCCTGAGAAGTGTCTTTTTTTTTTTTTTTTTTTTTGTAAAAAAAATACTACCTAGCTTAGTCTGGTACTGCATGTGCTTTCTGTTCAGGTTATCCGGGCTTTCCTCCTGCTTCTTTCAAGGTCTGCTGTAGTTTCTGTTTAAACTTGCCATACTTGCTCTGTACTTGCTGGATTTTGTCCTTTTCCTCTTTGTCCAGTATCATTAAGAAGTTCTGTAGTTCTGGAATGGAGAATGCATCCCACTGCACATAAAGCAAAGACAAGCAAAAATGAGCAGTTTCCCTTAGCTATGGGCTGGGGTTTCTAGTTCCTCCAAGTCTGCACTCAGAACTGAGGGGAGTGAAGGGAAGATGTTTTAAGTTACCTCCGTTTTCTTATGCCTCAGCTCAGTGCCTGGAGATGGAGAGCCAGGATTCTCCGGTACAACACCCCCCACAGAGGAGCGAACCCATCAGGGGACTGCACGCAAAATCCAAGTTCTCCGGGAGAACGTAGACTTTTCCCCAATGAGAGGGGTCAGGTCCCCAAGGGGATGGAGACAACAGCCGGTCACCCGTGTGTCCTAACACCGAGGGACTGTGAAGTCCCCCACAAACAATGGACCCAGCAGGGATCAGTCTTTCTTATGATGCTGTCACTGAATATCACATGTGCAATGCAAATCCTTTTATGCAGCGGCCTGGGAGCCCGGCTGTCACCTCGTATGTAGAGTCAGGCTTGGTGCAATATCTCACAGGAATATTGGCCTTTGGCCAATGTACTTGGCAACCTGTATTCTCTCTCATACTCAAGAGAGGGAGTTGGCTGTGTCAGCCTGATGACAGGCAGAAGAGGGCCGCATTTCTGTTCGGTACCCCTACTCTTTGCGTCAGATGAAGCAAGCTGCAGCCTATGAAAGCTCATGCCTCTCTGAACCAGTTACTTTATTAGGTGCCTTCCTGCCATGCCTCCTCTTTCACACTGCGGTGGAGGAGCCTTTTTTTTGGCATCACTGAAGTGTTCCAACATGTGTCTGGGGTGTATTTGGTAGCCACTTTGGTCTGAGAGAAAAAGAAATTTTAAACTCTAAAATGCTCGGTTCAGTGACAATACCTTTTAATAAAAGGTATCGTTGCTGAACCACGCGTTTTAGAGTTTTGCGTTTCGAATATGCGTCATGCGCTCTTTTGTCATTTGGGAGCCAAGAGTGCATCTCCTGTAGCTTGAGTAGCAGATTCCCATGGTTTATCAGCCTGTCTCTGAGTTGCCATAATTGCAGCTGAAGCCTTAAGTGGCTGTGGAATCATTACACTGCGCGTCGCTGACCTGACCCCTCTCAAATTAAACTAGTGGCTTAGTTCTGGCAGCATTTTAGTTAATCTAATCCTGGTGGATGAACTGTAGGACGGCCTAGCTTAGCTCCATAAACAAACACGCACGCGGATTATCGTCTCAAAACATCAAACGGGCCTCGGCATTTTTACAGCTTAAATCTAACTTTGTTCTCAAAACCCAGGGCAAGTTTGGAGTAACAAAACGGAGGGGCTCAAAGGTTCTGAAAAACACAGGGATCCTTCAGTCAGCTTAATGTTCCCCACCCCCCAATGGAAAGTTGTCCAATTCAGCATTTTTGGATGATAGAAATGGTAATGCTACAAGAAAAGCAACACTTGTTCCCCTCACGCCACCTCCAACAGGGCTCCTGCTACAGTAAATCATACAGGTTTGTTTAACACCGCCACGGTTTTTTGTCAAGCGGTTAACATTTGTGCAACAGCCAAGCGAAAGCGAGTCCTCGACATACCTCAACTTCCCCCGTTTCGTTTTCCTTCAGCACAAAACTGAGCACATCTGTGTCGGGGCCAGCCAGCAGGCGGAGATACAAGGGGTACTCTGTTAGAGATAGCTTCTGGAAGAGAACTGCGAGATAAGAGAGAGATTCACAATGAACCTTTGGAAGTGAGGGCAGAGCAATGGTCTGGAAACAGCATCAGTCCTAAGGCATCTTGAGCCAGATTTCAGGAGTAAGGGCAACCCTAGGGTGGCCTTTCTCAAGGGGATGGGCGTGTAAGGGCCAAGGCAACACCGGCCAGTGATGAAGTTGTTAGAAACGCCTCAGATGCCAAGATTGTAAGATTGAACATGAATTTGTCTACAAAATGAACATTTTGAATCGGTGTGGGTACAGAGTCCAAGCATGGGCAGGCTTCACCTGTACAGCTGGTGGCATTCAAGCTAGTAGCCTCATGGACACTCCCTTGGTGCCAGTGCAGCCCATCCACATCAAGCACTTGTGTCCTCAGCCTGACTATATTCCATCTCCTTCCACTTCAACCCAAACATACTAAGAAGCTTAATGGATAGTCCTCAAGGTTATGGCTCTCAGGACTGGGTGGCTGAAGTGAATGCAGCCCACAAAGCCTTGCCAAGGTGCTTAAATAGGTGCTTGATTTTCAGAAAAAACAAGGTGGAAGATCCAGTGTTTCCCCTTGGTGTCTCTGGGCTTCACCCTTCTGAAATCAGGCTGCTTATTTAGGCTCCCAGAGTAGGATTCAGAAGCTTAATTTTAGGCAGCCGGTTCCAAGTCTCACACTGAGCGCTGGAACCACAGGGCAAGGAGAATTAGAGAAGATAAGGAGTAGCGAGACTCCCTCTGAATTGCAATGGGTGTGGGGCACCCTATTCCTTTGGGGTCCTAAGTTATTTTACCTTCCAGCTGATGGGCCAAGAACTAATCTATAGAGCCAAAGTGGTGCAGCTTCTGGTGACTGCTCCAGCTGCATCGGTGATGGCGGACTGGGGAAATCAAGGGGGAGGGAAATGAGGCGATAGTAACCAGTGGGGCTGGAGAAGTCAAAGTGGGGTGTTCATTAAGGCCAGCTTCACTCTGTAATGACAGACTTTTAACACGAGCTCCTTTTTGTAAAGGCAGGTGCATCGTGCTACTGGTAAAGCAGCATCTCCTGGTTGCCACTACCCCATCTCACGCTCCGCAAAGGTGGCCATCTTTGCATCTGCTTTGACACGAGACCCCGTAACTCTAGTCTGAGCACTTGAAATTAGATCTCATCTATGCACCAGTAAGCTGCTGGCACAGGCATGAAATTAATATCAGCATGTGCAGATTGAGTTTTATCCTTGAGCAAGTCCTACTACAGTAGCCAATGAGGGCGAAAATGGAGATGTTCTTACCACACAGGGAAAGACAGTAAAAGTTATCCGGGATTTACTGTGCTACAAAACACTGACTATACCTGCAACGGTTTTTTTGTCCTTCGTAATTTTTACCACGTACCCATCATCTTTCATCCTGAAGCTCATGCACTTGTATATGCACCATAGGCAAGACAGCAACCGCTTGCCCTTTCACAGTGACACTGCACTGAATTGTGAACATGACTGAGTCGTGCAGCAAGGGAAGGAAGAGTTAATGGGAAGAGCAGAGGGAACTGGGGTCAGGTGCACGGGGCCAGGACCCCAGCATTTAACACCCCTGGCTCCGACAGAACATGGGATCTGCAGCGATCACAGTTCAGGTCAGGATGGAAGGCCTAGGGGCAACTGTGGTTCTTCCCTGACTAACATTTTGGCAACAACATCAAGTAGCAGGGCAGCTCTTCTCCTGGGAAGTGCTAACTATGGAAATTCTGCATTTGGGAATGACACGCAGGATGGGCCACATGGTTAAAGGCACTGGAGGGGGACTCCAGAGAGACGACCGCCAGCTTCCCTCAAACCCCTTGCGTGACTAGAGGCAGGATACTTCATCTTTCCTCCAGTTCTCAGTTTGGAGACAGGGAGAGCAACCTTCCCCTCTCACCACTGTCGCCTGCCCTGTCTATTTAGGTACTTAGGGACTAAGACTGTGCAGTGACCTGCACAACAACACAGAATAAGAACCATTTCCAGCTGTGTCTGGGAGAGGAAGCAGCTGAGATTTCCCAAGGTGAAGCGGGGGAACCTGTCTCTGCCATTCAGACCTCCCGGGTGTGAGCTCACCTTGCCCGTCTTTCTGCATCTCCTTGAAAAGTGCAAACTTCTGAGGGTTGTCGACCACCATGAACTTCTTCAGGAGCCCCTGGATGACCTCGCTGACTGTGGTCGTGCTGCTGATGTGGAGCTGCTTGACGGCATCCAGCGGCAAATAAAACGAAGTTCTCTTGTCCGTCATGTCGGCCATGTTCACCTCCTTGAGGGCGTCGTAGATGGACTGCGGCCTGATCCCTGCTGGCACGGTCACAGGCCGGCGCAGTTTCAAGTGCACTTTAATGAAGCCCGTGTAGGTGCCATCTTCGTTCTAGGGTGAAGGAGATAATCAAAGTCAAAGCTCCAGCGAGTACTCATGACAGGTTTGCAACTAATGCCAGCATGTTTTTCCAGCTGAATGGCCTTCAGGAACACTTAACACAGTAGTAGACCCTGCGGGCTTACGGCAGGGACAATTTTCCCTACTGCTTGTGCAATTAACAGCTTGAAAGTATCCTATTAGTCATGTTAAAGTAACTAGCAATTTAGGGTCCATCACTACAAAATTCTTCCTGATCCCTGCTATTCAATAATTTCCTAAAATTCTTTCCAGCCTTTTAGCTGTCTTCATATTTAAACTGATAGTGCCAAAAAAAGAAAAAAAAAATCTGGAGAAACGGTATTAAAAACAGCGTGATTTGCAACTGCACTTCTCTCCGCTTTAACTACAGATGGGTTTAGAAAGTGTGTTTTGGCATGCGAACTTTGGACCAGAACTCTGAACTGCAGATGCAAACTGTAATGCTAAAAACCGGAGTCTAAAATGGTGGAAAACACTATAGATTTCAAACCTGGATAATAGAAATTTTCAAGGGATCAGCTGCTCTTGAAACCTCCACCATCTGCATCAAAGCTGGAGATAAAGCCCCTTCCTAGCTCCTTGCAAAGCTATAAAGAGAAATCTAATCCCAGCTAAGCAGACAGCACCTATGTGCCACACTTCTGCAGATCTATAAAACAATCTGGAACAAAATGTTCAAGGTGCTGGAACATGGGTGCCCTGCTTGGTGTGAGCTAATAGCTACCGTGACCTGAGGTGTGATTTTTTTCCCCCACAGATCAAGGGCAAAAAAGATTTGCCATTTGCCTAAAAAGAAAACGACCTGCACAAACTCCATCAAAACCCAGGGTACCATTATGCTGATGTACAGGTCAGAAGAGTCAAGAAGCAGGAAAAAAAAAATTCATTAGACATCCCAAACTGGTGCAGGGCTCTTCCTTCCTTGAGTTTCTATCCACCCCAGCTCTAACCAGTGTCCTTGTGTAAAAAAAAACAACTCACAAAAAAACCAGGCTCCAAGTTAGTTTTCATATAATAGCAATTGCAAAAAAAAAAACCCCTCCTGAACCAGTTGACACCTGAATGCTGCTCTCCAAAATGTACATTAATTCTAGTTTTCAAAAGTTCCTTCCTTCTGATCCATAAGAGCTTATGGAATTAGCTCCTTTTTATTAGGTCCAATTTGTGAAACACTCATTTCCTCAGACTCCAACGCTCATCACCAGGGCTTCAAATTTGTGATTGTTTTTTCCCAAGCGGCAAACAAGGCTGCAATCAAGGGCTAGAACTGTAGACAAATTAATGATGGGTTCCACAACATTGTTGAAAAGTTTGACGGTGACACGTGTTTCCAGAAGGGCCCTGCATCTCCAAATACGCTGCAAGACAGCTGCCGAACTGGAGGGTGCTATTTTATTATGACTCATCTGAGCTGGAACAATACAGCCCGATCTATTTGTGGCAAATCATTTGCTGGTATCTGCTGAACACAGATTACTGGGCAGATTTTCCCTCCTAGCAAAAAATAACACATTAGCTCAAGAACAATCATCTCGATGGCTGTGGGGCTAATATGAAAGGGCCCCAATTAGATACAAGGCCAGTGAAAGAGTTTCAGGCCCTCTAACTTCCCCCACAGGCCAGATCGGTGGACCTTCAGATAAGGTCCTATGTTAGCAAGAGTCATTCATTTGATTTGGTGGGACTGTGGTCAGGCCCAAGCAACACCAAAAGCAGCAAGTGATTCCCACCCCACACTCATGCCCTGGCCCCAGTCGGCTGGGAACCACTGTCAGGACCAAGGGGACTCGAAGTCATGTCATTTCATACCGCTGATTCTTGTCAACAGGGACCCAAGCTTGTTCTCAGCGTGCCCTGAACGGCCAGCCGGTCACGCAGGGATGTGCTCAGGCCCTTTCCTGAATCAAGATCTTGGTCAGAGGGTAGCAAATTCAAAAGCTTTTGCAACTCTGGAGCCTAAATCCCACTGACCCCCAATAGGCGAGCAGGATTCAGGAGTCTAAGTCATTCAGGGTTCACGAGTGTTCCCACTGGTATCAGAGTAGTGCCCCACACTCCAGTCACAGCGGCGGGGCATCACGTTCGCACGGACACTGCTTCTGCCCCAGGGAACTCGGGCTCCCCTTGCACGGTCCCACCCACACGTAAGCCACCTCGGATACAGCCTGCAGGTACAAGCCCGATTCAAACACCCCCAGTTGCAGAACTGATCAGACCATTTAGATTCCAGCCGCTCTCTCGAGCGTCTCGGGAGACAGCCACTTGATAGCACAAGTTAACACGAATACCACGTTCAGGCTTCATTTTCCACAGTAGGATTCAGATGCAAGGCAAGCAATAATCCCTGTACTGGTGACCGAAGCAATTACTGCCACAGCTAGTTACCTGCCGTTCGTCTCTGCAGTCTAGGCATTCCCCCACAACAGGACCCCTGTGCTGCTGCTGTTCAGCACCAATCAGAGGTTTTGGACACGTCCGTGGAGAGCGATGCCCCCCTGCCGACGGCTAGAATGAGACCTCCTCCTTCCTTCGGTCAGGCTTAACAGCCTGCTGCCAATACTTAAAGTCATGTCAACAGACAAATAAAATACATACCAGCTTCATCAACAAGCAGTTTGTGACCTTTGCATTGAAATCATCAATTTTCTGCTTTAGCTCCTGGACGGTGGGAGGCTTGTGTTTTTCTTCTTCGGCTGGTTTTGCTACATTCTGAAAAGAGAAATAAAGCCTATTTAATGCCTTATTTTGTATACAGGGCTTTGCCAGCCAAGGGCACCTTAGAAAGGATACATATGGCACAGTATGTCCTTTATGGCTATACAACATCCCACAACTGTCTTAACTTGCCTTCCATCCTAGTGATCGCAACTGTTAGCGTTCCCTATACGACAGAGGCTCCAAACACACCGTTACTTCCCACAGTACTTATTTTGCACAGTGGTGGGGAAATTTTGCCTAAAAACATGCAAATAACCTCTTAAGTCCCCTGCTGCATTTAAGAAGAGCTGTGGAAACTCCTAGGTTTCCTTGAAGAATAAAAAAGGTGCCTAGAGCTTTGCCAGGAGGGCTTTTAAACAGCCTGGAACTCGCTTTACCTCTCTCCGAGGGCTGTTTACCTCCACTCGAATATTTCTATCATTTGAATTATTCCAAATCTGAGCCTTAGAGGTCCAAGCTGTCCCTCTGGGAAAGGCGATGCCTGCCACGCAGGCGTACGGTGCAGGAGGGACCAAGATCAGAGCAGTCAATAACAGGCAGACGGCTCCTCGACTTCCAGCGAGCAAGTACTTCAGTGATTTATTGACCCAAAGTGCTCTGGGTGGTTTAGTGACTACCAGGCAATGGCTCCTATCCACTGATCGATGTTCAAACTAGAGAATGGACCAGATACAGGGGGCTCTTGCTCTCAGTGGGGCCCGTGGGCTACCACCATACACATTTTGCCTGTAAAGATCTCAGTCCGCAGCCTGCCGGCCACAGGAGAGTGGGCTGGTAACGTTTGCTCCTTGCCACGCACCCCCGGACAGGAGCACGCCTGGGATACCGCTGCCGATGGCAAGGAAGAAACGAATGGCCATCTTGAGCCATTTCCACTGGCACCGCTGAGATGCAGGCGTGGTTTTATTTAAACCCTGCCAAGCCCTTGCACTGCAAGCATCAGAGACATGCTTATAGTGGCACAGGGTAAAAGCCTCCCTGCGGGTAGGGAAGAAAAGAGCACACACAAATAAGCCTTCGAGCCAGCAAGTCAGCACAAGGGAGCAGGGGAGTCACCTGCCTTTGGGCAACTGGTGGGCAGCAAAGTGCTCTAAATAACCACGTTTCAGGGATATAGGTTATAGCCGTACTGGTCTATGAGCAAAAACGAATCAGAACCCGTGACAGAAGTGGTATCTTCTATTAGACCAACTAGATACTTGCAAAACAAATTCTTTATTTGCAAGCTGTGTGCCCAAAAGCTTGCAAATATATTTGCAAATACCTAATTGGTCTAAGAAAAGATTTCAGCTCTGCCACGAGTTCCGATTCCTAAATAACCCCATGTGCAATCAATAAAATGCACACAGGGTTATTTGGGAATCCCTGAAGAGCCTGGGCATCTCCACTCTCCGAGGCATTATGGGCGTAACGGGATGTAGCCAACTGGTTGTCCCTCTGTGCTGTTCAGGGAACGTACTGGGTTCCTGTTGTCATGAAATTATCTCAGAGCACTGCAAGCAGTCATTGAGCTTTTAGTGAAGACATGCTACTGCCCCAAATTTATGGGTGAGGAAACCAAGGCACAGAGAGATAAAGGGACTTGCCCTAGGCTGTACAGGGAATCAATGGCAGAGATGGGACTAGAAGCCTGCACCCATGCTCCTGCTTTTCCTTGCACCAACAAACCTGTCACAATAGATGGGTACCACATCACCCACCTGCACCTGCCTCATGCTGTGGCTAGGAGCCATGTGCTATTTTTAACATGCATTGGGAGCGGGGAAGGGGGAAGCTGCACACACTGGGGCACTGCCTACAGCAGGTTCGCAGATGCAAGGCTGGTGATTATGCTGCTCAATTATTGCTCACATTCTGGTGTCCCCAGTTATGACCTAGCCATTGCCTTATAGCTGAAAAAGTGAGCAAGTCTAAGCAGAAAGCAGCTAACAGGGCCAAGGCCTCATACCAGTCACAAGTAATCTAAGCAGTGCATTCACAGCGTGCGGTGGAAGTCACACAGCTGCACGGGGAAACAGAGGGATGGGGCTTCTTTTCCCCTTTGACAGGTTTTGGAGACTTGCCTTCCAGGAAGCTAAACTTGCAGTCAGCTTCAGTGTGTAGGTGGGTTCAGATGCAGGGCTTTTATGTAAATGCATTCATTAGTCATTAGAGACAATCGGAAAACACCGGTAATCAAGTCCCATCGCAGACGGAGACGGGCTGCGGGGAGCTAAAGGGGAACATAATTGGGGGTTTGAAGCATTGGAGCAAAAGGGGAAACAAACGCTTTGGATCCACCTGTCACAGCAGGGAGCAACGCCCGGTGGGAAGCGCAGGGCCTCAGCACCTTGCAGAGGCAGGCTGGGAAAGGACCGGAGTCGGGCCCGGTTGGATATTGACCCAAAAACATGGGCGTCCTTGTACGTCACTGTTGCAGTCATCACTGCCATGCTGATTCACACCGTCCTGAGGACCTGGCCCTTTGGGTCTGTAAATAGCCTTGGAAACCAAGTGCAGAGAACTAGGCAAACTCGAGGGCTGCTGGCTCGGGGGGTGGGGGGAGCGCTGAACAGCGAGCGGGGAGGGAGAACAAAAGCTGGCTTTCAAAACAAGCTGCCATCCGCCAGGAGGTTAATGGACTCTGGAGGAGGCAGATGGGATTGAAAGGTTTTGTGCAACCCTGAAATGAATTAAAATCCACAGGTGGACAGAGGAAAATCTATTGGAAGGAAGTGGACAGCGCAGTAAAATTCAGAGAGAAAAACCAAACAGTGCAGTAAAGCACAGCACGTGCCGCCTTTAGGCCTTCTTGTAGGGAATTCACCTACTACCGGGCTAGTACAGGGCTGGCTGCCGGTCTACAAGGCAGTAGGCCAAGGTGTCAAAAATGAGGTTTCAAGTGAACAGTTATGTTCGTCCTGCCTAACTCTTGCCTTGAAAGCACCCAAATTCCAGGGAAGGCCGAGGGTCTGCAAGTCATATTGTGGTGAACTATGCAAATGGACAGGTGTGCAGTTATAGCCTTAAAAAAAAAAATGCCGCCTGCTCTTTGAAACCTCTTGCTTTCAGCAATCGTTCAAAAAAGGTCTGGACGTCCCTTCAGGGACCTGCACCTTTGCAGCAGAAGAGCTGACAGTCATGTGCTGTAGCTGCATTTGTTTAAGCCAAGGACCTGGGTAACGTCCCCTAATATAATGTAATGTAATGTGCCCCTAATATCCTCTGTAACTCTCCATGGGATGGATAAGCCGATCGCATGCTGCAAGGCACCTCACTGATGCAGTGTGGAGGTCAGGAAGTAATCCATCTCCCTTGTCCACGCACAGTGTTGCACAACTGCAAACGGACATCATTTAGGAGGTTTTGCTCGGAGGCAGAGATGCAGACCAGCACCCAACCATGCAGGTCCTCAAATGGGCCCAATGTAGATCTCACTGTAGTCAAAGGAAAGACTCAGCATGGACAGGAACTACTCCAGGCCCACATGGTTCATTACTGTAGCAACTAGCACCTTGCACACCAGTAGAAGCACCAAAGGAATATCACCCCTGATTATGAAGATGGGGAACAGAGGCACAGCCAAATCCAGTGATTTGCCCAAGGTCACAACACGAGCCGGGGGCAGAGCCAAGAAGTCACTCCAAATCTCTTGAGTATTCAACACAAGGCCGTGCTTTCTTTCCATCGCTGTTCTGATCAGCATAGCAATGCCTGTGCCCTAGCTAACCAATTCACTGGGTTAATAAAACTAATTAATTTTATTCGTGCGCTCAAGGGCAATTTTCTCTTCATTATGGCGTGTAGCTTAGGTTGCAGCCCAGAGTCTTTGCCGAGGGGTCTTCAGTTTAATCAAGACCCAAGGATAAAATCTCCTTTGATAACGAGGCTGTTGGAGTCCCAAGTCTGCCCCTGCCGTGAACAAGTTCACGTGCATCGTGGAACGTGCCCGGGGAGGGTCCCATTTCACACCACAGCGCACTGCTGCCCGGGCCGCAAAACACCTTCTCCCGAGACCGGAGCACGGATAGATGCTGCCTGTGCCTGCTAGAGGGAGTCCTGTGTTTTAATGTGGGTTTGCTCCGAAGGCAGCATTAAGGGAAAGCAAAAAGCACTGAGGGACGTGCAAAACACGCAGCCTCCGAGCAAAAACTCCGCAGGGCAAACAGGGTTTCTTTGCACGCGGTCCCATTCGCGAAGGATTACACAGCAGGCGGGCAAAATACCATTTCAGCTCGCTGCTCATTTTCACTGCCGTCTGCTCCTGGATTTAACTCGTTCATCGCCACATCCTGCCTTACCCACCTGTGAGCTAGGTAATGCTCCAACAAGGGAAGAGATGCAGTTCAACTCAACTCCATGTAGGGTAAATGGATTCATTAGAAACCAGTGGACAAGCACAGGCCTCCAGCTGCTCAGAGAGGAAGAACATGGCTCTCTTCAGAGGAACTGAGTGGGTTTCAATGGGATTTTCCCACGGGGCTGGGGGCCTGGTAAGAGGGGTTGCAGAAATGCCCAGCCAGGATAGCCAGCAGTCTTTCGCACACGCCTGGGACAACAGCTGGGCTGGCCTGGCCTGCAGTCCTCACCCAAGCCAAAAGGGAACAGGGCACAGGAAAACCTTAGACTGGCACCCGAACGGCTGTGCACACGCGGCTGGAGCGGATCTAAGCCGGGCTCTGCCGTGCTTCCAACAGAGGAGCAGGAAGCGTGCCCGTCTCTCTGCTCCCCATCGCTTTAATCCGTGTTACCATGGAGATACCGAAGCCAAGGTTGCCGAGAGAAGAGTGACAGGCTGGGTACCGAGTTGGGCGAGAGGAGGAAATGTTAAGCTCTGGGAGCTGGACCTCGGCTCAATGAGGACTGGAAAGGAGGGAGAGACTGAAAGAAGCTCCAAGAGGCGCAGGGACTATCGCCATGTTAGAAACAGCCGATACAAGGGGCTGCAGATGCAGAAAACCCTTCAAAGCTGCAGAGAGGAAAAGCGCTGGAGAGAAACAATCACCTGTCTCCTAAAAGCCCCCCAACCCCCTGTCCATATCAGGGCTTTGCCATGTGAGCTACCCTTACACAATCCTCGTTGATGCCTGGAGGTCTGGCTGATGTGGCCGCAGCTCTCGTGGCGTGAGATGGCTAGACCAGATTTAGCCTAATTGGGGTCTGAACAGACAGGCTCCCAAGGCAGCCTATTCTGCTTGCTGCACCCTGTGCCATCAATGTTTCACTTAAACAGGACCGTTGCAATAACTTCTTACATGTACAATACTTACAATGCCAAGCAGAACCCTTCATGCCAAGTGGGCAGTTCATCAATGGGGTAGGACCAGAGCCACCAGGCAGAAAAGGACAGGGCTGACATTTTTCAAATGCAATCTTCATGGTTGAGATAAGTATTGTCCATTTAAATTAATAGCGCACGCGTTCCTAAATCCTTTGGACGTCTCAACCAACGTATGTAGTAGCAATCTCAATGAAACTATGCACTGACCAACTTATCTTTCCACCACTTTCTCAAGCTTTGCTTGCTTCTCTCTTTCATGCTTGTGAAATTGTGTGGCCTACTCGGAGGTTTTACCAAGAACCCTGCTGTCCTCTCTTGATTCAGGGATCAGCAGCTGTTTTTCTGAGTAACGAGCTTCACATCCTGTCCTGGGTAGATGAGCAACAGGATCAACTCTGGTATTCAGTCCTCGCCCCTCTAATAAGATTGCAAGGCAACAACTTGCCCACGATGGCATTACGAGTGAGCGTCTTAGCCAGGGATGCATTCATCAGTCCTGATTCTTTGGCTACATCTAGGCTAGGATTTAAAGGTGTGATGTTACACAAGAGTTACGCCGCAACACGCATCTTCTCAAAGCCAAACGTATTTACTGTGTGTTAAACTGATCAAGGTCTTGGCATCTACATTCGGATCGCCGTTGCATAACCATGCTGGTTTCAATTCACACCTTGGCTCCAGGAGGTAAGGCCTAAGACACTTCCGCCAGATCGTGCTCTCCTCCCAACACACAAAGAGACTGAAGCAGTCAGACAGTCGGTGTCATTTGCCTCTCTATTGTGTGCCAGCCCTTAAAAACTCCCTAAACCATCCCACAGTGGGGATGCCACTTGCCGCAGAAGTAGCCCAGTCTCCAGCACCATGGTCGCTGCTGGAGGGATGCGTATCTGCTGTGTTTCCCAGCAGGCAAAAGACAGGTGCTAATTACTGAGCTTTCTGGAGGCAGCGTGGGAGTGCTGCTATTGGGCATCGAGTCGAAGAGTGGCACTTTGGGCATTCGCATCTCGTCTCCAAACCAACTCCCCCAGAGCCTTGTAGCAGAAGATGGCCAATTCCACGCCCGTGTCCTGCTTTTCATCTGTTTACCGTCAAATTTAGCAACCTGCTCATGCTCAGAGACGCAGGTTAGTTGTGAATATTGCCGACAGCATGTAGCACTCCCTCTCCAGAAAGGTGATATGCAGCTTTGACTTCCTTGCCACATCCCACCCACACCTGCAGAACTTGCTAGTCCAGTCTTGATCCCTGCCCAGCCCTGCCAACATGCCTCCACGCTGACCTGCGCTCCCGCCTTCAATTCCAGCCCTATCCTGCCACCACTCCCCCCACGCACCCCGATGCAGATCTGCAGTGCCAACCGCTTTCCAGGCCCGCGCCGCACAGCTCTGCCTTCTGCAATTCCAGTCTCTTCCAGCACGACCCAGTCCTTGTTTGTAAACTCTGCAGTCCTCTCCCGTACATGCTTAATCACAAAGCCAAGTCCACACCTGGAAGGCCTTGCACGTACAGGGGTGCGTGCCTAGCCTAATAGAGCCATTCAATCATTTTCTTCACTTTACATGAATTGCACGTGTTCGTTAATTGTGCTGCTGTGCTGGATCACGGACAGGACCGAACCTAGCCGCTGGATTTACTAGTAAACAGCAAGTCCCAGTTCAGGGCCGCAACAAGTTTCCTAATTTTTACAAGGCTGCTCTTTTTACCACTTCCTCCCTTATTGGTCTGCATCCTGTTTGAACTCTCTTCTGTTAAAGCAGAAGAAAAGGACAGAAAGATGCATGGATCTGCAGACCAGAAACTGTGAGCCATTTCACTGATGGCTCTCTTCTTAAATGACTCGATCCAAGTCTCAGATGGCTTGGTCTTAAGCCCCGAGTGCACAACGAAACCTTCTAGCCGGTTCTGTACTTACGTTTCTTTACTGAGATCAAAAATACCCAGCTAAAGATTTGTGTGGTTTAAAAAGGGGGGGAAAAAATCAAACTAATAAAACCTCTCTCCTCCCTCTCAACGATGGATTGCAACAGTTGGCTGCTGTGCGGACTCCAGCACCAGTTTTCAGTTGTTACCCTCCCATTAGAAAGCTCTTGTCCCAAAGTAGGAGGAGAGGTACAAACAGTTCAGCCCAGAGCTAAGCTTTTGCTTTACTTTTGCCTGGACGCAGGTCAGAAAAAGTTAGCATCCAAAACTCCCCCTGCTTTGTTCAGTGAAGAGACATTAAACAAGTTTGTTCTGAGCCTCTTAAAATTCATTTTGACCATCCGTTTGTTGACTTCACCCTTCCTATTCGAAGAGTGAGACAAGCATTTATTTGTTCGCACCTTACAATACGATAGTGCGAACTGACTCAGGCACATGCTGAAGTCTACGTAAACCTCAAGATCAACTATACACACACACACACACACACACACACACACACACAACGGTGGTGTTGCATGCACAGGCAAAAGCCACTACTTACCAGCTCTAGCATTAATTTGGTATTTTAGATGAGCTTTCTGCCCGACTTCCCTCATTTAAACCACGGGGCAGATCTAACCTTGAAACATCAAGCATTTTACAGGTAAATCTGACTTCAAGTTCCTCAAACTTGAGCCCTTCACGAGACTGGTTAGCCTGCGACTGCCTTCCAGTAAGTCATCACACAACCAGGCGGCTTCTTTTCCCCTTTCAGACAGGATTGCAATCAAAAAAAGAAACCTGGCATCATGACAACTTAGCAAACACGGGATTTAGCTGCCTCGCTATGTTCTCTTGGGGGTCATTTAACAAGTCATCTTGCATCTGGTGTAGAATTAATTTGTTCTTGTTAAACCTGCGGTGTTCAGTGACAGATGGTTTAACTGTTTCCACTGCTAACTAGCAACGAGGGGTGCACGGACAGTAAAATGAACCTGTTTCAGAAACAAAACTATCGGCCAACAAGAGACACTCCCATAGCCCTGAACGTAACGAAGGGCTGACGCTTCTCAGCAAACTTCGTACCAAGTTTCAAGTCAACTTGCAGGCAATGCAGGTTGACCAAACCCTAAATTAGACTAGTGCCCTTCCCTTGAAAAGCTGCACAATTCAACCTCCACAGAGGCCCTAGAGAATACGGAGCCGTTTCTTCCTGTGTTCGACATCAGAAGTGGTGCAAACCACAGGCGTTGCCGTTTCCATGATACCAGCTTTTTAAGTAGGCTGGAAATGTCAGACCCACTCTAAGTATCGCAGCTCGGATTGTAAAAGGAAAGCTACCCTGCACGGTGACGTCTGGGGCTGGCCACACGTTTTAAACAGCACGAGCAGCAACAACACAACCGGTGACTAGTCACCGGAAAATTTTACTCCCATCTCGTTGGACCTGTTCAAACTCCAGTCACCTGCGAGCGTTCACCTGCGGGAGCCCTGCCGATGCCGGCGTTCACAGAAGATGAATTTTCAACTCATATGGAAAGCAAGCTTTAACATTTCCTTTCCCTGCACGATGTACACCAGGAAGCAGATTTTAAAGGAGAGTCATGTACATCCAGCTCAGGAACAGGCAGCATCTGCTATGCAGCTAAGCAAAGAGAGGCAAACCCTGGTAGATCCAAAATATAAAAACCAAGGACAAAATGGTTTGTACCCTGCCTCCCCACATCATGAAGAAGTCTGTGGAAACCAATCCGCTGGGGACGTTTTGCTCAGATGGAAAGGGAAAAAAAAAAAATTAGATTAAGTTTTACAATAATTTCGTAGCTCTAAAAAGATAATGTAATCACCGTACCTAATCAAGGGAGAATAAACCATTAAAATGAAGTTTCTGGGAAATCCTAAATATAGTAAGGAATTAACCATCGCTGAGAAATGGCCCCTCCTGATATTGTCAGGACGAGACTCAGACCGGTAAGGACAGAGGGAAGCATGTTCCCTATTGAAAGAAAATGGGGGGGGGTGAGGAAATCAGATTTTTACAACTGGTTTAAAGTGAATTTATGATGGTTTGAGCATTCGTTCAGTCCAATGGGGAGCATTTCTTTTCCCCCGTGAGATGTTTCTCCGATGGCAGCTGTTGCTCACCACCTGCAGGGTCTCAAGCCACAACGGCATGGATTGTAGCATCCTGCAGTTTGGGTGTAGCTGGGGCAAGGGCTTGGGTTTCAGGTCAATCTCCAGGACAAGGCTGCCCCTCCCAGGCATTTCCTGACACGCGGGAGAGCTGCCGCACACCTGCTGCCCCCTGCTAGACGCCAGAGGCCCCAGAGCAGGTGTCCCATCCTCTTTTATTTACACAGCTATTAATAACGAAGATACCATCCCGGGTGCCATAAAAAGACCCGGGAAGTTCAAGGGCCTGTTCCCTTAACACTCTCCCGCTGCTGCTGAAACTAAAACTGGAGGATGCTCTGAAACAGGTGCCGGGCACAGGGTCCAAACACCATCCCAGAGCTAACGCCAGCCACCCAGGGACTTGCCCCAGCAATGAATTTAGCCTAGTGCGTCACCTCCAGGGAACACTTCTCGAAGTGGCAATCATCTCATCCCACGTCGTTGCAATGGAGGCCTTGCAGGGACCGATTCAGGGTATGTGTGCTGAACTCAGGCTGGCCAAGATGGAAGAGCAGCAAAGTTGCAGCCTGAGTTTTAAGCAGTTCAAGTCCAACCCTGCATTTAACCCCAGTTGCAAAGAGGGCTTACAACATAAACTTGCGAAGTCTTGATAACCGCCTTAACCTGTGGCATCTACCCTAGCAAAATGGCCATCTAACCCTGGATCGTGGTGGAGTCGACTTTGGTGTACAAAACCAGGATCAATTATATCGGTGTTTATACAGCGTGTGCCCAGGTCCAGAGACGGACGGACTAAGAGCACACAGTTTAGGAACAGAACCACCCAACCGAGACTACAGGGCCTCCTCTCTGGACTCTGCAGCCCTGGGAGACTCGCTGCTTATCAAGCAGAGGTAAGCAAGGAAACGGGATACTTCATGGACTCGAGCAGAAGCTTCCTTATTATCCTCGATGACTGTTTTAATTGCTGGGTAATGAGACGGCTCAAACATGCACAGGTTTTTTTTTTACCAGGAGGGTAAACCTCCCTGGGGAACGAGACAGAATCAAGAGCAGAACATGGCTTGACTTTTCCAAGTTCAACCTGCCTGAAGGCTGCAAACCAATCTTTTCCTAGCAGCACTGCGCATGCTCCACTGGGCATAGAGCTTGGTACCGTCCAACAAGAGATAGGAGGATGGCGACAAACTGGACCTGAAACCAATGAGCAAAGCCACATCAGGGAAGTCCGCAGACTGCGCATGAGGAGTCGCTGTGCAATTTCTGCAGTAAAAAACAAAGTTGAAGCAAGGTAGAGGGTGGGACCAAGAGGCGGCATGCAGAGACCCAATGTCTGGGAGGAGAAATAATAGCTCTGCACATGAACCTACAACAGTCACCTGGTCAGAGTCCGATAAAGTCCTATCTCTGGTCCGAAAGCCTCCTATTGTTCTTCGCCAATCCGCCCAGCCCTCCTGTTGTGCAAAGTTTCTGCTGCAAAACATGCAGTTCTTGCTGAAGAAAAGAGAACAGAAGCTATTAACCATAAACCGTTGCCACATTTCCTGTTTGAGAGCGACAGGATGAGACAAGCTGTTAGCAAAACAACCTCTCCATGCTTCTCTGCCCGTGCACACGCCAAAAGGGACAGCGCTAGGATGCGTTCGATGAGGGGAGGGTTGTGAATCCCAGCCCCAGATTTAGGACAGTCAGGTGATAAGGATTTGCTTAGTCTCCAGCCTGGAGGAGGACTCTATGGGCAGGTTAGCTTCTGTGATCAGCCTCTGCCCACCAACGTCTTACTACAGTATTTCAATCCAGGACAGTCAGGGTTTAAATGCAAGCATGAAGCTTCCTTAGCCTGACGAAGGGTTTTTGAACCCAAAAGCTTGCTTATTAATTATTCTCCAACCATTTGGGTTGGTCTAATAAAAGATATCAAATTCACCCAAGGAACCTTGTCTGCCTATGTCCTTAGACCAACACGGCTACAACCCAAACCCCTGCAGCATGTGCTTCAGGCATATGGGTTGCAGCCAGGTTGGTCTAAGGAGACAGGCAGACAAGGTACTTTGGGTAAACCCAATATCTTTTATTAGACCAATTTGGTCTAATAAAACAGATCAGATTTACCCAGATAACCTTGCTGGCCTATGCTTCAGTGGCTCCAGACAGCACACTGCTAATCCCTTCCTGGACAGGCAGGCTACACTCCTACAGCTCCTTTCATCCCAGGATCTCCAAGTGCTTTACAAATCATCAGTCAACACCCCCAAGTCTCCCTTACAGCCGGAAAAGAAAAGACAACCACCAAAACCGAGTTAAACAACAAGCTAGTGGACACACAAGGCAAGAAGCAGAACCCATAACAGTTCCTTAAACCACCACTCTGTCCTCCAGAGAACGCTCCTGCACTTCGATGAGATGCTTTTGCATTTCACTGATGTTAAGAGATGCTTTATTAAACCTGCTTAAGACGCAGCCCGACCTGGGAATAGCGAAGAGAAAGTCACTGGTTAACAAGTAAATGTAAGACTGCCACAGGACAATCCTAGAATAGATGTTTCTGCACACCACCACCTACAATCCTTCTCCACCCCCTCTCCCAACACCACCTGCTCGTGGGAAAGAGAAGAGGGGGCGATGTTCACCCTACTCGCACTCCTGTACCACCTACGTAGCATATCGAAGGGAAAGATGAAACGCTAATGAGAGAAAGCTGCGATACTGGTATCTACACAGGAAAGTCATGGAGTGGCATGCTTATGGCAATACCCTCCTGGGCTCTTGCAAGCTCTCACTTGCATCACAGCTGTACACACAGCTGTACACACCCTTTCCACTGGGTGACGTACCGGAAAGCATGTGTCCAGCGGCCAAAGGGGAAGACAGAGTCATGCCTTCTGGGTTGTACTCTGACTCCACCATCGACTTGCTGTCAGAGTTGGCTGGCTTTACACACAGACCTTCCACTGGTTTAACAAAAAATCGGGTTAGAAAATCTGGTGCACAACGCAGCTCAGTTTCCAACCTGGGTTATATATTGCTTAGCTCTCCAGTTTAAATGCACTGCTTTGATTTTACAGGCTAAATGGATACAAACCAGGTTTGAAACTGCATTGCGTCCACATGGGATTTTGCAATGCTTTACTTAAATCTTTTTGCAAACAAAGTGAAGCCTGCCTGCTCAGACCAAGTCTGAATTCCTCCACCTTCCAAACAGCCCGAGTCCAGCTGGCGTGATCTTCTTTTGAGGCTGGTAGGAAGCATTCCCTGGACTTGAGCCTCGCGTGGCACGGGGGGAGGTAGCACTCAGTGAATTAAAACCTCCCCAGAACCAACATGCGTGTGCTAAGGACTACGGCTCACAAACATGCAGCGTGCGTCGCTCCAAATGGCTGATGTTTTTGACACGGGTGGCTGATGTGCTGGTTTGCCATGCAAGCCTTTTCTTTGCAATGCAGCATTTCTGTAACAAGTCAGAAGTTCATGATACGGGCTACTAAATGGAGGGAGGTGGGAGAAACAGGTGATAAGGAGTACTGGGCCACGCTCCTGAATGTCAGTCGGCAAAGGGGGATTCTGTTTATTGCCTTTCAGGGGTGCTAGGGGGAATTTGCTCCCGGTCCAAGACAAGAGATGCTCTTGCCGATCAACGGACTTGGAAATACACCCGGGGATCTTAAAAACAGATGGAAAACGTTCTCTCATCACTTGTTACAGCACCACCTGCAATGCAAGTCCTCCCAGAGACTTCAGAGGATGCCAGCGACAGCAGAACAATGCATAAGGCAGAAAAGAGCCCGTTGCTGCCAGACAAACGCGAGTAACACCTCGTGGCTACGACTCAAAGGCGCGTCACGACACGAGAGAGAAGTGGAGCGAAGAGGAGCCAGTCTCAGAGTCACTTCTTAAGGCACAGATCAGTCAATGGCAGGAAACTTGTAGGTACGGGGCACCGCAGTTTTCATCTTGACAAGCTTGGTGTGAATAAAGAGTGCCTGCTGGAAATGACAACCATGTGCTACCCTGGGATGACTTCCAGTGACCCAACTGTTACCCGTTGACAACATGACACCCATGACAACCCAGTCACCACCCAGTCACTTTGCCCATTTCAACCTTCACGTGCTTTGGTCTTTTCGGACCATCTTCTCACCAGGCATCTCAGAAACGCTGGTGCCACGTCGAATCCACCCGCAGACCCTCTTTGCTGCACGGCCGGTTACACAGCCCCAAAACACGGAGCTGGATTGGAGTTTTGGGCTCGACGCTGCAACCGTCTTGGACAAAAGCGATCCTAGAGACAAGCACGGGCCAGTTTCTGTGCTGGACTACCGGGGTGTATCACCGCTTAAATCACTGAAGTTGTGTCAAACCGGTGCCTCCTCCGGAGAAAACGGGGTTCAGTCTTTTAGCTGGGTCTCAGTGCACGTAGCACAACTATTCGCTGCAGGGTGATTACAACTCAGCTCACCGAGCACCAGTTCTCAGGAAAAGAAGAGTTGGATTTAAAATTACAGTGGTGGCACTAATATGCAGTTTATCCGAGTTTTCTACAGCCAGTCATTCCAGATGTACTGGAAATGAAATGGCATCGTAACTGCTAATGATCTATGTCTGGTGCTATAAAATGAAGATTGAGATGAGCAAATTACTAAGGCCCCCTCTTAAAACTATGACTTAATACCCAAGTCAGAAATTCCTAAAAATAAATCTGTTGCTTTTAAAATGGTTTATTAATTTTCTCCATTTTTGTATGCCTTTGGCAGCTCAAAGGGTTGGGGGGCGGGGGGGGGAAATGAAAACAAATCTAACACCAAGTGATTCTGCAAGTCATAAAACGTTCAACAAAGGGTCGGGAAACCTTTTGTGCCCGCATAATAACTGTGTAATTATATAACCTCCAACACTTACCCACCCCTCGCAGCTTAAAGTGGGGGGAGGGATGGATCCAACTCGCATGGTGTTTCAATAAATATATAAAGGAACTAGATCTATGTGAAACCCCGGACCAAGTTTTCAGTAGGATACTGGGCTTTGCTTGAACTCGACAGAGCAGCATTGCTATTAAGAGAAGCACACACCTTGAAAGAGGAAGAAAAATGATCATGACTACATTTCGGAGTGGTTATGAGTAAGCAAAACTGGACTCATCTATTACTGCAGAGATTTACTTTGAAACAACTTTTCCCATCTGCATCTTTGTTCACAGGCAAAACGTTTCCAATTAGATTGGACAAAAAACACGATGTGCAATGAGTTTCCGCTTCTAGAGGCATGGGCCGTCTAGACAGGACCCAGCAGGTCTTCTCCAGTAACTACAGTAATGCTTCTGTAGTAACTGCCCCTGCGTGTGCTCTTATCCCGTGTTAAGGGAAAGCAGTTTAGCCCTCTGGAAAAGGGATGACACCCCAAGGTTTAGCTTCTGCTTATCACAGGGTAAGAGCGTGCACATAGGCAGTTACCGCGGAGTGGCTGATGTACAGTAAAGCCCTGCTCCCATTTACCCTGTAATACATGCGTCCATACCCGAAAACGAGGGGGTGCCTGTCTAGAAGATCTACTCCCGCTCAACCACGAGGTAATAACTTCGCTGCATGAGTAACTACATAAAATCCCATGCTAGGAAGACTAGATCAGAACAGCCCCAGCTGACCCTAGTATTTGTGGGAAGCCAAAGACGACCAGATTAGTAATGGAAGAAACCTCAGAGTTTGAAACCAAGTTCTCGGAGCCCTTCAGAGCTCGAATCCACCCCTATTCTGCCCTCAACGGTTTTCTCAAAAGTTTCCACATACCCACAGTTTTTGTTAAAAGAGATTTGCATAGCAACCGCATTGATATTTGGAACAATTTCTGGCGAAACATTTTCTGACAAGACCTTTTGTAGTGACAACAACTTCTAAAACAAAAAACGCTTTACGAAGCACGCCTTATTTCACTTATTTTTGGTTTAACCATTTTTTTGGAAGTGTTCTACTGGAAAAATTACAACCCGCAGCAACATCTTGGTGCTCTGCACACCTTTTGGTCATTTTACAACCGTGTGTTACCGCTTCCACGGCAATAATTACTGTTAAAAGATATCGGAGCATCTCCTATCTATGAGGTTTTACAATTCCACCAGGAAGTTCTCTTCCAGCTTAAAAGTTGCCTTTTGCTTAATTTTTTTCCTTTTTTTGTCAAAGAAGCAGTTTAAATATTGGATGAATCGGCGGGTGGGAAAACCTGCATTCCATGGTGTTTCATGGAGTTGGCTTTAAAGCCTCTATATCAGAATAGACATTATTGTTCCCCCGCTCCCCAAACCGCACCCACTGCAACAAATGACTAATATCAATGAATATTTGGCAAAGGAGGACTTCCTTCTCAGAGTATGCATCCAAGGATTATTTCATAAAGAGCCACACAAGGAAGGGTGCTCATGTCCTTTCCTTTCTCCCCTGTGAGATACCATTCACAATTCCTAACCAAAGTTTTTTTGGCATCCAATTTGGCCACCGCACTGAGTAAAGCAGACCTGGTTACTCCACCCAGCAGCAGCTGGCTCTAACAACAGGCAAGAAGCATACACAAGTTGCTAGGAACAGCGATGAGCTCCTGCCAAAGGATCAACCTGAGAGGCTCGCAGCCTATGAATTATTAGCGGGATGTCTCGCAGCTTGGTGCAGGAGCCGACTCCGCGCCGTGAATGACTGAGTACGGTGCAACGAAGGGGGCTCCATCTCAACGTGCGCGTGCTCCTGGCCTCCCCACCCCGCTGCAAGGGATACGGAGATGCGGGTCTCTCCCTGGGAATCCCTAGGACTTGACCGAAAACCCACTGAAGTTAGACTGTTTCTTTCTATTGATGGTAACTCTCCCTGGATCAGGCCCTTGATAGGGTACAAGGTGAACATGAACAACAGCAGCAAAACAAGTCCCTGCATATATTCCCGGATCCTTTGCAAGCAATGGCTGCAACCAGGTAATACACAACAGTTTTTACCAATTCTGGTAGCAAAGATTAAAGATGAATTGAAGATTCGGGGCCTGCATAGCAAGACAAACAGATCTTCATTCACTTGCACGGAGCATTACTTTGCTTGCAAACAAGGCAAGCTCAGCAATCCACATTCATACCGACAGTCGATGCTTTCTCAGGACAAATGAAGAAGAGGCATGTAAAATCCCCAGGAAAACCAAGGGAATTGAACGGCAACAAACCCTCGCCCTCCCACAGGGGCTGTGGATGGGGCAAAGATGCGGAGATCTGTTGACAAAGGCTGCAATCTCTCATTTATCTGGCTCCTGGCCTCTGTATTTTGGAGTAACCAGCCTGCCCAATGCAGAGGGCTGCCTCCTTCCAGCAGCTAGGCACAGCTGAAGCCCAGCTCCCTACATGCCACATGTACAGGATGCTGAAATTCTTCTCCAACCTATATCTCTTCGCCCATGTTGCCAAAAAAAACCTTTCCAGCTGGATAGTTTTCCCAACAACGAGCAATTTAATCCCAGGGAAAATTTAGCTCCCCCTATTTGTGGCTCAATCCCAAGAGATGCTCAGCACCTCCCAGGATCAGGTCCAAGGGGCAAAATAAGGTGAAATCCCTTTGTGTATAGAAGTGCATCTTGGGGCAAGCTCCAAACAGAGACGTGTCAGCTAACTGACTGCCACTCAGATGATCTGCTGGCTCCCGACCGCCGGGAACACTGATCTGTTTGCTCTGCTTCCATCTGCTACAATAGGACGTATTAGAGACTGACTGTTCTTACAAAAGAGGAACAGAAGGGGAGTCTGGCAAAACATCCTCTGTGCAAACAAGGCTCTTTTGACCAACTGGAAACGCGTGGTCCCAGCCGCAACGGCGTCGTTAGCCCAAGAGCTCCATCTTCTCTCCAAGTCCGCTGACATTTCTAGCTGGAGAGATGGAAAACCCCACGTAACCAGGAGACGAGAGAATCCGGATGGAAAAAGCTCGGGCGTGCAAGGGCAGGTTGCGACTGCCACACCTGGCCTCACTCACCGACTCGCTCTTGGCCCCGAGGAAGTCGTTTCTTTTGCTGTAAGCTCACCTAGTCAATGGAGGCGACGTTCACGCTTGGCCATTGGACTTCAATAGATTAACTGGCACAATAAAAAGACAGCCACGTATTTACAAAGAGCAACCAGATCTTTACCAACTTTTTGTTTAACATCATCATCCGGGGAGTGCTCCTAGTCACCTTAAGGTCACTGATCCCATTTCATGGGATCACGCCTCCAGGACCTCGGGGGGGCAAGAGGCAGAAATGCAAAGGATAGGGGACAACAAACAGAGCAAGGAGGCAGGGCCTTCAGCCCCTGGACCAGACAAGACATGACACGCAGGCAAGGTGCTCTCCTCTAGCCCCCAGCCTCAACTCAGACTCGCAGACAATGAGGGTTGGAAGGGACCCCAGGAGGTCACATCTAATCCAACCCCCTGCTCAAAGCAGGACCAGCCCCAACTCCATCACCCCAGGCCAGGCTTTGTCTAGCCAGGTCTTAAAAGCCTTCAAGGATGGAGATAACACAACTTCTGTCTGGAAAACCTTTACCCTCCTCGTCAGAAAGTTTTTCCTAACATCCAACCTCAACTTCCCTTGCTGCAGCTGGAGCCCATTGCTGCTTATTCTTCCATCTGCCATCACGGAGAACGGTCCAGCTCCATCCTCTTTGCAACCGCCTTTCAGGGACGTGAAGGCTGCTATTCAATCCCCCCTCAATCTTCTCTTCTGCAAACTAAATAAGTCTATAAACATAGGCAACTGCATCCCAGAAAGTGTTCCCAGCGCTGCAGGAACCAGTGCTAAGACAAGATTGCAGTATAATCTGAAAGTATTTTAAAAGTGATGTCTCGAGTTCCCATGTTAACAGCTCCTCACTAGTCTGCTCTGGAATCGAAGTCTTGCATTGGTTCATGGGACACGTCCAAAATGGACAGCAACGGCCTCAGTTTCTCTCGCACATCCCTGGCCGAGGAGTTGCAACCATCTGAGTTGGCTTGGATTGAAACCTCTCAGCTGAACGAGCAAACGGCTCTGCAACCCGTACCCAGCGACGCGAGCTCCCTCACCCCCACCCCCAAACAAGCACGTTGGCTTTAAAAGTGAGGTGGGGAACAGAGTCGGAATCGACCTAGAAACCCCATAAAAGCAGGACGGCAATGGAAATACCGAGACCCCACCATAAACTGCTAGGTCAAGTAACTATCCTTTTAGGCCAAAAAAAGTGATTTTGCCACTTTCAAGTATTCAAAGAGAAATTTAAGTAAAAAAAAAACACCCCAAAACCTTGCTGTAGTTACAGACAGGCCAGACCTCAGCTTGGAGCCAGGAGCTCCGCTGCACACAACTGGAAATAAATTCAAGAACTGAGTGGCGTGTCGGCTGGGACGTGTGAATCAGCACAGAAAGGAAAATAAACCTTCAGCTGATGGCAACTGAAGTTGGCCTAGGAGGCTTAGTGTCTTCCTTTTCTTCTTCTTTCTCCTCCTCTGCTTCCTCGGGAATCCTACAGGGATGGCAGCCAGAAACTCTTCCTCAACGTGGATCCATTTCCCCAAAATAACAGCAGTGCCCACGCCTGCTCCCAACTGCCTTCCCGTCCTGCCTGGATTTGGGTCTCGTTCTTGGTCTTCTTTTCAAGTCACTGGAGTATCAGACCCGAGTTCAATTCCAGACTTGGCTAATCACTAGGTCTTTCTGTGCCTCCGTTCCCCCCACCCCCCATCTGTAAAATGGCCATAATCACATCTTATTCTGCCTGCCTTGGTGTTTTTGGTTGTGAGCTCTATAAAGTCTGTTACTCAGCATCACTCACGGACCAGGACTAAAATAACGGGGCCCTGATTTCATTCAGTCTGCAGGTGCAACTGGAATAAAAGGAACGATCCCGCACAGGGCAGGCAGGAAACCAGCTGGTTTCACCGGGTTTTCCCTCTCCAAGGCCTGCCTCCCAGCTACCAGCACGGTTTGTACCTGGCAGGGGACAGAATCAGCACGTCAGTCCTAGGCTGTAATTTGCATCTTCTCTGCTCTCATAAATACGCTGGCATGACAAAGCCCGGCAAGACGTCCAGCAACGTCTGTACCAACGCATTTCGGGATGAGCTGGGCACCTAGCCCACGGAAGCGCAGGGCACGGCGGCTCTGGGTCAATGCACTCTGGAGGGTCCTGCCCCCGGCCACATTGGATACCCGAGCTTTCCTCTCCTTATTTGCCTTCCTGACAATTTGCTCGATTCTCCTTGGCCCTGAACTACATTGGCGCAGAGCTCTGAAGGAGTGAAAACAAGTTTTGTAACTATGGCAACCATGCCCGATTCATCCTGCCTACAATGGCACGCTGGTCCTTCCCGGCCCGATTCTTCCGCGCGCGGCTTCTCGCGTCCTCACGTACAGGGGCTCCAGGGGGTACGAGCCGGGATCCCCGAGATCCAGCCTGTCTACAGCACACGAGCCATTGCAATGCAGCAACAGGATACCTACTCCTCCCAAACAGGCATCCCCAAATTGCAAATCGAAGCTAGTCCTAAGAGTGACACTGCCCGTTGTGACCTGTCCAGCACCAGTAGTGAACTGCGCTTGCTGCATTCAAACCAGACAAAAGCAAAACGTAAGGCAGTCCCTGCCCCAATGCACTTGCAGCATCTCTGCATAATGTGCTTGCATGTGTAGCAACTGCTATTGCCCAGCCCCAATTTGGATTTAGATTGGGTCAATTTATGTTGCCTTAAGAGGGCTCCCCATCTTCTAAAGGGTCAAGGGTGATGCGGCAATGACGATGTTCTTTGCTGTGAACCCAAAAACAAACAGTTATCCATCCGCTCAGCAATGCAGTATTCCCCGGTAGCATAGCAACACAGCTCTGCATATCACCATGGCAAAGGGCTGAAAGAAGGATTTAACATTTTTTTTTTCATTTTCCCTGCTCTGATTGAGAAAGATACTATTTGCCTTTTTTTAGAACCACTGAAATCCACATCTAATATTTAAACAGCAACACCCAATGTCGCCAAGACTCCCAGTCTCTCTATTTCGGAAATGAAAAAAAATATTTTGTCAAAACTTGTCCTTGCCCATAGTCAGCTGATTTCTGGTCTCTCTTGGATACCTATGTGGCTGCCTTGACCCAAGCATCTGGGCTCCTCACCATATTTAAGGGATGCACTTGGTAGTCATGTTGGTCTGAGACAAAAAGAAATGCAAAACTCTACAACTCTTGGTTCAGAGATGATGCCTTTTATTAGATCAACTAAGAAACTGCAAAAAAAAATATCTTTTTCTGCAAGTTTTCAGGCACACACACCTTTCCTTGGGCTTGGCGAAAATTAAAGATGGTAAAAAGTCCCCATAGCTAAAAAAGTTTCTACCTATTTTATTTTCTAGTTTTGTTTTGCTTTTTTTTTTTAATTTTACCTAGTTGATTTTCTACCTATGGGGACTTTTTACCATCTTTAATTTTCCCTGAGCCTGAAGGTGTGTGCGCTTGAAAACTTGCAGAAAAAGATCTTTTTTTTTTTTGCAAGTTCTCAGTTTCTTAGTCTTTTTAGTTTTGCAAGTTCTTAGTTTCTTAGTCTCATCTCTGAACCAAGAGTTTTGCATCACCGTATTTAATGCATTTCTCTCTGCAGCAGCTCTGGAGGGTTGAAGTGTGTTATTGTGATCGCTGCCATCTTGGCTGACACACCAGGACTTCCAGTATTAAATCAGTAAGCGACAGCCTGAGTCAACGTGAGTGGAAGTGAGGGGTTCCTCCCAAGTCAGTTCAACTCTTACAATTCAGAAACGCAGAGAGACAGCAAGGCTGAAAACCTGCCCGAGGTCCCACAGGCTGTCCCTAACAGAGCAGGGAACTCAACTTAGGTCTCCCAATTCCCAGGCTAGCCCCTTCACTCCTGGACTAGCCTTCTCCCCATCCCACCAGTAGAGTCTGATGCTTAGAAAAATCACAGGGGAAGAGAACAAATACAGAGTTACTCATTTCCTGAAGTCAGTCACATCCAGAACGTTTGAATCTTTGCCGGCACTAGTTCAGAACGAGAGATTTTACATTAGAGATGGACAAACACTTGCCCGACTTTGACCTCTGCCAGAAACACAACCTGCACGCAGCTCAAACCCAGCCACAAGCACACCGCTCTCCTTTGGCGCTTGGAGCAGAGAGCCCAGGGTCCATCTGAACGGGCAATGGTGTCTGGATGCCCCCTTGCCCACAGCAGGAAAGGCCCTTCGGGGCAGGTGGGAGCAGATTGCGGGAACAGCTGCCGTCTGGCTCTCTGGATAAAGAAGTCTCCGCTCTCCAGGGCTGCGAGTTAATCTTGCCTGGGCTGAACTCCGCACTGCGCAGCAATGCTCAGCTACGTGGCCTATGGCCCGTGTGTATGAAAGGCCACCTTTCCAACAAAAGCTGGTCTGGAGAGTCCCCGGGGAACGTCCCACCTCGCAATGGCTGAAGCAGCTCCAAGATCCCACCAAACAGTCCAGTTCTAGGATCTGCATTTTCACAAGTAGCAGCAATGCCTCCACAAGCTGCGATAGGCAATGAAAGCCAGGCAAGAGGCTGACAAGTCAGATGCCCCCCTCTCTCAAGAGCCCGGCCAGCCACACCATGCACAATTCTGCTTCATCCTCAGCCATGAAAACAGACTTCATTCAAGCGACCGATGTTTCCCCAAGCCCATTGAAACGGTCATTTTGGGTGCATCTATATGTTCAATTAATGTGCTTTATGTAATGCGCATTAAATCCAGCATCTCCACTGTGAAGTACTAGAAAAATAGCTAAAAAGCATGGTTTTTTGTGACGCTTTAATGTGCATTAAAATTGGGCTAATGCACATTAAAGCACACGTGTAGACGTGCCCTTGGAAACAGGCTGGACAGCATGCTCTCCCTTTGCTTTACACACTGAGTGAGAGGAGATATTGTTTTTTAGATATATTGGGAGTAAAAGGAAGGCCCAGGGAGGAATAGGACCCCTGCTAAATGGGCAGAAACAATTGGTGACAGACAGGGGGGACAAGGCTGAACTCCTCAACGAGTTCTTTGCCTCAGTGTTCCTAAGCGAGGGGCACGACAAGTCTCTCACTGGGGTTGTAGAGAGACAGCAGCAAGGCGCCAGACTGCCACGCGTAGACCCTGAGATGGTGCAGAGTCACTTGGAAGAACCGGATGCCTTTAAGTGGGCAGGCCCGGATGGGCTCCATCCGAGGGTGCTGAAGGCACTGGCCGACATCACTGCAGAGCCACTGGCGGGAATATTCGAACGCTCATGGCGCACGAGCCAGGTCCCGGAGGACTGGAAAAGGGCTAACGTGGTCCCCATTTTCAAAAAGGGGAGGAAGGAGGACCTGGGCAATTATAGGCCAGTCAGTCTCACCCCCATCCTTGGCAAAGTCTTTGAAAAAATTATCAAGGCTCGCATTTGCGAGAGCCCGGCAGGACAAATTACGCTGAGGGGAAACCAGCACGGGTTCGTGGCAGGTAGATCGTGCCTGACCAATCTAGTCTCTTTCTATGACCAGGTTACGAAACGCCTGGACACAGGAGGAGGGGTGGATGTCGTATACTTAGACTTCAGGAAGGCCTTCGATACGGTATCCCACCCCATACTGGTGAACAAGTTAAGAGGCTGTGACTCGGATGACTACACGGTCCGGTGGGTGGCTAATTGGCTGGAGGGCCGCACCCAGAGAGTCGTGGTGGATGGGTCGGTCTCGACCTGGAAGGGTGTGGGCAGTGGGGTCCCGCAGGGCTCGGTCCTTGGACCGATACTCTTTAATGTCTTCATCAGTGACTTGGACGAGGGAGTGAAGTGTACTCTGTCCAAGTTTGCAGATGACACAAAGCTATGGGGAGAAGTGGACACGCCGGAGGGCAGGGAACGGCTGCAGGCAGACCTGGATAGGTTGGACAAGTGGGCAGAAAACAACAGGATGCAGTTCAACAAGGAGAAATGCAAAGTGCTGCACCTAGGGAGGAAAAATGTCCAGCACACCTACAGCCTAGGGAATGACCTGCTGGGTGGCACGGAAGAGGAAAGGGATCTTGGGGTCCTAGTGGACTCCGAGATGAACATGAGCCGGCAGTGTGACGAAGCCATCAGAAAAGCCAATGGCACTTTATCGTGCATCAGCAGATGCATGACGAACAGATCCAAGGAGGTGATACTTCCCTTCTATCGGGCGCTGGTCAGACCGCAGTTGGAGTACTACGTGCAATTCTGGGCACCACACTTCAAAAGAGATATAGATAACCTGGAGAGGGTCCAGAGAAGGGCCACTCGTATGGTCAAGGGCCTGCAGACCAAGCCCTACGAGGAGAGACTGGAGAAACTGGACCTCTTCAGCCTCCGCAAGAGAAGGTTGAGAGGCGACCTTGTGACTGCCTTTAAGTTCATCACGGGGGCACAGAAGGGAATTGGTGAGGTTTTATTCACCAAGGCGCCCCCGGGGGTTACAAGAAACAATGGCCACAAGCTAGCAGAGCGCAGATTTAGATTGGACATTAGGAAGAACTTCTTCACGGTTCGAGTGGCCAAGGTCTGGAACGGGCTCCCAAGGGAGGTGGTGCTCTCCCCTACCCTGGGGGTCTTCAAGAGGAGGTTAGATGAGTATCTATCTGGGGTCATCTAGACCCAGCACTCTTTCCTGCTTATGCAGGGGG